>NC_135497.1:392307254-392630663 GCF_052857255.1 Amblyomma americanum | reverse complement strand
AGAAAGCGTTTCGCATGCCTTACCTGACATTCTTTGGAGTTAACTGAAGTGGTCCAGCCTTCTGGTTTGACATGCGATTGCCAATTTTTTCGGCGCGCGCTGTCACGAGCAAGGTGAAGTAGCCGGTACCCTTTAATAATGCGGGCAGAACACCCGGGAACACAACAGTCCCTCACACACAACATGAGCTCACTTCAAGCAAAGGGGCGTGGCCCGATGGGCGAATTGCTTGTTTTAGCCTCAGTTTTGCAAGTTTCGTGCGTTTTGTGCCGCCTTTCTTCTCCCGATTACGGCTGTGTCGGTACACATCACACCTTCTGCACCACGCTGTCAGAAGTCGCATGTTTTGTCCACCAAACCAGAAGCACTTGCGCCGATGACGTAGGCCAGGAATGCTGAAAGGCGAGTGTTAAAACCTGCCAGGCCACATCAAAATTTGCCGAGCGGCTTCTTCACAACCTGACTAGAAAGACGTTTCTCAAGGCAGCCATATTATTTAGGCGCTCTTGCGGGTAAGCGAGTATGTGGAACTCGCTGCAGGGTTTTCTTTACTTCATTATTTGTTTTATGTCCGTCAGTAAGCAAAAAAGTCGTGGCTGCATGACGCAAAATAAAGGCGGCTTTTTCTCCAGTAATGGTTTATTTTCTTTCCTTTTCGCATCGTTTTTAAAGAAACCACAGCTAGGGGAAAAAGGCTCTTTTCATTGCCGTCACGCACCCACATCAATAAAATTCGTCACGCTTGTTTTTGGGCAACCACGTCCTATAGATTCATTTTTTTGCCTCTTTTGATGATATCAGCAGGGATGAGAGCTTGCCGGTCGTGTTCACTAGCCCGCGTCTTCCTGCGTGCTTAGCCTCAAACGTGGTTTTCCAACCAGCCCAGACCCATTCCGTAAAGAGAGATCTATTGCCCTGTCCGACGAATATCGAGTGATGCAGCAAGCCAGCGTCTCTTAGCGACAGCAGCAGACGGTTACGCGGAAGCGAGTAAGGCGGCCTGTGTTATTTCGGCTCCTCTTTGTTAGTTCAGCCTGGCTGGGTCAGTGGAATTAAAAATAAGTAGTCATCAGAGGATGATTTTGTGATATCTCTTTGTGAATCGATCGCTTTTAATGTTTTTTGTTCATGTTTTGAAAATAAAAAAATAAATTGTTTAGTTAAATTTGTCCTCGAGTGAACCTACTTAGCCACTACGAATAAGGAAGACGTCGTCGCATCGCATCATCAGCATACGCACGTGTAGTCAACATCATCCAAAGGGAAACGCAACCATCTGAATTATTCTGTTGCGGTACAAGCGAATAGGGGAAGCATTTAAGAAAATATGACCATTTGGCTTCAGACGTGTCCTCAGCTTTTCACTTCAGAGCAGTAAGGCGACGGACCAGTTTCAAGAGAAATTTCGCATTACTGCGTTGAATTTTTAAAATACGGTGAAGCAACAAGACAAAGGCACCTCAGAGAATGTTGAAAAAGTCGGTGTTAACTGCGCAAAACTATTATATGTGGTAGGTCAGCCTGCGCACTGCTTGTATACACGAGAAACTTGGGGCCTTGTGAATAGTTCTTACATTCAAAGCAACAAAAGCGGCATAATTATATGGAACTCGGTGACCCTAATATATACATATTACCATTGTTAATGAAGACCAGATAGCCGCTGTCCTTTTTCAGTGCAGCCGTTGACTTGGGAACACAGCAGTCCGTCATAACTTTTCGATTGTCGTGTAGTAGGAGCGAGTGCATCATGCATAAAATGCACTCAGAACTGCCAAAACACTACTGCCACGAATGAAACAACTATGTACTGTCTATTTCCGGTTCAGTCGCGTTATTACATTCGCCACGCAGCCGCACAGAAACCGTGCCACACGCTGGGCGTTTACATGACCCCGACAAAAGTCGGGTTAAGTCGGCTGTCGGGCAGAAAACCGGTTGTCGGGCTCATGTATACGCTAGGGGGTCGAGCTAAGTGATCGTCGAGTCGAGCTGGGCCAGCCCGGCTGCAAGGGGTGGGTTGACTCGTCCCTACGTTGGCCCGACCTGGTTGGAAGGACCATGTATACGCTGCCGCATCGGCTTAGCGCCTCCTCTCCTGCCTCCTCTCTGGTCTGGCGGCGCTGCCAAGCCTGGGCACTCCTCCTCTTCTAGCATCCGCGCGTGGTTTGCTTGCTCGACGCTAGGGGTAGCGGCGATCTCTGCCCGACAGAAAATGGGTTCATATAAACGCTGTCGCGTAGGGTGGTCAGCCCGACATCTGGCGCGGCCCTACTCGTCCCGCCGCTGTCGGGCTCATGTAAACAGGGCTACGCATAGCGCGCAGTGCAGGACCGGAGCGTCCTCACCCTGAAAGCCGAGCAAGCGGACATCTGGCCTAGGCTTGCGTAGTGCCGCCAGACCAGAGAGGTAACCCACCCCCTGCACTCGGGCTGGCCCAGCTCGACTCGATGGTCGCTTAGCTCGACACCCTAGCGTTTACATGAGCCCGACAACCGGTTTTCATCCTGACAGCCTACACGATCCGACTTTTGTCGGGCTCATGTAAACGCCCAGGCGGAGGTCGCCCGACAGGTTCAAATCGGTGTGCTACGCTCCCTCCCCTCTTTCCTAGTGCTTCAGAGACCGGAACTAAGGGCCCGAAATCGGTCGCGCAACGTCTGTGACTCGCCAGTGCGAACCCGTCTTTATAACGTGCGCTTGGATACAGGAAACTTGTGATTGTGGCGGGCTGATCGCGCCGATGGGGAACAAACGATGGAGAAGAGGATGACGCAATCGCTTTACCCTTATTCAAGCGGAGGACTTATGCGCTGTACCCTCTTTGTTGACAGATATTTTTCGGGGCTGAGCACAGACGAGGTCGAGGTGCCTCGACCAGCGCTTAATCCAGCGTTGAGCCTTTCTTGAGGTGCAAGGCCTTTTCCGTGAATATTTCCAAGCTTTTCATCTTCCCCCTTGCTTAAAATCTGCACCGACGACTGCAACAAGTTATTGTGCTCCCACTGCACTGCTGACCGAAGACAAAGACCTTTCTGGCACTGGCCGCGTGGTTCCTTCGAAAGCGTGGTTCAACCACTCCGTCTCAGCGCGCCGTGGTGCCACTGAACACTGTCGCCCGCGTCTTTGTGTTGGCGGCCCATCCGTAGCCTCCCCTGAGCCCGAGCTCACAGTGCACTCCTCACTGATTTTCTTGTATGAAGTGCTGCTCTCTCCATGACCGGCGTCTCTTTGTCCGTGCAGAAATTGTCTGCCGCTGGCCCATCATCCAGGCGCAGAAATGCACATCACTTAGTCACCGGGCAGCTTTGAGTATTTTATGCAGTAAAAAAAATTGTAATGTCCAGCAAGCAGCCAGGAATTTCTTAGGCAAGCGGAAAGGGAAAACTAAGACTGCTGCATCTCCTTCCTGCCAGGACCCATCGCTGACGTTACAACCGCCGCTGAACGTGGCCGAATGGGAGGCCGCCATTCGTCTGCTCGGCTATTCAGTGTAGAGTGGACCAGTCAGCACCATGCAAAGAGTAGATGTCAGCGCGTCCCAGAAAAAAAACTCGTCTTGGAGAAAAAGCTCACGAAGACACCAGACCCATTCAACCCCACATTAGCATTTGTTCGAGGTCTTCCTATCGAGTTGTCAACAGATCTTTCATAATCTACGATTCCAAAGTTAAACTGTTGTATTTCTTTACTCCCGATCAAACGCCATCTTGCATTATCGTCTTCATTCCTGAGGGGAAACCCGCCCTGGATCTCAAGCCATGGACAAAGATGGGAAAAGCCATGTTTCGACGGCGAGGAAGCGCCAAGGCGCATTCCTGCATGGAAGTAACAAATTCATTTACCTTAGCGCCAAAGGTAAGCGCCGCCGCCTGCCACACTTTATTAGAGCAGAAGTGCTAATTGCCTAGTGAAGACAAGCCCTAACTCTGAAGAAGCGCTGAACTGTGAAGGTGTTCTCACGTAATATCACGCATTGCGTGGGCGGATGACATTTAGTATTTACTTAGTATCTTTGCATCAGTCCTTCATAACTAAAAATCTCATATCTAGTTCGTTCAAAAAGTTTGTCAGGAAGGTAAGGACTCTCTAGCGCTCAGACGTCCTGGTGTTTCTGCCAACTTCGGTTGCGAATAACTTAAAGCGTGTTCCGGAAACATGCATTCACATTTGCAGAGAGGGAATATGTAATTATTTTACAGCAATTGCAGTTGTTTATGTCAGTTCTTTGAATTGATTTGTTGTTTTTCTAATTTCGCAAATATGACACAGGAATTTTTTTAAAATCCGCTTTATCTCAGAAAACAAAGTATAACCGCTAACATGTAATGCTGCGTTACGCGGAAACTGATCTACTCACATGTCCTTCGCGTAAAAAGAAGTATCACATCATCTCTTCTGCCGGCAGCCGAGATAATTTCCCGACTGAAATTTATTTATTCAATAGAATACTCCAGAACTTTCCTTTTGTTCGTTTCCTTGGGTGACATGAAGAGCAATTTCTATTTGCACGGCACCTGCTTCTTCAGGAACTTTTTAATAGTCTAATAAATCTTGTTTGCCCTCCCGGTAAGCGCCCCTAGCCCCGCACACGGGTTTCATTCCCCTTTCGAAGCTTCCGACTACTTCGAAAGGAACTAACGATTGTTAACTGCCATTTTCGCACAATTTGGTTATGAACTTATGGTTAGCTTTAAATGTATTGCAGTGAGGTGTCTGAAAATTTTATAGCGCTTTTACAAATTTTGCAGAGTGCGCACAGCTCATTCTTGGCGATATCAGAAATATAATATTTTTTCTAAAATTTGTCATATTTGGCATGCACGAAGTTATATTTTGTAAGTTTTAAGGTCCTTCTGTAATTGAAGAATTAAAAACATTTGAAACATTTTACATGGTGTTGCTGAAAGACGCAGCATCTCTAAAGAGACCTTTCTGCAATGCTGAACCAACCTTGTACCTATGAGGAAACCCATTATATGCGACGTCTTTCAAACTCGAGCAGTTGTTTTTTTATGTAGAGCAGTTAACAGCAATTTAATAACCGATCTAAAATATAACCCCCCCCCCCCCCCCCCCCCCGAAAAAAATCCTGGCTACGTGTTTCCCCCAATACTATTTATCCCTTCGTCATCTATTTTCAATACATTCAGCCTTTCATATGAACCTTCTGCCATTCGTCCTACCTTCAAGCAGAAGTCACGGCATGGATCAATTATAATTTGGCAATCGCGTACCGAAGCGATACAATAATGTTACATCTTTGTTTTGGTCAATTGTTATTTCAATCTTGTTACGCTCACTTCATTTCTAACGCTTTTCTAATGTTATAGATAAACGTCATAGTAACCTTCTCCTAGCATATATAACGCATTTAAACAACTTAGGTACAGCATGCTTGTTGCATCCTCGAAAATGGTGAAGCAACCCTGCACAAGCCAGCAGGCCCGCCATCTGTGAGAGCAGGCAAGCTACAACGCTTTTGCAAGAGACAACAATGAGGGCGACGCTTGACCTCCACTGTGCAGCACAAGGTGCAATTCGACGTTCACTCACCTCAGGGCGGATACCACGGAGTCAAGCTTATAGTACACCCATTGCTGATGGCGATGGGTGTACCATGAGTGATAGTGGAGAATGGGTAACCAAACTTTCTAAACAACAAAATAATTGGGATGTGTATGCAGTCTATGGCGACTACTATCTAAGCGATGTGGTTTCAAATAAGTACTGCTATCTGAATGACATCTTTACTCTAAGAACAGTGGGAAAGTTCTAGGAACCAGTGCTTGAAATGTATTTGCAATGTTGTTTTATAGTTATGACTATAAAATTCTAACAACGTTTAGGAGACCCATCATCATCATCGCCCTCACTGCGCCAACTGCAGAACAAAGGCCGCCCCCATAACTCTCCAATGAACCCGGTCCCGAGCCAGCTGCTGGCACCATACCCCTGCTACGCTTCACTTCCTTTGGAATCCAGTCTGTTGCCCTTAAGGGCCATTGGATATCTTGCCTTCGTAATACATACCCGGCCCAAGCCCATTTCTTTCTCTCGATTTCAACTAGGATGCTATTAACCCGCATTTGATCTGTGGCCGCTTCCGGTCTCTTAACCTTACAACCATCATTTTCCTTTCCATAGCTCGCTGTGCTGTCCTTAGGTTTGAACGTTATGTGCTAATTTTGTAGCGATAGCTATATTACGGTAGCTACTTAGCTATATAGCGATAGCTACATTACATTTCGAGCGTTCATCGAGGCGGCGCCACCACGCTGTCACGTGGTGCGGAGCAGCTGCCGGCGGAGCGGCGCCATAGATGATCACGTGGTTGATCACGTGACCAAGCTCCACACAGCCAGCTGTAGCTATCGCGTCCCTCCAGGTTTAACCAGAGCAAAACCGCCGCCAATTTTTTAAAGGTTACTTTAACATCATAAAGCAACCTATGCATTACTGCGACTTACATAACATTTTTATAACATTATTGTTATGTTCACTGCTACATGTTTACAGACTAAAAAAAAGTGATCCGTCCGCGCTTTCATGTGGTTTGCCATTTTCTTTTTCAAGCTGTATGTGTGCGGTTTTGTGTGGACGTTAAAAAATGCGTAGTTATACAATAAACGTCAGTCGATTTTGCTTGGTGCCAGTCTTGTGGGCATTCTGTGCCTTTTTCCCTTTCCGCTAGAACCACTTGCCTTCGCATCACGTGCCACCTCTAGCGGAAACCAAGTGATCATTGAAAAATTTACTTCCTTCGTTCTTGTTTGTAGACAAAGCGCTGCGCAAGAAGAAATGAATAAACTTTCGCCCATTGGGGAAATAGCCGCGTGTATATACTTCCAGTGTTTCTAATATTCGGTTCCAGAGAGGTAACAATGAAGTCTCACAATGCCGAAAGGCGCGTAGTTTTCCAAAAATGCTTACCAGTTTTCAGCACTGAATGTTTAGTTTACATAAAAAAAAAAAACACTTGTGAATTCCGTAAGGCTACGACCAGTCGCAAGTGTAGAAAGCGAGCCAGAACATCGTCCGCGCTCGTTGAACCTCAGACTCGGCCGCATTCCTGTGCAGTCCTTGTGTGGAAAGGGATAAAAAGCGGAAGCACAAACAGCGGAGCTACAAGTTCAGGCACGACAGGTATCGACCGCGCGTTGAGACCGGCCGTGGTTCAGGCTACATATAAAAAGGCATAGATGTTGAGATGAGAGAGAGAAATAAGATTAGATAAACACGCTGGGAAGTTGTGACGAACAAAATAAAAAAATACATCAAATGAGGACGCCACATGGGAGCCAGTTTGAGTAGAAATATGTAAGCACTTGCAGGCGAGGCCGTGCTGGAGCGGATACGTATGCGAACCCTGTCTGACGTGGTTTACGCAAAAAGCGTACTGGCGCTAAAAGACGGAGACAACACACACACACACACACACACACACACACACACACACACACACACACACACACACACACACACACACACACACACACACACACACACACACACACACACACACACACACACACACACACACACACACACACACACACACACACACACACACACACACACACACACACACACACACACACACACACACACACACACACACACACACACACACACACACACACACACACACACACACACACACACACACACACACACACACACACACACACACACACACACACACACACACACACACACACACACACACACACACACACACACACACACACACACACACACACACACACACACACACACACACACACACACACACACACACACACACACACACACACACACACACACACACACACACACACACACACACACACACACACACACACACACACACACACACACACACACACACACACACACACACACACACACACACACACACACACACACGCACGCACACACACACACACACACACACACACACACACACACACACACACACACACACACACACACACACACACACACACACACACACACACACACAAGTTGTGTGCGTGTGCATATCTACCGTGTCAGGTGGCCAATTGAGCAAATATTACACTGGAAACCTCGTAACGCATGCTTCAAGGTATGCCTGTGCCCTCAATTTTGAGAAAACAACTATAATCGCAAAATCAAGAAACGCGAACGTAAGAGAAACATTGTTAACTTTTTTGTGAGGAATACCCGAGGGTGGTGTCTGCCTCATCGACCAAGATAAAAGTATAAGAACAAAACTCAGACAGTGAAGAAAAACGAGAAACTCATTTCCTAAACTCCGGGCATGCGATGAAGTCATATATATTGTTTTTGTGCGATACTGTTTGTTCACTTGTGGCTAAGAGTATATTAGGAAGGTGGGTATTTATAGACATGCATTTGGACACTAACACCTTGTTTTCGCCGCAAGAAAGCTCCCGGAAAAAGATACGCTTGCACTAATTTCGAGTTTCATAGTTTCGAACCATTGAGTGTGCAACCACAAACGTATGTGGCGTTATAAACAGCTCGGCTTGCACCGTAAGTCATCAGTGCATGTCTCTAGGAATCATTTAAACATTGAAAAATTAGCGCTCTACGCAAAGTGGTGGAAAGCGACTGCTTCATGGTAGAAAAGCAACGCGAAAAAAACTAGAAACAAAGCCAAGAGATAAATACTGAATGACGGCCTAGGCACCACAGAAAAGCGGAGTTGGCAACGTCAATGGGAACAGAGGAAGTAGCTCGAGTAGTCCGAAGAGGCGTAGAGAATTTTTTGAAGCACTTTCGCCCTTCGCCACAAACGCCACGACGAAGCGACAGCGAGCCGAGACATCTGTCGCAGTGAAGAAACGCCGAGATCACCTTGGCAAACAGCGCCCGAGAGCTGAGAAACTACATCTATTTCATACAGTAGCGTTCACAGCATGTACTCAACCCGAGCATTCCCCACGCCCTTGGACACTTGACCAGATAGGAAGCAGACCGCTCCATGAGGTATCGCTTGAAGTTTACGTCAATCGGACGGCGTCTTGGGCGACAACACGAAATGCAAGCGCAACGAGACAAATTCGTAAACGTTACTGTGCTGACAACGCTAGATGTCTACGCATTGCTAAAAACACGGCACATTACGTATGCATTATTGCGGTGTGGTAGTCCAGGTGTAGCACGGATTGGAAAAGTTTTTTGTGTGGGCACACGATTTGCTCTTCAAGACACGAGAGTTGTTATGCATTAAATGTCTCTCCAACCGCGCACTCGGCTATGCATTGTGCTAGTTTAATGCGTGTGCCTCTTTTTCATAAGATAAATATTCCTCGTTCGACCCAAACGTCGTCCACCGAGAGAAAGAGCTGAAGGCATAATCAAAGACATTCCTTGTGTCAAGTGCCCGACGACGAACACTGGTCAAACAAATAGATGAAAGATAGATACAGCGCAAGAGCGATGTTCGGAACTTCTTCAGGGAGCGCAGCGTAGCTACCGGTAGTCCAGAGTTCACCAAACACAAAATTAAAAAAATTTGCTTCGACAACACTGTTTCTCGGCCGAACGAAACCCGCCCTTGAAAGAGACTCCTAATTGAGTCGTGGTACACACGCAACAATAAAAGGCAGAAGCCAAAAGCGACCCTCATGCAGCGTGCACTATAGTGCGCACCTGCAAATGTACGTTTACAAAACACTGTAGCAAGACCAAAATTTCAGTCCAAGTTTTACACTGTCGCACAGCGACTCCAAGAAACGAAAAATGTAGATAACAAGTAAATGCATTGTATGACTACGACAGCACTAGACGCGCCTTCAAGAGCCTCTTCCCCTCCCTCCCGCAACCGGTCGCCGGGAAACGTCAACGTTCAATAGACCTCTCCCTGCATACGTCACCGGCGCACCTGTCTTTGGTCTGGCTCGCAAAGCATGTGCCTTTTGACAGGAATTGGCAGCAGGTGCTCGTCACGTGCAAAGCTAGTTTAGAAGAAAAAGTTGGCGATTTAGCCCATCGGCCTTTCCCCTTTGACGTCACGCTGCTTACACCAGGGATAGGTCTCTCCCCGCTGTAAAGAAAGTGACGAAAGCTTTGGTTTACACAACAACCTGTTTTGTCAGAAGGTAAAGCAAAATTCCAAAAAAGAGCAATTCTGTCAATAGACTGTCATGACGTTTAGTTCCCGACAGGCGTCTTGTGACATCAGAGGAAAGAACGTGAGTGTTGCACGTGATCACGGTTCTTAAACCTGTCTAACCCTGGTGTAAGCAAAGTGACGAAAGCTTTGGTTTACACAACAACCGGTTTCGCCAGAAGGTGAAGCAAAATTAAAAAAAAATGCAATTCTGTCACGAAGTTTTGTTCCCGGGAGGCTTCTTGTGACAAAAGGGAAAGAACGTGATCGTTGCACGCGATTCCGGATCCTTGACGCTGTCTTTATGCCAGCTTGTTCGCTGGCGTGCTATTTGGCTGGCATGCTATAAATACAGCACCATCGAGATGCTGAACACCATTCGTCCGCACCCAGCAACTGCAGCCTCACCTTTCTGCCAGAACCAACTGATGTACCATTCCGTCGAGAGAGTCATCCTGAAAACGGTATGTTTTTAACTTTTTTGTCTGAATATTTTAACATTAAAACCTTTGAATATTTGTAACGCACTGCACTGCTTTTCCTCTGGTTTGATTTTGGTATGTGATGCCATATACTTCAACACAAAAAGAAAGTGCATTTATTCCATCTCCACCACAAAGATTGAAACATAAGTAATAGTCTTTCAGACATTGTTAAAAAGGTACCATGGAAAACTCATTCAAATTAAAATAACGGCAACGCAGGGACAAGAAATGATTTTGCATTGATTCATCTCTCACTGAATACAAAGACTTGTTAAGGAGAGTATGCATATGGTAGGGAATAAAACAACATTGGGGGTCACTTATATTTACTCCGCTCACGCATCATTTAGTCTAATAGTTGTGACTGTTTTCACCCTGTTTAGAAACGAGGTGCAAACTGCTGCATTTTCATATTCAAATGCACTATCTCCACTTTGCACTGGACTAGATCTCGAGCAAGACAACACCGTATCACTGACAAAAATGTACAAGTTCATGTAATTATCGTTTTCTGTAATGTTATTATAAAAATGTTTGTGGCGCTTCTGTTATGGGTCACAACATTTTGGCGTAGTATTGCGTGCCTGTGAATAGTTTTGTCCAATTTAGTATTTGATATTAGTAAGTCGCACCGACCTTAGTATACCGAATTTAGTAATAACCTTTCACGCGATTGCTAAGGACGATTTCTATTAGCGTTTGTCTTGATATTAGTAAGTCGCGCCGACCTTAGTATACCGAATTTAGTAATAACCTTTCTCGGGATTGCCAAGGACGATTTATATTAGCGTTTGTCTTGATATTAGTAAGTCGCACCGACCTTAGTATACCGAATTTAGTAATAACCTTTCTCGGGATTGCCAAGGACGATTTCTATTAGCGTTTGTCTTGATATTAGTAAGTCGCACCGACCTTAGTATACCGAATTTAGTAATAACCTTTCTCGGGATTGCCAAGGACGAGTTCTATTAGCGTTTGTCTTGATATTAGCAAGTCGCACCGACCTTAGTATACCGAATTTAGTAATAACCTTTCTCGCGATTGCTAAGGACGATTTCTATTAGCGTTTGTCTTGATATTAGTAAGTCGCACCGACCTTAGTATACCGAATTTAGTAATAACCTTTCTCGGGATTGCCAAGGACGATTTCTATTAGCGTTTGTCTTGATATTAGTAAGTCGCACCGACCTTAGTATACCGAATTTAGTAATAACCTTTCTCGGGATTGCCAAGGACGATTTCTATTAGCGTTTGTCTTGATATTAGTAAGTCGCACCGACCTTAGTATACCGAATTTAGTAATAACCTTTCTCGGGATTGCCAAGGACGATTTCTATTAGCGTTTGTCTTGATATTAGTAAGTCGCACCGACCTTAGTATACCGAATTTAGTAATAACCTTTCTCGGGATTGCCAAGGACGATTTCTATTAGCGTTTGTCTTGATATTAGTAAGTCGCACCGACCTTAGTATACCGAATTTAGTAATAACCTTTCTCGCGATTGCTAAGGACGATTTCTATTAGCGTTTGTCTTGATATTAGTAAGTCGCACCGACCTTAGTATACCGAATTTAGTAATAACCTTTCTCGGGATTGCCAAGGACGATTTCTATTAGCGTTTGTCTTGATATTAGTAAGTCGCACCGACCTTAGTATACCGAATTTAGTAATAACCTTTCTCGGGATTGCCAAGGACGATTTCTATTAGCGCTTGTCTTGATGACGCTTTGCCGCCTTCATATTAGCAGCAGCATTTTTTTTGCTTTATTGAGATAATACGCAAATTTTCCTGGTAATAAGGTGCATAAACTCACTTGCACTTGTGGATCTTATAGAGCTAATAAGTATCAAAACAAGTGAAATCCTTAGACTAAGAGTTTCTCTACTTTTGGTTTCACCCCCTCCTTCCCCCCTCTCGCTATTTTCAGACTTTCAGAAATCATTTCGTAAGTTATTTACAAAATGTCTCCATTTGTCTTTCATTTAGCGCAAAGGATACTTGATCCAATGGAAAGGGTACTCCAAATGGCATTGTACCATGGAGCCTAAGAGGAATCTCAACGAGGCCGGTCTGCACGAGCTCACATCTCCCAGGAAACTATCGAATCGACGCCTCCAGTCTGCCTCTGAAGAGTTCCTGTACGAAATTAAAAAAAAGCTGTCCAACTGCCATCGATCAAGCGGTCCCCTGAAGGTGAACCTTAGCCAGGACATTTATCGATGAGCTTTTCACGGGAAACGCGAACCATTAGAAAAAAATGGCTACTGTGTGAGGAACAAGACTTCTCCAGGCTCCAACTTCCATCTGCATGGTCGATACGGGAAACGAAACTTGGGAACATGGTGACGATTGAGTTTCCAATCAGAATTAAGGGTGGTGTAGCACTTCAGAAGTCCTGCAAGAGGTTTCCTTGCGGATTTCCTCGTGAGACCTTGTTGGTTTTTTTCGTAACAAAGATCATTGCTGGCACATTGTGATACTATTACAAGTTTTTATTCGCATGGAGTTTTACTTTTGTTCTATTTGGTTTGTTTTTTCGTTATTTTGGCTTGTTTTTTACATGTGACCTGTTTAGCTCACTGAGTGTTACTGTCTATATTCCACTGATATGCCTTCTTTTTCAAATTTTCTCATTTTTATTTAGTTTGTTGTTTATAGTTCCACGAAGTGGCCACGCCAGATAACGATAGAATGTTGTCTGCTATCTTTGACAGTTGCAGTGTCACATTCACGCTGACCAATGAGACAGCTATAAAGATAAGACACGAGAAGGACGTTCTTCGAAAGACATGCTTTGAAACTATGCAATCATTTTTGCCCCCGAAGGTATGGCTTCCTATTATCGGTAAATATTTTGAGGACCGGTTTACATCACTGTGCAATATAGCGGATAGGCGCTACAGGAATTTGACAGGCCGTGCGAAAGCGTCCTTCTTAAAAAGGAATAGGTTAATAAAAATTCACTTCGGGTCTCAATCTAGCCCACCTGAAACGAATACCGGAGAATCCATAGAGAATATCAATTTCTTTTCTGCAAAAAGAATTTGCAAGAGTAGAAACAGTTTCAGAAAAGGCCATAAATGAACTCAGAGACACCGTCTCTGCCTATAAGGCTAAGCTTCTTAACCTAGAGCAGCAGCATGAAAAATGGAAATCCGAAAAAGAAGCTACAATGCTACTCAACAAAGGCATAATGGTCATCGAGGGGTGCAAAAAAAAAAACAGACCGAAGGAAGCTTAATGCCGCTGGATATTCTATCACGCAAGCACTTGAAGTTGTGCTGGAGAGCTACGGCCTATATGTATGCCAGCTTCTCGCACTGACCTAAACAGCCTGGTGCATAATGTAACATTCAAGGAAAATGGAGAAATTATTTGTAACTGTGATGTGAAAAGAGGTTTCTGCAGCAATGGTCAAGTTAACTACAATGCCCTTTCTTCTCCAAACAAAAAAAAAAAGCTTTCGAGAAGTTGCAGCCCTCTTGGAGGTACATTTTGCCGGTAACGTTTTTTGCGGGCACCTCTCCGTGAGCGTCCCTAATCTTCCTACCCTAAGGCTAATAAATTCTTACAGAGAGCACCTAGATAGCAGAATAGCTGTCTTCAAGACACCAGGTACCTCGCCTGGCGCTCAGGTTTTATTTAAGGAAGACTTGGTGCTATCTGCGTGAGAGCTAGATAAATATGTATGCATGAGTATGACAGAGATCTCTACCTAGGCAATCCTTGTAAAAATAGAGGGTGATGGCTTTGTTGTGAGTAAACGCACGACCTGGACAATATTATCATTCGTCATCATTTGCAAAACGCGGCAGCTACAAAGCCATAACCTCCATCGCCTTCTCGGTGTGGCGGAGAACTCGGAGGGTTATTTTGAAATAAAAAAAGCTTTTCGGGATTTGATAAAACAAATTAATGTTGTCGCACAAAGGGGTAGCATATCTTTAGGGGACCACAAGATTCCGATTCGCATCTTTCTAGGGTCAGATTTGAAATTTTTGCTTGTTGTTCAGGGTATGCAGTCTGCTGCATCGCGCTATTCTTGTCCATTTTGTCGAGGGAACCCACAGACAAGGTGCTCAGTTCTGACAAGTAACAGGAGCTTTAATGAACCTCCTTTGATCCGCACTCTTTAGAACATGAAAGCTGATTGCTGCGCAGAGGCGAACGGGATGAGAAACGTGCCTTTGTTCAACTTCGACTCTGATTTAATAATTTCTGATGTATTGCACATGAAGTTAAGAATAGTTAACCGCCTTGTAGACGGATTGCTTTCAGAAGCAGAAGACAGGGATTACCGCGAAAAAGTCCGCAACCCACGTTGTATGACCATACACGTTCAGGACATCGTTGACGCCATAAATAACTGTGGGATTAAATTTCACGTCTGGGAAGCCAATGAAGGAAACAAGGGAAAAACATTCACGTCGCTATCGGGGGGCGATTGTGAGCGCCTGCTGAA
Source organism: Amblyomma americanum (assembly GCF_052857255.1). Lineage (NCBI taxonomy): Eukaryota > Metazoa > Arthropoda > Arachnida > Ixodida > Ixodidae > Amblyomma > Amblyomma americanum. The sequence goes on along the minus strand of NC_135497.1, from coordinate 392,615,592 downwards.
GGAAGGCTTTGCTTGAAAAACTAGCCGAAAAATTGCACCCTCAAACAGAGGAAAAAACTTTGCTCTATTGGAAGCTTCTGCGCAAAATTTTGTACCACCTGGGAAATGATGTTGAAGGTCGCAGCATAGAAAGAGAAACCTCAGAGTTCTTTCACACGTTCTTAGAATTAGGAGCCCAATGTTGCAAAGTCTATAGTGGCGATAAAGTTATACCCCTGCCACAGTAGCAAATTTAATGCCATTCCAATCGAATGACATTCCATGCATCGAATATCATCCGGTCTCTTTCGGTGCTACATGGTATAAATTAATGTCATTCGAAAATGATGGCAGAGACGATCAGTGAAAAAAAGTACAATTCAAACACACCAACGAGCATGAAATATGTTATAGATTGTTGTGTAGCGTTTTAAAAGCGGGTGAGGGCATTTCTTTGCAATATTATAAGCTTAAAATAATATTTCTGGCCATTCTGCGGCACTTCAGCCATCAAAAGCCAAGCCAAGTACAAAGTCAACCACAATCCGAAAAATGTAAACAAACTAAATGGCTGACACGGTGGCGCGCGGCGATGCGTGGAGCGTCGAAATGACCTCTGAAAGGTGAAGGGCTCAGTGACATCTTTAAAGGGACTATGCAATAAATTAATTGAGATTACATAAACCAGACGAGAGATAGGCATTTCATCACTCGTCACCCCGACGCAAGAATTTTTAAGCTAGCATCAATAACACCGAAGATATAGACGAATAAAAATTACGCTCCTCCTCTCCCCCCTCGACTCGTACACGTGGGGCGCCAGACAAAAATAAAGAAAACAGCTCTGGGACTGGGCCCCACCCATGAATACGTTATTCGCTGTCCTTCCTTCTGCAACTTCCGGTTGTCGCTCCTAGCACCCGAGCAGCAGCGTCGGCGGCGTGATTGGGGCGCGCGTCGGGTTTCTTTGATTGTTTGTTGTAGTTAGCAGTAATGGACCCGGACCTCGAGGCGCGACTGCTCGCTCTTACGGCCGCGATGGGCATCGCGCCCTATGCGTTCACGCCGTACCGGCTCAACGCCAGCGACGACAGTATCGGCTTCTCGCGATTCCTCACCATTTATTCGGACATTTCTGCCTGTTTTCACACCGACCTTTACTGCTAACACGCCGGTGTGCTTAACACCTTCAACAGAATCTATAAGCGTTACTGTTTGTGTGAAGTGTATATTTACATCCGTACATACCTTTCCTCGCCTGCCGGAAACGCTAGTCTCCCGCACCCCGTCTAACAGGCCTCTTGCAGCCGCTTCCGTGCCCGCTCCTGGCCTTTCAGTCGCGTTGGCGTAGATTTCTTCGGGACGTTTTCCTCTCTGGTCTCTGGAACAGATGGATTATGGTCGGCGTCGACCACCTCAGCCGGTGTGCCGGGACGGCCCCCCTTCCCGCTTCTACCACCCGCGAAGATGCTCTCTTCCTCCTCAATAACTTTGTCCTTCGAGGCGGCGTGCCACTCGAGCTGCTCAGTGACCGAGGACAATTATTCCTTTCCAACGTCGCTGGTGCACTGCCGGTATAAGACACATCGTTCATAGGACAGCCATTGCCTACTACCCTCAAACTAACGGCCAGACTTAGTCCTTTAATCGCACTCTCGGAGTCATGCTCAACATTTTCTTCACATCGGTTCAGACGAACCTGAATGCTATCCTTTCTTTTTATGACGTTCGCCTACAACAACACTGCACAGTCAACCACACGATTTTCCCATTTCTTCTCCCTGCATGGGTGTGATCCCTTCTCCACGATGGACACGATATTACCTTGCACCCCCGAAGCGTTGGAGTGCCAGCCCCTTTCAGAAGTGGCAAAGCATGACGTGGGAATGTCGCCAGCTGGCCGGTGCTTTCACCTGAGAATCCCTGGGCCCTCAAAATCATGGACACAATAGAGCCCCGACACCACCCGTTTTCTCTACTCAGAGTCCAGTTTGGCCCTGAGTCGCATTCCATATGCCTGGATTTTGTAAAAAATTCCGTACGGAGCATCCCGTCCTTATCGTAGCGTTGAGCAAATGTCCCCAGTAAAGTATTGGGGAGCCGCTGGTACCCGCTTAGAACTTGCGTCGTCGCTGTGTGTGACATTGTTCACGTCAGCTGTTTCAAACCCTAGCACGACGCACTATAATATTAATTGGTTTTTGGGGAAAAGAAATGGCATAGTATCTGTCTCATATATCGTTGGACACCTGAACCGCGCCGTAAGGGATGGGATAAAGGAGGGAGTGAAAGAAGAAAGGAAGAAAGATGTGTCGTAGTGGAGGACTCCGGAATAATTTCGACTACCTGGCGATCTTTAACGTGCACGACGCACTACTCTTGTCTTCATATTTAATCTCCAGGGCGGCTTCTGTTCGTTGCGGAGAATAGCAGCAAACCATGACGAAACATGAGGGAAACGCTTGATCTTACCCTGGCATATGAAGATGTAAAGGAGAATGTGCGGCCGTGCTGCGCGACGCCGCTAGCCTTTGGACTGGCTGTGCTTAGTGTCGCCCGGCGTTAGAATTTGCGAGTGAATTCTGTTCGAGGTTCGACTTGAGTACCTTTCACCGTTAAAATTTTATCATCGAAAACCCTCAGCCAGCAGTGTCAACGTGCGATTTTCATGACTGTGTGTGCAAGAAATTGCACCATAAACGCTCTGTCATACATCAGAGTCATGCGTAGAAAAGAAATTAACCTTCAGTTTTGATTCTTGTCCTTGTATATGAACGCACAGGCTAATCAATTTGTATTGCCCATGAACCACTTCAGAAGGAACCACTCCGACACCCCTACATTTTCTGTGGCTACTGCGAATCAATCAGCGATAAAACTCTCACATGTAATCCACGCGTGTCCGAAACGTACCTCTTTGTAGGGGCAAGATGCCTCGAACTCGCAGCGTATCAGGCCTAAGCTCGCCACGACGCTGATTTCGTCCATCAGCGCGCCCACCGCGGCAACAGGGTCCGCCTCGAGGATCCAGCACACCACCCTGAGAAGCGTCATGTCGCGAGCGACGCACGGTGCAAGCAGGCCAACGGCCATCATTTTGCGGCGGCTGAGTGAGAGCAGCATGGAGTCCGTATGTCTCGTGGCCGAGGTGAACTCTTATCCGCAAATGGTCAGGGTTATCCAGTCGTGGCAGATTCTTCGTAGCCCCAGTGATGCGTCGCCTCCTTCGGCTTCAGACCAGGAGATAAGCTCTTATACGAAAGAGTGCAAGAGGTCAAAAGCGAGAGCCTTTGCTGCCACGGACGCGAATCGGTTTGGCAGTGTGCTCACGTGACTCACTTCCGGGGCTGCGCCTGTTCTTGTTGAAGATCCTTTACTTTACCGACCAGAGCCATTATTGGCGCAAAAAGTGAAGAGGGACGAAGAACACGAACACTACTTCCTTTATATCATCTTCACATTCCGGTGTCAACTATGCTTAGAGAGGTCTTTACAAGTGTCGCGCTTTTCTCTGTTCTTGCTCGATTGTTCAAAAACAATTCAGTGACTGATCTTGTTTCAGCTACGGTCCGTCTATTAAGCCGAAGATTTAGTTCTATTCGGTGAGAATCCTCTATGCAAACCAGACACCAAAATATGCCCGCTGGCTGCCAAGAAACGATGACCCAAAGCAGTCGCTCCTGAGTGATTATTCAAAAACACACAATACACTTATCCGCAAGTCAGTATTATCCTTTTAAATTACGGCTTATTGTTATGTCATAGCTAGAAGTAGTGGGTTTTTTTGAATTTGGCGAGATATTCCGAAGGCACATTTTTGCCGACTGGCTGTCCATAAACGATGACCTAAACCAGTCAGTCGATCCTGCGGGCTTATTCAATTATAACACAGTGTACTTCTCTGAGCGGCTTGAGCGGCTCGGTGGTTACTACTTATTTCCGGACGAATTTTTTTGAGTAGCGCGACAAAAATACAGGTGCTCTTTAACGTGACAGCGCTGTGAAAACCCTTCAGTTGATTAATCAAAGCGCCAACTGATCTCCAGCTGGTCACTGCGCAGAGATGTGTGGCCGTCGAGAGGTGCTGAGACGAGACTCGGTGAGCAGCTGTTTACCAATGGAGGCAACCGCATCTACTTATGACATCTTCGGCGACAGGTTCTACGAGCAAATATGCAGATTGCTTCGTGAATGTGTCGGGAATTTGCTCGCAAGGTCGCTAGTCGTCAAAAGCCAACGCTAGAAACCTCAACTCCGGGTGAGCGATCATTATTGAAGAACATAAGAACAGCTTTGAAACGCTGCTTGCTGACTGAATTGCACACCATCCGATCAGACGGTGAATGTTATGGATCCCATAATGAGAAATATTCTCTTGTTTTGAGAGCCTCGTTGCTGTAAAGAAAGGAGTCAGGTCTTGCTTTTCTATCAGCACGAAAGGAAGAAGTTTTTGGAAGGAATTGTAATGGGGAATAATGATCGTAATCGTAAGGGAATAATGTAGCTTTGTGTGGGTCTAACCCGAGATTGCTTATGACTACTGAGGTCTGAAGCATTGAAGCCATCCCATTGCGCAGCAGTTTTCGCTTTCTTATGCTCTACCCGTCACACTCTTATGGCCCGCCGCTTCCTACTCTCGCAAGGCAAGAAGAAATGTGGCAATACGTGTTCAACCAGGAAGAATGCCAACGAGACTTGTGTATAATACGTCTATGAAACGCTGCGTGCGTGACACCATCTCTAAATCCTTACCACGTTGCAAGGTTCCTCCTACATGTATATCAGAGCGCGATACCTCACAAAGGGGCAAAATGTAAGCTTCCGCCGCAAACCAAGCCATTCACTGCAACATCTTTGCCTTCCATCAGTCATTTTACGCGTGCAGCCAAGGCTACAAAATAGAGCTCGCTTGACTCTCCCTGCTTTGTTGCAGTGAAGCCTGCCATAAAAAAATAACTGCAACCTACCATCATACTTTTTACGCTTCTTAAGCAGACAAAGTTTTGTCGATGGTCTCTGGCGGAGGTTACAATAACGAATGCGATTTCAGGCTCAAGTACACTACTATATCCAGTAGGTCGCGGACGGTTCCCTTCCAGGCACAGATTTCCCCGGCATTCTTTTATCTCACAGTTATTAAGAAGGAATGTCCGCAAACCACGTTACCAAGTTACATTTTACTTTATTGCTTCTTAATTGTATACCATATACCACGGAAGCGCCTAGAGTGCAAGTCGTTGTATATTATCGCAAATGTCCATTGGTGTGGGCAGTATGTTCCTTGAAACGCGTCCAAGGACGGTTTTCGGAAACATTTCTAAGATACTACTAAACGTTTACGCTATCGTCCAATGTGTTTCCCATTGGTTAACTTCGGCATTCTTAACTGCTCGATGCAAGCGGAGGAAAAACTAGAAAAGAAAATGGCCAGGCTTAGCTTGGTTAAGCCAAGAATGCGTTGCATATCTCGATGGAGCTCCGTTGACTCGATAGGCTATTGATTCGATCGCCATTGAAACTGCCCGTGTAGCAGCGCTCGATCGCCTTTGAGTCCGATAGACTATCGGTTCGAGGGCCCTCGAAATGCCCGTGTGACAGGGGTATAAGACTGTCCCGGCGAAGGAGCGCAGCTCTTTTATACATATGCCGTGACGTCAATCATAGCGCAGCGCCCCTAGCGGGAGGAGCGGGAATCAGGTGGTGGCTGCGGCCGCGCGCGACCGCGCGAGTTGGGGTCCAGCTTTTCCTGCGGCTGTCGTGACGTCACGTCACGTGGTTTGGTGGCTGCCCGGCCGCGTCAAGTGCTGAACTGAGTGGTTGCAATATGCAACGCATAAAAGACTTTGCTGCATATAGGGTCAATGGACCGCTATCTTCAATGTTTCCGTATCAGTACATTGCTGTTTTCCTGTAACTCTAAATTTTTATCCAGGAATGTATGACATGAGACGCCTAAATAATACACTCTGGGGTTGGGGACCAGAACATGATGTGTTCTAACGTGTTGGGGCGCGTGTCTCAAAGCAGCGGAAGCAAAAACTAAGACAGGAGAGGAAAAAGAGTACAGACGCGCGAAAGGAAGGGAGAAAAGAGAACAGAAACCCAAAAAATGAAACAAACAATGTACGAGTGCTGCGGAGTGCACCCTATGCATGCCACCGAAGGTGAAGTGCCACCAAATCTTTGGCAGAGACAGGATCTAAACGTGCCAACTGAATCAGCAGTCCCCTCCGTGGTCAGCGGCGGCCGGCGGAACAAATCTGGAAGCCGCGTTGTTGCCTCGCTGCGCAGGCGTAACGTGGGCGCAGCTGCCCTCGCTTAGAGATGGGCTCCATGGCCTGTGTGAACAGCTGCGACACACTACCTATTATTTACTAAATGCGCATTTGCGAGCCTCTTAACATCTCATATTTCAGAAAGTATCAGGGAAGCTGGATTGAACTGGTCTTGTCGAAGCATGAGGGTGTGAAGCCATAAAACCAGCCTGTTTGTGTTCATTACCAGTGCACGCCGTTGGACTAGAGAAAGCGAACTTTTGCGCAGCTGTCATGTAATTCCTTAAAATATTTCATAGACTCTCTACTGTTGTAGCTCTGAGTTATCATTCATCAACGCCATCATTCGTTAATTGCCGCTCAAAAATGATCAATACCGCGTTGCTGACAGCAAAGGAGGCGCTGCGTTGGCGTTCTCTTCGCCTAGCAGACGACGCGTGCGTCCTGACGTACCACATCTGGCAGCAACATCTGGATGCTGCACTCGCGCCGTACACTGTTTGCGGTACATTCAGAGATACAGTGACTTTAGGGATTGGGTTTATGCAAATCTTGCTAGTGGAGGAACGGTGGAAAAAAAATCCCAAACGCTGAGCTGCGCGAGCGTTAAACGCAACCAGCCGTAGTTGTTTTCTTCTACGTGTTACCTTTACGGTAACCACCGTCAGTTCCTCCCTACAACGTAAGTGGGGGGAGCAACGCCGCGAGTTCTACTTCTCGTTGTTGGCTTCTAATTTGGCACATACATAGAAGGAGGGGACTGGCCAGGCCATCTTATTGCGAGCCATTGATACTTACTGTAATGGGCATGCAACCATGCTAAACTAGCATGTCTTCCCATTTACGAAGGTTAGTCGTAGCAATACACTGTGCCTCGTGCTGCGACCGTCCCCAACCAGTTTAAAAAGTTATTCCACCTTTTTTGAGCCTCTTGGCTTTTTTGATGTTGTATTGCCAGGATGTAACAAAAATCAGAAACTTGTTGATTTTCCTCTATGAATAACGTATCATGACCTCTTGTTGAATGTGCTTAATGGTGAAAAGTAGTCACTGAATCGCATTAACGTGCTCAATGCAACACATAAGGTTTTGTCCGATAACCAAACACAATATCATAGAGCAATTTCGTTTCTTGCGTGCCTAACCGCGATAGATGATAAAATTAAAGGTGCCCATGTTGAGGTTAATAAAAGCTAGAAAACCATTCGTTCCACTGCATAGACAGTTTCAGAACAAGCAACCATAAAACTACTCTTTTATTCATTGCCTCATGGACGAAAGGAGGAAAGCCTGGTATCATTATGTGAAAATGTGGCACACGATATTTTTAACAAGGTGTAATTTAATGTGTCAGAAGTCTTGGGGTGTGACAGACAACTATCAAAACTTTTAGAAAGAAACCTGGCCAGTAAATCCCAAGCTGGTTCCTACTTTAGCCATTAAAACATCTCCCAATTCCATGTATCCTGCCAAACCCCTGGCTACAGGTAATGCTTTTCCACACTTGATTGGTCGCCTTATTGTACGTAAGCTAACCTTAGTAATAACTGCTTGATCTCATCCCCCTGTACTAGCAAAAAAATTCAGCTCCACAGCACACATTACAGACAAATGCGAAATAAAGTGCGCCGCTAAGGCTGGATGATCGAAAAGGTGAGCATACTTTCTGAGCGTGAAGTCGAGGCACATGAGATTGTTTCTCGTCGTATTTGTGTTGTGCTTGTACATCATTCTGTTCTCCGCGTTCCACTGAGCCTCAGTTAAGCTAAAATGGCGAGAATGGGGTCTAGTAGCTAGTTCATGATGGCTTAGCATCATGGTTTCACAATAACAACACAGAGGGCGATCTTAAGTTCGCCCTATATGTTGTTGTTGTGTATTTTCATCTGTAAAGAGTTAAGCGCGTTGAACCGTCAGTTAGGCTGGACTGTCGCTCTCATAACATTGGCAGCTGCCACTCTCGGCTCATGTCTGCAAAGTTTTTCATTTCCCTGCTTCCCACTCCTCGGTTTGTCCGGACAGAAACAATGGCGGTGAACTTAAACATTGTTTCGTCTGCGGGCAACGATCACCTGCGCAATCAGAACTGTTTTAGGTGGCTGTTTCATGAAGAGTGCGCCACCCTAGTTTACATACAGATCAACAAACGAGCATGCGACTAGAAACACAACAATGACTAAGCCGATCTCGTCTGGCGTGAAGGAAAGACGGCCAAGCACTCCATGCTCATGTTTCGGCAACGCCACATAAATTAATATCTCGAAGGACATCAGGAGAGATGAGGTGTTTACCCCAGCTAGAATGGCTCCCACTTCTGTTGGTGCTGTTGTGGATGTTCCTTTCCTCTTTATGTCTGGCAGATGCCTACGAAAGAGAACTGGCCAGAGGTGGGTGAGGAATGCCAGAGGGAATAATTGTGATCGCGCAAGGCAAAGCTGGAATTTGAGCTCTTATCAACATGTGTCAAATGAACGGGAAAGACAAACTGAAACAAGATAGGTCACTGAATTGATTTGGAATAATAAAACACGAACACAGAAAAACTGAGCCGTCTTTAAAACCTTTCTCAGCACATTTAACACCGGAATCTGAAGGCTTTAAAAACAAAGTAGTGTTCGTGTTCTTCGTCCTTTTTCACTTCTCGCGCCAATAACGGTTGCGGTCGCTAAAGTAAAAGAAGATCAACAAGAGGAAAAGGAGCAGCCTCGGACGTGAGTCACGTGAAGACATTGCCAATCGGATTCGCGTCCGTGGCAGCAACGGCTGTCGCCCTTGACGTCTACCACTCTTCCGATAGGTGCTTCTGATCCGCAGATCTCAAGTTGAAGGAGGCGACGCATCACTGGTGCTACGAAGACTCTCCCATGCCTGGCCAATCCCGACCCATTCCGCGCAATTGTTCGGCTCGGCCACGAGACACCCGGGCCGCCACGCTGCTCTCGGGCAGCCGCCGCAGGATGATGGCCGTTGGGCTCCCGGCACCGTGCGTCGCTCACGACAGAACGCTGCTCAGACTGCTCTGCTGGATCCTCGACGCGGGCCCTGTTACCGCGGTGCCAGCGCTGATGGACGAGAGCAGCGTCCTGCCAACATTCGGCCTGATGCGCTGGGAGTTTAAGACGGCTCTCTCCCACAAAGAGGTACGTTTCGGACACACCTGGAGAAGGTGTGAGTATTTTATCGCTGATTTATTCGTAAGGGCCACAGAAAATTTGTGGGTGTCGAAGAGGTTATGATCATAACTATTTGAAGTGCTCATGGCCAATACAAGTTGATTAGCCAATGCCTTTGAAGACAAATTTAAGAATAAAGTTAAGGTTAATTTCTTTTCTGCGCATGGTTCCCGGATTTGAGAGAGCTTTTAAGGTGTAATGTCTTGCACAAGCCGTCAAGCGTTTCGCATATTGACAAAGCTGACTGAGGGTTTCCGATTATATATTTCTAAAGGAGAAAGGTACTCAAGTCAAACCTCCGGCCGGAATTTACTCACAGATCTTAAGGCCGGGCGACACGAAGCAAAGTCAGTCCAAAGACTGTGTAGCGACGTCGCGCAGCACGGCCGCCTGTTGTCCATTTCTCCTTCATCTGCCAGGGCAAGGCCAGGCGTGTCCGTCATGTTTGTACATGGTTCGCTTCTATTGCCCTGCAACGATGACAAGCATCTTTGGCCACTTCAAACCAGCACAAGAGGAGTTGGTCGTAGTTGAGCTTGAGAAAGCTTCCGTAAACTGTTTCACGATTTCTACGGCGTGACACTTCTAAGTAAGTGTCAGCAGCTCCACGATGTACTTTACAGGGGACGTGTCCTCGACGACACGATAAGGGTCGTGACACTCAGTATGGAATTTTTTATACAATGGGACACAGAGCAAAACTAGAAACCTAGTAGAAAAAACGGGTGGCGTCTGGTCATTATCGTGTCCATCCTTTTTTGGGGCCTTCAAAGCGCGGGCCAGTTGCCGATATTCCCCAGCATGTTTTGAGACTTCTGAAAGGGGCTGGCACTTGGAAAAATCGGGAGTGTAAACTAATATTTTGTCCATCGCGGAGGTGGGCACACACCCATACAGGAGGAAGGAAGAGGGAAAATTGTGCGGTTGACTGTGCTGTGGTGGCTTAGACGTACGTGATAAAAAGAAAGGACAGCATTCCGGTTCATCTGATCCGATTTGAGGTAGATGGTGAACTTGCCTCCAAGAGTGCGATTAAAGCAATCAGTCAGGCCGGTAGTTTGAGGGTGATAGGCAGTGGCCGTCCTATGAGCTAAGCGACATTGAACCAGCAGTGCTCCAGCGAAGTTAGAAAGGAACAATCGACCTCGGTCACTGAGCAGCTCGCGTGGCACTCGTCTGGAAAGACTAAACAATGGAGGAAGAAGAGCATCTCCTCGGGAGGTAGAGGCGGAAATGGGGGCCGTCTCGGCATACCGGCTGAGGTGGTCGACGCCGACGATATTCCAACGGTTCCCAAAGACCGTATAGGGAAGAGCCCGTAAAGGTCTACGCCAACACGATCCAAAGACCGGGCTGGTCAAGGAAGTGGCTTCAAGACGCCGGTTAAACGGAGTACAGGAGACATGCGCTTCTGACACCCGATGGAGGATCAGATTTAGGTACGAATGTAAGCGTACATTTCGCGCCAATTGTAACGCTGAGAAACTCTTCTGAAGGTCTTGAACACACCGGCGTGTCCGCTCTGAAGGTCGGCGTGAAAACAGGCACTAATTTCTGAGCGTAAATGGTGGCAAATTTCGAGGTGCCACTGTCAGCTACCACCAGACATGTAGTAAAGGTGGCAGCGGATGCCATCGCGGAGGTCGAAATGCGGTGCTTTATGGGAGAGAACTCGCGAATACAACACAGTTGGTGAGGTGGACAAGACGTGGATGATGGATGCAAGCCACAGGAGTTGCCGCAGCTCCGCAGGCATATCAGTGGCAGTAAGAGGCGAGAGGACGGGATCGGCTGCGAGGAGCACGCAGCTGCGCTGGGAGGCGGAGAGTGAGACAGAGCATCGGCGTCCCTGTGTTTGCGACCAGATCAGTAGTTCACACGGATGGCGAACTCCTGACGGCGGGAGCCCATCGGGCGAAGCGCCCGGAGCCTCTTAACGGCGCGCTACTGAGAGCATACCAGTCCATACACAGCATCGACCTCGCGCTGCACGGCCGCGATTCGTTCTTTTCATCTTCAAGTGCCACGTCAAGATCAGGCGCGTCCGTCAAGCTTCGAGATGGTTCGCTACACAACTTATACACGTAACCTCAAAGGACTAGAATATCGCCCTTACCTCGAAGAAGTATAAAAATTTTCTCGAAATTTGCTTGCACAACCAAAATGAAATGCTATCGCAATCTTAAACACAAAAGACTGCTCATTTAGCTTGCGTGAATCGGTTCGCTAATTAAAACAAGATAAAGATGTTATTTTATCACCTGGAAGCTTATTCTAGCAGTTCATCACCATTTGTTTTATGTATACATCGCAAGTAATAACCCGTAAAACATAAATGACAGCTCAATTGAATGAAAACCCTGAAAGCTTGATATGACCCTGTGATTATTAACAGCCTAAATTTTTCGCCAACAAGAAAGGTCTTTGAGCGGGTAACTCGATAAGAACTGCGGAGGAAGGTGCCTATTGTTATAACCAAGGAAACATATTTATTTTCGAGGTGCTGTTTAGTATCTTCTTTTCAGAACACTGCAAAACAATAAAAATAATGGGTACTTATATGAGGCTGGAGGAGATGAGGCTTGGAGAACTGTGGTGACAACATGGAAGTGAGCATGTATTCCGCTTTTCATAACACCTCGTAAGCTCGACGGGCACATAAATGTGTACTGTGGATTTTAGCCGCAGAATTGTAGTGCATGTCCCAAGGTCTTTGCAAAACCGAGTTTTTCACGATGTCTTCACAGCCAACAAGTGATGAAAAGTAGCACCAGTGCACCTAGAAATTTGCACCCTTACGTGATATGCGAAAACGTGATGAAACCACTACATATAGCACATCTTGTTACTGACTTGGAAGTAAATTCTCATGGGCGTACAATATGTCAGCTGAAGTAATAATAGTCCATTTAATGTTCACGCTTCAAAGCTTGCACCAACTTTTGCTTATATTTATTTCCTATACTTAGTAGGCCATTTTTGATACAGGTTTCCCTCCTGCAAGGCTTCGTGGAGCATCCAGGGATCAGTGCGGTGGTTGACAAGGTGGCACCGAAGGATGCCTCACAAGCACCGTATTCAACCTATGATGCTTCACTCCAGGCGCCTGAGAGGAGCTCATGGGCTTGCTGGAAACCCGCCAATCGCTTCGGAAAATCAGCCTCAATCCTCATCGCCTCCGTGGAGCTCATCCTTCCTACTTTATTAACGACCACTGATGTCGATGGCGCTCAGCAGGATAGCGGGGAGGTTCACTTTTGGGAGGTGTGTCCCTTAACAGTTTTCTGTATAGATCATTATCCTGATTTCTGCGAGCACACCGTCGCCAAAAACATTGTCGCCGACATCGAAGTCGATGGTAAACAGGCTGAGCTGGCGTTGTGCAACACAGCGGGGCAGGATGAAAGCGAGCGATGGGCCAAGGCCAAGTTCCTATTCTGACAGAAGCGTCATCCTTATGCGCTTCAGCATTGATTCATCTGATTCTCTGGAGAACTTCCCAGAGGACTGCACGCCCAAGTTGCGCCACCTGTGCCCCAATTTCCTGGGCGTCCTCGCGGAGAATCAAGGATCCACGACAGCATCCAGATGCGCGGCGTGAGCTGCCGAACGAGTTTTTCAATGCCCATTTTCATCGACTTGCACTTCACTGCATACACGCCCACACAGAACACGTGGTGTGTGTCCACTTGTGTGTATCTATAGATGTTTGAATAATTATGTGTATTATCTACCAAATGAGAGCTTGAGCGGTTGCGCCTGACAAGACACAGGAGTCATTGAATTCTTGTGAATGCGTTAAAGGAATCACGCCCTTTCGCTCATTTATTTCCTCAGCGGTCAAAACTCGTTACCAAAGTAATCTAATCCTTTTTATTGCATGCATTCGCTCGTCCCTAGGCCATGGCACCTGAGTGTAACCAAACGTCTGTTAGTGGCCTCCGGTTGGAAAGCTTCTCTGTATACTTGTAGGAAAATTGATCTGGAATCTTATATTCCTGTCAGAGAGCGCACTTCTGCAAAGTAATAAAATCCGAGTCAAGAAGCGTGTCAGGCAAGGCAATATGGATCCTCTGTACTCTTCACCGCGATGTAACAGAGTGTATTCAGATATCTGTAGTGACAAAAGCTGAGATAAAGATTAATCCGCGATTCTTAGTAATCCGCGATTCCTAGTTGGCATTGCCTTAAATAACTGAGGAGATGAATGATGCGCCCTCAAAGCAAATAACAATGGTTGGTGTAAAGTAAATTGCAGAAAAATATTGTTCAGCAGCCAAGGACGGGTTCGCCAGTTAACGAAAGGCAGTTAAACGTTGTATTGGTAAAAGATTACACCTGCGTTAGGAGGCAATGACCGCATATTCGGACCACGAGTGTAAAATAAGGGAAATGTTGAGGACTTAGTTTGGCAGGTGTACTCAGATCATGTATGGATGCTTGCCAGTATTTGTCAAGGGGAAAGTATAACAGTTCTATCCTACCGGCACTCACCTATGAGGCAGATTTGTAGAGGCCAACGATTAGGGATGATTTTATCGTGAGGAAAATGCAGCTATTGAATGGAAAAGATATAACAGGAGAAGGACGAAAGGTGGATGGGGGAGTTAAGTTGAATTCATGGCATTCCAGAAGAAATCGAAAAAATGTGCACTGGAATACAAGATAACCGACGGTCGTTAAGGGTTATGGACTGCATTGCAAGTGAAGGCAAGAGTAGCAGGCGGCGGCAGAAGCTTAGGAGGGCGGATGATATTAGGTAGTTTGTGGACATTAGTTAGGAGCTGCTGGCACAGGAGAGGGTTAATTAGCGATGGAGGAGTGTCCCTAGTACTACCGAGGGCTGAGCTTGGGGGGATAATTATTAGTGTCGTTACTGTACAGGGCAAAGTCACCGAGGTCAGCAGAAACTACTTAATGCCCTAAAGTCTACATACAGCAAAAAACAAGCAGGAATTTTTAGACAGACTATCGCGACGGGATTTCCAGTTGTCACTTGGAAGCGCCAAAAACGCCGCCTGCCAAAAGGTTGGCAAATGTCTCAAGAGGGGCAAATCATCTAGTGAAAAGTATGAGGAGCTGAGCAGCAGGCCAGTTACAACAGACTGATAATTCTTGACCAATAGATAGATGCCAAATCAGTTCCCGTTTTTATGCTTGGATATCATATTTCTGCTGACCTATGAACATGTTTACATTCTGGTTCGCATTATAACTTTTGTGCCGACCACGAAATGAATTACAGTCATCAGCGCTAGCTTGTCTAATGCAATGGCACCTTAATCAATTAAACTGAAATCTGAAAAATAAGCAAATTGGATTCGAAAAAAACGAGGGAGCCTGAAGTGAACAGCAGCGAAAAGTTCGAAGTCTGCGCTCTGTGCGTTGTCTTTGTCCCTGTTACTTTAGCGCAGTTTAATCATGAACGAGAATCACCAACTACCGATACTTGCTTACGAAATATTGAGGAGAAAATGTGTAATTAGAGGAATTACGAATTTTTTACCTCTGGAATTGCTTCATAGAGTGTTATGAACATTTAATGCGCATGGTTTTTAGCATTATAATTAGCCCATGATGCAAAAACTGGTCAGCAGAACACATATCCTTTTGTAAACAGAGCACATCTATTTGCATGTGCTGTGTGTTTCAGTGCTGCTGGATTTCTAAAATAATTGAAGTGAGAGCGTTAGAAATAGAAAAAAGTTATTGGCAGCAATAAAAGTTGAGCCATTTCTAGGGTCATTTAACCGTTCATTTAAAATAAAATCTTTCTTTAGCTCACTCCGGCGTGTACACCCAATCGCGAGCGCGTAGCCTCGGACTGGACTTGCCATAACAGTCTTTCGCAGGAACAAAAAGTAGTTCTGAAATACCCTGGAGGGCGAGGACATCTGAAGATTTTTCTGCATTGAACCCAAACGCAGCACATGAAGTTCGCAGGATGTTCAGTCCAAAGCAACATCCCCTCGTGTCATGTTGCGAAGCCTATGCGGCGCCCAGTTTCAAATGTCTGTTCTATTGACATCAACGGATATGCATTAGTTTTCTTTATCGCTCAAAAAGACGGTGACCATTCAGCTAACTACGACTACCCGTTTACTGCACCAAGAGATGTTGCAAATCAGCATGCATGCCGCAGTACAGCAAATCAGGCATTTCTAGTTGGGAACCTAGTCATTGCAACGTGCAT
The DNA here is from genome assembly GCF_052857255.1 of Amblyomma americanum. Lineage (NCBI taxonomy): Eukaryota > Metazoa > Arthropoda > Arachnida > Ixodida > Ixodidae > Amblyomma > Amblyomma americanum. The sequence continues at coordinate 392,599,972 of NC_135497.1, read as the reverse complement.
AAAACTCATATTGCGTTTACAAAAAACTTCGTGCGCTCCTCTGGAGCTCAGTTGCTCAAAAATCGCATTTCCTCGCGCTGCGATGCTATAGAGAAAGGTTTTTTTTTGTTTCAAAACCTGGTATGGATACCTTCTGAGTGGAAGCTGTGCAAGGTGATCCCTTTACTTAAAAATCAGAGTGGAGGCTATGAATTGGATAATATTAGGCCAATTTCTTTAACATCAAACGTAGTAAAGTTGATAGAAAGGGTGTTACTAATTCGGGTGTCAGCCATTGTGGACCGCAAAAGTATACTCAGCCCGTGCCAACTCGGTTTCCGGCCACGGTGTTCGATATGGAATGTACATGCTGATCTTGAGAGCAGAATTCTCCTTGCTCGTCGTCAACGCCTATTCGCGGCTTTGGTTACGTTAGATGTCGCCAAAGCTTACGACAGTGTAGAACACTCCATCCTGATACATAGGCTACAGTCTCTTCAATTTCCAGATTATATAGTTGAATACATATCTACATTTCTTCATAACAGGGAATTCTTTTGCGTCCATAATGGTGTTCATTCAGAGAGGTATAGACAAACGCGAGGTGTACCGCAAGGAGCTGTTCTTTCTCCTGTGCTCTTTAATATTCTGTTGAGCTCAATTCCTCTCCACCGCCATGTACGCACTTACGTCTATGCGGACGACATTGCGTTTTTTGCTGCTGCGCCGGATATACATTCTCTGTATGGTCTGTTGCAGTCATATTTGAATACACTTGAGCACTGGTTGAGCGCATTACACCTGAAGTTAAATGTTAGCAAGTGCGCCACTCTTGTTTTCCCTCTATTCACTCCTGTAGTGGTCTCTCTCACTTGCCAGTTAAAAATAATACCGCAGGTTCAATCCCTAAAATACCTAGGGGTCATTTGACAACAAACTCACCTGGCTACCTCACATTGACCATGTCGCGGCGAAAGGGGCTCGTGCCGTGGGCATGTTACGGAGATTGTCATCACCGGTACGGCATGCGCAGAGATGCGCTATTAATTATCTACATAATGTATGTCAGGCTAATTTTAGAATTTGGATCAGTGTTGTTTTCAGGCTCGGCTACATATAAACTTCACCCTTTCGTCCTTTTAGAGAGGGAAGCACTTCGCATGTGCCTCGGCCTTCCAAAATTTGTGGCTATCAATGTGCTGTACCTTGAAGCCCGCATTCCGTCTCTCTTATCACGACTTCAATTTTTAACTTTGCAAACTTACCTCAGGATCTATGAATCCCATTTCCACCGTTCCCAAAGCATTTTCTGTTCTCAGCCGACCTCCTTTTTTTGATGTCCCCTGGTCTCGTTTCAATTCCCCTCAGGTAGTGTTTGTGCAAAGATTACTTCAGCCTTTAGATGTAAACTTGGGCGTGCAGTCCTCTGGGAAGTTCTCCAGAGAATCAGATGAATCAATGCTGAAGTGCATAAGGATTACGCTTCTGTCAGAATAGGAACTTGGCCTTGGCCCATCGCTCGCTTTCATCCTGCCCCGCTGTGTTGCGCAACGCCAGCTCAGCCTGTTTACCATCGACTTCGATGTTGGCGACAATGTTTTTGGCACGGTGTGCTCGCAGAAATCAGGATAATGATCTATACAGAAAACTGTTAAGGGACACACCTCCCAAAAGTGAACCTCCCCACTATCCTGCTGAGCGTCATCGACATCAGTGGTCGTTAATAAAGTAGGAAGGATGAGCTCCACGGAGGCGATGAGGATTGAGGCTGATTTTCCGAAGCGATTGGCGGGTTTCCAGCAAGCCCATGAGGTCCTCTCAGGCGCCTGGAGTGAAGCATCATAGGTTGAATACGGTGCTTGTGAGGTGTCCTTCGGTGCCACCTTGTCAACCACCGCACTGATCCCTGGATGCTCCACGAAGCCTTGCAGGAGGGAAACCTGTATCAAAAATGGCCTACTAAGTATAGGAAATAAATATAAGCAAAAGTTGGTGTAAGCTTTGAAGCGTGAACATTAAATGGACTATTATTACTCCAGCTGACATATTGTACGCCCATGAGAATTTACTTCCAAGTCAGTAACAAGATGTGCTATATGTAGTGGTTTCATCACGTTTTCACATATCACGTAAGGGTGCAAATTTCTAGGTGCACTGGTGCTACTTTTCATCACTTGTTGGCTGAGAAGACATCGTGAAAAACTGGGTTTCGCAAAGATCTTGGGACATGCACTACAATTCTGCGGCTAAAATCCACAGTCCACATTTATGTGCCCGTCGAGCTTACGAGGTGTTATGAAAAGCGGAATACATGCTCACTTCCATGTTGTCACCACAGTTCTCCAAGCCTCATCTCCTCCAGCCTCATATAAGTACCCATTATTTTTATTGTTTTGCAGTGTTTGAAAAGAAGATACTAAACAGCACCTCGAAAATAAAAATGTTTCCTTGGTTATAACAATAGGCACCTTCCTCCGCAGTTCTTATGGAGTTAACCGCTCAAAGACCTTTCTTGTTGGCGAAAAATTTAGGCTGTTAATAATCACAGGGCCATATCAAGCTTTAAGGGTTTTCATTCAATTGAGCTGTCATTTATGTTTTACGGGTTATTACTTGCGATGTATAGATAAAACAATTGGTGATGAACTGCTTGAATAAGCTTCCAGGTGATAAAATAACATCTTTATATTGTTTTAATTAGCGAACCGATTCACGCAAGCTAAATGAGCAGTCTTTTGTGTTTAAGATTGCGATAGCATTTCATTTTGGTTGTGCGGGCATATTTCGAGAAACTTTTTATACTTCTTCGATGTAAGGGCGATATTCTAGTCCTTTTAGGTTACGTGTATAAGTTGTGTAGCGAACCATCTCGAAGCTTGACGGACGCGCCTGATCTTGACGTGGCACTTGAAGATGAAAAGAACGAATCGCGGCCGTGCAGCGCGAGGTCGATGCTGTGTATGGACTGGTATGCTCTCAGTAGCGCGCCGTTAAGAGGCTCCGGGCGCCTCACCCGATGGGCTCCCGCCGTCAGGAGTTCGCCATCCGTGTGAACTACTGATCTGGTCGCAAACACAGGGACGCCGATGCTCCGTCTCACTCTCCGCCTCCCAGCGCAGCTTCGTGCTCCTCGCAGCCGATCCCGTCCTCTCGCCTCTTACTGCCACTGATATGCCTGCGGAGCAGCGGCAACACCTGTGGCTTGCATCCATCATCCACGTCTTGTCCACCTCTCCAACTGTGTTGTATTCGCGAGTTCTCTCCCATAAAGCACCGCATTTCGACCTCCGCGATGGCGTCCGCTGCCACATTTACTACATGTCTGGTGGTAGCTGGCAGTGGCACCTCGAAATTTGCCACCATTTACGCTCAGAAATTAGTGCCTGTTTTCACGCCGACCTTCAGAGCGGACACGCCGGTGTGCTCAAGACCTTCAGCAGAGTTTCTCAGCGTTACAATTGGCGCGAAATGTACGCTTACATTCCTACCTAAATCTGATCCTCCATCGGCTGTCAGAAGAGCATGTCTCCTGTACTCCATTTAACCGGCGTCTTGAAGCCACTTCCTTGACCGGCCCGGTCTTTGGATCGTGTTGGCGTAGACCTTTACGGGCTCTTCCCTATACGGTCTTTGGGAACCGTTGGAATATCGTCGGCGTCGACCACCTGAGCCGGTATGCCGAGACGGCCCCCCTTTCCGCCTCTACCTCCCGAGGAGATGCTCTTCTTCCTCCATTGTTTAGTCTTTCCAGACGAGTGCCACGCGAGCTGCTCAGTGACCGAGGTCGATTATTCCTTTCCAACGTCGCTGGAGCACTGCTGGTTCAAAGTCGCTTAGCTCATAGGACGGCCACTGCCTATCACCCTCAAACTACCGGCCTGACTGATTGCTTTAATCGCACTCTTGGAGGCAAGTTCACCATCTACCTCACATCGAATCAGACGAACCGGAATGCTGTCCTTTCTTTTTATCACGTACGTCTTAGCCACCGCCGCACAGTCAACCGCACAATTTTCCCTCTTTCTTCCTCCTGTATGGGTGTGTGCCCACCTCCGCGATGGACAAAAAATTAGTTTACACTCCCGATTTTTCCAAGTGCCTGCCCCTTTCAGAAGTCTCAAAACATGCTGGGGAATATCGGCAACTGGCCCGAGCTTTGAAGGCCCCAAAAAAGGATGGACACGATAATGACCAGACGCCACCCGTTTTTTCTACTAGGTTTCTAGTTTTGCTCTGTGTCCCATTGTATAAAAAATTCCATACTGAGTGTCACGACCCTTATCGTGTCGTCGAGGAAACGTCCCCTGTAAAGCACATCGTGGAGCCGCTGACACTTAGAAGTGTCACGCCGTAGAAATCGTGAAACAGTTTACGGAAGCTTTCTGAAGCTCAACTATGACCAACTTCTCTTGTGCTGGTTTGAAGTGGCCAAAGATGCTTGTCATCGTTGCAGGGTATTAGAAGCGAACCATGTACAAACATGACGGACACGCCTGGCCTTGCCCTGGCAGATGAAGGAGAAATGGACAACAGGCGGTCGTGCTGCGCGACGTCGCTACACAGTCTTTGGACTGACTTTGCTTCGTGTCGCCCGGCCTTAAGATCTGTGAGTAAATTCCGGCCGGAGGTTTGACTTGAGTACCTTTCTCCTTTAGAAATATATAATCGGAAACCCTCAGTCAGCTTTGTCAATATGCGAAACGCTTGACGGCTTGTGCAAGACATTACACCTTAAAAGCTCTCTCAAATCCGGGAACCATGCGCAGAAAAGAAATTAACCTTAACTTTATTCTTAAATTTGTCTTCAAAGGCATTGGCTAATCAACTTGTATTGGCCATGAGCACTTCAAATAGTTATGATCATAACCTCTTCGACACCCACAAATTTTAAGTGGCCCTTACGAATAAATCAGCGATAAAATACTCACACCTTCTCCAGGTGTGTCCGAAACGTACCTCTTTGTGGGAGAGAGCCGTCTTAAACTCCCAGCGCATCAGGCCGAATGTTGGCAGGACGCTGCTCTCGTCCATCAGCGCTGGCACCGCGGTAACAGGAGGATCCAGCAGAGCAGTCTGAGCAGCGTTCTGTCGTGAGCGACGCACGGTGCCGGGAGCCCAACGGCCATCATCCTGCGGCGGCTGCCCGAGAGCAGCGTGGCGGCCCGGGTGTCTCGTGGCCGAGCCGAACAATTGCGCGGAATGGGTCGGGATTGGCCAGGCATGGGAGAGTCTTCGTAGCACCAGTGATGCGTCGCCTCCTTCAACTTGAGATCTGCGGATCAGAAGCACCTATCGGAAGAGTGGTAGACGTCAAGGGCGACAGCCGTTGCTGCCACGGACGCGAATCCGATTGGCAATGTCTTCACGTGACTCACGTCCGAGGCTGCTCCTTTTCCTCTTGTTGATCTTCTTTTACTTTAGCGACCGCAACCGTTATTGGCGCGAGAAGTGAAAAAGGACGAAGAACACGAACACTACTTTGTTTTTAAAGCCTTCAGATTCCGGTGTTAAATGTGCTGAGAAAGGTTTTAAAGACGGCTGAGTTTTTCTGTGTTCGTGTTTTATTATTCCAAATCAATTCAGTGACCTATCTTGTTTCAGTTTGTCTTTCCCGTTCATTTGACACATGTTGATAAGAGCTCAAATTCCAGCTTTGCCTTGCGCGATCACAATTATTCCCTCTGGCATTCCTCACCGACCTCTGGCCAGTTCTCTTTCGTAGGCATCTGCCAGACATAAAGAGGAAAGGAACATCCACAACAGCACCAACAGAAGTGGGAGCCATTCTAGCTGGGGTAAACACCTCATCTCTCCTGATGTCCTTCGAGATATTAATTTATGTGGCGTTGCCGAAACATGAGCATGGAGTGCTTGGCCGTCTTTCCTTCACGCCAGACGAGATCGGCTTAGTCATTGTTGTGTTTCTAGTCGCATGCTCGTTTGTTGATCTGTATGTAAACTAGGGTGGCGCACTCTTCATGAAACAGCCACCTAAAACAGTTCTGATTGCGCAGGTTATCGTTGCCCGCAGACGAAACAAATTTAAGTTCACCGCCATTGTTTCTGTCCGGACAAACCGAGGAGTGGGAAGCAGGGAAATGAAAAACTTTGCAGACATGAGCCGAGAGTGGCAGCTGCCGGTTTTATGAGAGCGACAGTCCAGCCTAACTGACGGTTCAACACGCTTAACTCTTTACAGATGAAAATACACAACAGCAACATATAGGGCGAACTTAAGATCGCCCTCTGTGTTGTTATTGTGAAACCATGATGCTAAGCCATCATGAACAAGCTACTAGACCCTATTCTCGCCATTTAAGCCTAACTGAGGCTCAGTGGAACGCGGAGAACAGAATGATGTACAAGCACAACACAAATGCGACGAGAAACTATCTCATGTGCCTTGTCTTCGCGCTCGGAAAGTATGCTCACCTTTTCGATCATCCAGCCTTAGCGGCGCACTTTATTTCGCATTTGTCGGTAATGTGTGCTGTCGAGCTGAATTTTTTTGCTAGTACAGGGGGATGAGATCAAGCAGTTATTACTAAGGTTAGCTTACGTACAATAAGGCGACCAATCAAGCGTGGAAAAGGCATTACCTGTAGCCAGTGGTTTGGCAGGATACATGGAATTGGGAGATGTTTTAATGGCTAAAGTAGGAACCGGCTTGGGATTTACTGGCCAGGTTTCTTACTAAAAGTTTTCATAGTAGTCTGTCACACCCCAAGACTTCTGACACATTAAATTACACCTTGTTAAAAATATCTTGAGCCACATTTTCACATAATGATACCAGGCTTTCCTCCTTTCGTCCATGAGGCAATGAATAAAAGAGTAGTTTTATGGTTGCTTGTTCTGAAACTGTCTCAGCAGTGGAACGAATGGTTTTCTATCTTTTATTAACCTCAACATGGGCACCTTTAATTTTATCATCTATCGCGGTTAGGCACGCAAGAAACGAAATTGCTTTATGACATTGTGTTTGGTTATCGGACACAAACTTATGTGTTGCATTGAGCACGTTAATGCGATTCAGTGACTACTTTTCACCATTAAGCACATTCAACAAGAGGTCATGATACGTTATTCATAGAGGAAAATGAACAAGTTTCTGATTTTTGTTACATCCTGGCAATACAACATCAAAAAAGCCAAGAGGCACAAAAAAGGTGGAATAACTTTTTAAACTGGTTGGGGACGGTCGCAGCACGAGGCACAGTGTATTGCTACGACTAACCTTCGTAAATGGGAAGACATGCTAATTTAGCATGGTTGCATGCCCATTACAGTAAGTATCAATGGCTCGCAATAAGATGGTCTGGCCAGTCCCCTCCTTCTATGTATGTGCCAAATTAGAAGCCAACAACGAGAAGTAGAACTCGCGGCGTTGCTCCCCCCACTTACGTTGTAGGGAGGAACTGACGGTGGTTACCGTAGAGGTAACACGTAGAAGAAAACGACTACGGCTGGTTGCGTGTAACGCTCGCGCAGCTCAGCGTTTGGGATTTTTTTTCCACCGTTCCTCCACTAGCAAGATTTGCATAAACCCAATCCCTAAAGTCACTGTATCTCTGAATGTACCGCAAACAGTGTACGGCGCGAGTGCAGCATCCAGATGTTGCTGCCAGATGTGGTACGTCAGGACGCACGCGTCGTCTGCTAGGCGAAGAGAACGCCAACGCAGCGCCTCCTTTGCTGTCAGCAACGCGGTATTGATCATTTTTGAGCGGCAATTAACGAATGATGGCGTTGATGAATGATAACTCAGAGCTACAACAGTAGAGGGTCTATGAAAGATTTTAAGGAATTACATGACAGCTGCGCAAAAGTTCGCTTTCTCTAGTCCAACGGCGTGCACTGATAATGAACACAAACAGGCTGGTTTTATGGCTTCACACCCTCATGCTTCGACAAGACCAGTTCAATCCAGCTTCCCTGATACTTTCTGAAATATGAGATGTTAAGAGGCTCGCAAATGCGCATTTAGTAAATAATAGGTAGTGTGTCGCAGCTGTTCACACAGGCGATGGATCCCATCTCTAAGCGAGGGCGGCTGCGCCCACGTTAAGCCTGCACAGCGAGGCAACAACGCGGCTTCCAGATTTGTTCCGCCGGCCGCCGCTGACCACGGAGGGGACTGCTGATTCAGTTGGCACGTTTAGATCCTGTCTCTGCCAAAGATGTGGTGGCACTTCGTCTTCGGTGGCATGCATAGGGTGCACCCCGCAGCACTCGTACATTGTTTGTTTCATTTTTTGGGTTTCTGTTCTCTTTTCTCCCTTCCTTTCGCGCGTCTGTACTGTTTTTCCTGTCGTGTCTTCGTTTTTGCCTCCGCTGCTTTGAGACACGCGCCCCAACACGTTAGAACACATGATGTTCTGGTCCCCAACCCCAGAGTGTATTATTTATGCGTCTCATGTCATACATTCCTGGATAAAAATTTAGAGTTACAGGAAAACAGCAATGTACTGATACGGAAACATTGAAGATAGCGGTCCATTGACCCTATATGCGGCAAAGTCTTTTATGCGTTGCATATTGCAACCACTCAGTTCAGCCCTTGGGCGCGGCCGGGCAGCCACCAAACCACGTGACGTGACATCACGACAGCCGGAGGAAAAGCTGGGCCCCAACTCGCGCGGTCGCGCGCGGCCGCAGCCACCACTTGACTCCCGCTCCTCCCGCTAGGGGCGCTGCGCTATGATTGACGTCACGGCATATGTATAAAAGAGCTGCGCTCCTTCGCCGGGACAGTCTTATACCCCTGTCACACGGGCATTTCGAGGGCCGTCGAACCGATTGTCTATCGACTAAAAGGCGATCGAGCGCTGCTACACGGGCAGTTTCAATGGCGATCGAGTCAATAGCCTATCGAGTCAACGGAGCAGCACGGAACTACATCGAGATATGCAACGCATTCTTGGCTTAACCAAGCTAAGCCTGGCCATTTTATTTTCTAGTTTTTCCTCCGCTTGCATGGAGCAGTTAAGAATGCCAAAGTTAACCAATGGGAAACACATTGGACGATAGCGTAAACGTTTAGTAGTATCTTAGAAATGTTTCCGAAAACCGTCCTTGAACGCGTTTCAAGGAACATACTGCCCACACCAATGGCCATTTGCGATAAGATACAACGACTTGCACTCTAGGCGCTTCCGTGGTATATGGTATACAATTATGAAGCAATAAAGTAAAATGTAACTTGGCCTCGCACATTACTACAAAGCGTAGTGGTCTTTCGTTTGCGAATGGCAGCCTTCTTTATTAGAGGGTGCACTTTTGTGCTGAAGCAGTCATGTAAATATTAGCTAGTACCGAGAGCACCTACGACATGGCCATCGCTACATGCAAGAGGTTTCGTCTTTGCTGCTGTCGCCACCCAGAATGGAAGCGCGAACGCAAACGTTAACAAATGGTTCATGAGGGTGGTAGAGCGAACATCTCAAGCCCTTGAGACAATGGCCCGAAGTTTTTTTATGTGCATAATAACGCTGCGAAAATCGATACCCCACTTAGTGGAAAATTTTACGTTGGGATACTGACTTAGCACGTCTGCGAAGACTATCCTCATTTCCACACTAAAACCGTTGAAGACAAGCCTTGCAGGCGATCTTGATTCTTTAGTGGCTTTGTGGATACTATTTCTTTCCAGACGAATTTATTTGTGTAGCGCGACTAAAACACAGGCACTCTTTAACGTGACAACACTGTGAAAACCCTAGTCTTGATTAACAGAAGCATCAGCTGATCCTCAGCTGGTCGCTGCACAGTGATATGTGCCATTCGAGAGGTGCTGACACTGGACTCAGTGAGGAGCTGTTTGCCGATGGTGGCGACCGCATCTACTTATGCCATCATCGACGACAGGTTTCAAGAGGAAATATGCACAGTGCTTCGTAAATATGTCGAAAATTTGCTCTCCAGGTCGCTAGTCGTGAACGACGAACGGTCGAGGAACATATGGAATAATTATCGAGGAACATATCAACAGCTTTGAAACGTTGTTTGCTGACCGAAACGAAAAACAGCCCATCAGACGGTGATTATTATGAATCCCATATTGAGAAATATTCTTTTGTTTTGAAAGCCTCGTTGCAGTAAAGAAAGGAGTCATGTCTTGCTTTCCTGCCGGCACGCAAGGGAGAGGTTTTTAGATGCAACTGTAACGGGGAATAACGATGGTAATCGCAAGGGAATAATGTAACTTCGTCTGGGCCTAATCCGAGACTGCTTATGACTACTGAGGTCTGAAGCAGTTATGCCGTCCCATTGCGTTGCCGTTTTCGCTTTCTTAATCTCTACCTGCACACTCTTTAGCCCCCCCCCCCCCCCCCCCCCTTCCTACTCTCGCAAGTGAAGAACAAATGTGGCAACACATGTTCAACCAGGAAGAACGTCAACGAGACAACTAGTGTATAGTATGCGTCTATGAAACGCTGCCTGCGTGACACCATCTCTAAATCCTTACCACGTTGCAAGGTTCCTCCTACATGATTAGATGAGCGCCTTACCCTGCAGAGGGGTAAAATCTAAGCTTTCGCGGCCAAACCAAGCCGCTGACTGCGATGCCATCTTTGCCTTGCGCCAGTCATTTTACGTCTGCATCGAACGCTACAAGATAGAGCTCGCTTGCCTCTTTCTGCCTCGTGCAGTGAAGGCAGCCATAAAATATATCAAGGTACTATCATACTTTTTACGCTTCTTACGGAATGTTTTGTCAATGTCCTCTGGCTGAGGTTTCAATAACGGACACGATTTCAGGCTCAAGTGCACTACTTTATATCGTAGCTCGCGGGCGGTACCCTTCCTCGCAAAGCTTTTCCCTGCATTCTTGTATCTCACGCAGTATTAAGAAGGAATGTCCGCAAACAACCTGTTTATGAGTCGCGCACCTCTGTTTCCGCGAGACAGCGCAGTTTGTCACCGTCGAGTTCGAGTGAGGAGCAGCATCATCAGCGTCTTGGGGATGAACAGGCGTCGGTGTTGCATCTGGGCTCAGTTGATTTTGCGGTTCGTGGCGCGGTGCCACCCGTAAACTTCTGTTGTCGCCAATGAACTGGAGATTGAAGACATGGTGATGCCACTGGTCGCCGCCAGGTCACGTGCGCGGTCTGCACAATGGTTGCCAACTGCTTCGTGATTCGCCACAGCCAGCGTTTGGGCGGTCAAGAGCGCAAGAGAAAATCCTGCAGGCTTCAAAACCGATGTGTAAGAACTGCTGATCTGTGGCAAGAGGATACTGCAAAAAATATTCTGGGGCACTTGATTGTGCTTACGAGCAGGGATTCGAAAGGATGTGTTTTGAGGAAAGGAAACGTTTTAAGGAAAGCGCGCAGTAGCTCTCATGTCTCGACATCTCGGTGGACACCTCAACACCACCTTAAAATTTTTGTTGCCCATTGTGTGACGCATGTCTCGGCGCTTTTTGTGTTACGCATGACTCAGCCCATTTTTGTGTGATGACCCATGGCTCACCACATTTTTGTGAGAAATTTTGTGACCAAACCCTCGAATATTTTTTTGACCATGAAAATTATTCCGGTCATGACCACATTGGTTATGATCACGGTTCTGACTCGACTTCGGACTCATGACTCAATTACCGTTACTCACATGACCATGACAATGATCTGCCAATCTATTTATATACCAGTTGGGATACACATTCAATCATCACAAGTATACACTAGCCGATGACGTCATATCGCGCGACCCCCTTTTTTCTACATTTTGCTCCTACATTTTTTGTCCACTTTTTGCGGACATGTCAGCTGCCGACTTAGCCTAGTAATGCTTTCGTATTAAACAACATTAAAGAGAAAAGGTGGCAAAGATATCATAGCCTGAGAGTTAATACATTTCAAGCAGAGATAGAATAAAATTTTATGGTCAAAACTGCTGAACAAGTCGAATGTTATGCACATAGGTGAATATGTTCTGTACAGAACCATCCGGCGGAAAGCAGGGCGAGGGTGTGCAGTGCAAAATACCTGAAGCACCTCACGAGATTTCTCTTCAGCTACTGTTGGTTAGAGGGACGGAAATGTTTAATAAATGGATGTTAACAAGAGGAGCACTAGAGCGCTGAAAGATTTGAAGAAAGGGCCCATGGACGGTTGACCTAGCGGTTGTCAGTCTATGGAAGCCTGCCCCACACTTCACTTCCTGCGGCCTCGCGCATCAGGATCCTCCACTTCCTGAGGCATCCCGCAATATTGGGAAATACGCCGGACAAAACACGCGGCAAAGGAAGGCAGACACGAGAGAAAATAAACACAACGAAGGGAAACAAACACTGACGGCAGCGGGGTACACCCTATGCATGCCACCGAAGGCAAAGTGCTGCCGCATGTTCCGGAGAGACAGTAACAACAGAACGTGCCGGCTCAACGAACGGTCCATTCCTCGCTCGGCGGCGGCCAGCAGAGCAAAACAGGAAGCTACGTCGCTGCGCGGCCTTTTGAAGGCGGGATGTGCGTGCAGTCACCGTGGCTTAGAGCGAGGTTCCATTGCCCGTGTTAACACAGCCTTTCTACAAAGCGTGCATTTGCGATTCTATTAAGGTGGCATGCTTCAGCAGTATAAGGAAACGCGCTGCTCTGTATAAATCAAGAGGACATATGAAGCCTTATATGCCGCCTCTTCATGTTCGTTACCAATGCACGCCAGGAATCTCAATCAATCGGTACTTGGTGCAGCTTTCGTGCGATTCTTTCAAATTTTCTTAAACCGTCATTTTTTTGCAGTTTTTCCTTTTCATTTACCAATACCTTCATTTGTTGATTTCGGCTGAAAATCATGAATAGGACGTTGTGGAGAGCAAACCGCTTTGCGTCGGTGCTCTTTTCGCCTAGCTGACAACGCGTGTGCCGTTCTTGACGATTTCTGGGAACAGCGGAATATTGCGCGGGCGCCGTACGCTGATTACGGTACACTCTGAGTTGTAATAACTTTAAGAAACGCGTATCAGGCACCGCTCCATTTGCGGGACAGGTGCGAATAAAAAAATCTAAACTCAGAGCTGCGCAAGCCCAGCCTTTAGAGTACACCCCCAACTGCAGACTTCATTTTCTTATCTGTGTTATTATGACGGTAACGACCGCCAGTTCTTCCTTGAATCGAAAGTTGACAAAGAGACAGTGCGAGTTGTAGTTGCCGTTGTTGACCGCTTCTAAGCCTGACACATACCTACAAGTGGGGGACTAGCCGGAATTTCTAATTGAAAGCCGTTGCAAATTCCTGCAATGTTCATGCAGCTATTCTAAACCAGCATGTCTTCGTACTTACGCTGGTTTTTTGAAGCCATCCGGTGTGCATCAGTCAGCTTTTCTCAATAAAACAGATCGGAAGGGGTTGTTCGTACTTACGAAATTTTGCATTGTTGGGATGTAGAACAAAATTTCGAGCCTGTTCATTTTGGTCTCAATAAAACGTATCATGACCTCCTGTTGAATGTGCTTAAGGATGAAATATTGTTACCGTATCGGATTAACGTGCTTAGTCCTACACATTAGGCTTGGTCCGTTTACCACGCACAATGCTAAAGAACGAACTTCTGTGCATGCTCACCTGACGGCCATCGATGATGAAATTAAATGTTTCGATGTTGAAGGTAATAAAGGCTAGAGAACCATTGCTTCTATTGCAGAGAAAGTTGCAGAACCGCAGTCATAAAACCGAAGGTTTGATTCATTGGATCATCAACAAGAGACGGAATGTTTTGTAACGCTGTGAGAAAGATATTTTCATTGACAAGCTGGAACTCAATGTTACCTGAGTTTTGGGGATCTGCCAGAGCACTTTCTAAGCCTTCAGAAGGAAACCTGGCCAGTATCTGCCAAGCTGGTGCCTGCTTCTCCCGCTCGGAGTACGGCCAACAACAAGAAAAATCTCCCACTTTCATGTACCATGCAAAAAACACCACCGACAGCCAATGCCATGTGCCTAAGATTGCCCGCTTTGCTGTGCACAAGCCAGCCTCAGTCACAACTGCCTGATATCATCCTCCTAACCAAAACATACAGCTGCACAAAAATCACTGTAGAAATATGTGAACTAAATTGCGCCGCTAAGTCTGGATCATTAAAACAGTGAAAACACTTTCTGGAGGCGAAGTCCAGGCCCAAAAGAATTTTTCTGGTTCTCTTTGTGTCATCCATGTACATTATTCTGTTCGCCCGCGTTCCACTTAGCCACTTAGTCGTTCACATAATCTCGAGAGCCGCCACTCTCCACTTATGTCTGCGGCGCAGTCAACTTCTAAGCCTCCCCCTACTCGGTTTGTCTGCACCGACAATGGTGGTAAACTTCAGCTATCTTTCGTCTGCGGGCAATAATTTTTCCGCAGCCAGAATTCGTTTAGGTCGTGGTTTCATGGAGACTGCGGCTTCCTGGTTTGTATACTAATCAGTAAAAACACGACAGCGACTCCGCTGATCTCCTCTGACCCCAAAGACAACACGGCCAAGCACGCCACGCTCATGTTTCGGCATCTCAACATAAATCAATATATCGAAGGACAAGTGCCGAGCAGAGGCGTTTACACCGGTGAGAACTCCTGCTGGTGCTCTCGTGATGGTTGTTTGCCTCCTCAGCTGTGGCACATGCCAATGGAAGAGAAATGGAGAGAGTTTTTGGTGAAGAATGCCAGAGGGAACAATTGATGTGATCGCAAGTCAACGCTGGAAATTAGGCGTATATGAACCAGCGTTAAATGAACGAGAAGAATGAACTGAAACAGGAAGTGACAGAATTCATTTCGATTATTGAAGCAAAAACGCAGTAAAGCGCCACGCGATTTGAAACTTTTTCGAGTACAGTTAACAGGGAGTTCTGATGGTTGCATGAACGAAGCCTTGTTCGTGTTCTTCGTTTTGCTCCATTTCTTGCGCAAATTACGGTTGCGGCTGTTAACGAAATAGATTATTAACAAAAGGAAAGAGTATGCGTTATCGCTTTTCAGGCAACAAGAACAACAATTAGGCGGAGCTCGGATGTGAGTCACTTGAGCACACTGCCAATCCGATGCGCGGCCGTGGCAGCAACGGCTCGCACCATAGGCGTCTAGAACTCTTTAGAATAAACGCTTCTGATACGCAGGTCTGAAGCTCAAGCGGGCGACGTGTCCCTGGTGCTACGAAGACTTATGATAGGCAGAATAAGTCCGACTCAGTAGGCGCAAGTTTTCGGCTTGGTCAAAATACACCTGGGCCGCCAGGCTACGCTCTCTTAGGCGCCGCTACATGTTGGCCGTTGGGCTGCCGGGCCCGGCTCACGACAAGTCACTGCTCGCACTGGTCTGCTGGATCCTCAATGCGGACCCCTTATCCGCGGTATGTGCGCTGACGGACGAAAGCAGCGTCCTGGCGAGCTTCTTCCTGATGCGCTGCGAATTGGGGACGACTTGCTTCTTTCTAAAAGGAGATACGTTTCGGACACGCGTGGATTACTTGAGATGTTTTTATCATAGATTGATTCCTACTGGCCTTAGAAAATGTAGGGGTGGTGGTGAGGTCGGCCCTGTGATCAGTCTGATGTGGCCATAGTCACTGAAAATTGATTAGCGGGCACGTTTAAATTGAAGGATATGAATAAAAAGTAAAGGTTGTTTGGTTTTCTGCGGATGATATAGAGGTATGTCAGAGCGTGTAAAACGGTTGTGTCTTGCATACGCTGTCGTATAATCAGAATGTTGGCAGCACTGACTGAGGGTTTTCGATTATTTAAATCCTTGAAAGGACTGGAACATCATCCTGGCCCCCGTCTTCTTCACCTCCTCCCCTTCTTCTTGAATAATTTCTCAATGGTTTTGTTAATGTTACCTACCTGACCATCTTTTCACGACCCTTTACACCGTCTTCTTATCGCGGTTATAACTTTCTCTTCTTCCCTGTGTCCTTGTCATCTAGTGGTGCGAGCACACTATAGTCGGATACAACTTAAGTCTGCAGTTAAGCTCCGCCCACATTCACGAACGCCGTGCAGATTTCCTCCATGACAAAACAGCAGACCATTGTTAAATCTTTTCTTGTTACCTAAGTAAAAAAAAAGTTAATTGCAAGGAAAATTTATAGGGACTATAATTTTGTTACCTGGCTTAATTGTTTATTATAGTTAAACAAATGAAAAGTTGATTTCGTTTACTATTACGATGGGCCATCGGAGTAATACAAAACGCTGCGGACCATGGCCCAGTGTTAGCAACTGCTGGTTTTTTAAGTTGTATCCTACTATAACTGCCGGTTATCGCTGCGGCAGCCCTGTTACCCACCCTCTCATGTTTTATATTCAAACGCCTTTCCAATAGAATAAAAATTCAGTTTTGAGTCACTGCTAGTGTGAGTCGTTTCTTTTTGTGTCAGATTTTCTTCCTTTTAAATGCATTACCAACTAGCCCATAACCTTGCTCTTTTCATATAATATTAATGATTTCAACATTATTACACAGAACACACACATTAAACAATTGCCGCTCACTGCTCGAATAAGCTTCTAATTTAGTCAAATACTGTATTGCCTGGTTTATATTACATACTTTGGGATTAGCTTACAAAGTTATTAGCTTACATTGTTAACATGTGAATATCTTCAGGAATTTTTCCAGAGGCCTTAAAAACTGCGCGAGTGACAACAATCCACAAAGGAGGCGCGAAGGATCTAGTCTCAAATTACCAACCAATATCTGTCTTAAATATATTCTGAAAGCTTTTTGAAAGTGTGATATTTGACAGGCCGTGCTCATTTTTCATTAAATACGATGTGATCTCAAATTGCCAATATGGCTTTCAAAATAATGAGTCGGCCGAACAAGCCCTTCTTAGTATTAAAGACAAAATAATTGAAAACATTGAAAAACAACACGTTACACTCGAACTTTTTTTAGACTTAAGAAAGGCTTTCGACTCAATTGATCAATAAATGCTATACAAAAAAATAGAAATCTACAGGATACTTGGTATTGCTGGTGATTTAATAAGAAGTTATTTAACGAATGGAAGCCAATTTGTTCAGGTAAACTCAATTTCTTCTGACATTTTGCCTTTACCAAAAGGTGTACTTCAGGGCTCATAACTGGGCCCACTATTGTTCCTTATATACGTAAATGACATTGTACGAATACCTGACTCACCGTACATGGCAATGTATGCCGATTGCACCAGCGTATTTTTTCATCCATTGACATTTTCTAATTTGCTTTGAGCGCAAATAATTATCTAAGACGTCTGTCAGAATGGCTGACCAAAAACGGCCTAGAGCTCAATACAGCAAAAACAACATACATTTTATTCAGGCCTCGTAGAAAAAACATTCATAGTGACATTAACTTATATTTTAATGACACGACAATTGCCCGCGTTGAGGAACAAAAATTCTTAGGTGTATGGTTTGATGAACATTTATTGTTTAGTTCACATATAAGCAGGTTATGCAATGATCTGTCTAAATGCGTAGGTTTTATTAAAAGAATAACATCGGATCTCAGTCACTAAGCAGCTCATGTCGCACGCCGTCTCGAAGGTCAAAAATATTGAGGTGGAAGAGGCCATCTTCGCGAGTGTTGGCAGCGGCAATGACGGCCGTCTCAGCATATTGGCTGAGGTTGTCGATACCGACGATAATCCAGCGCTTACCAAAGACCAGAGAGGATACCAGCCTACAGAGATCGACGTCAACTCGATTTAGAGGCCGGGCCGTGCACATAAGTGGCTACAAGAGGCCGGTTAAACGGGGTGCGGGAGACTTGCGCTTCTGACAGGCGATGCAGGATCCGATGTATGTGCGAATGTAACCGTACATCTCGCGCCAATAGTATCGCTGAGAATTTCTGTTGAACGTGTTCAGCATACTGGGGCGCGCGCACTAAAGGTCTGCGTGTAAACAGGCACTGATTTCTGACCATAAATGGTGAGAAGCCACTACCGGCTATCAGGCACGTAGTTACGGCGGTAGAAGACGCCGTCCTGGAGGGCGAGATGCGGTGCTTGACTGCAGAGGGCGCCCGAATGCAACACGGTTGGTGAGGTGGACAAGACATCTATGATGGATGCAAGCCACAGGTCTTGCCGCTTCTCCGCAGGCATATCAGTAGTAGTAAGAGGCGAGAGGATGGGATAGGCCGCCGAGTCGCATGCATCGGCACTGGGAAGCGGAGGGAGAGACAAAGCATCGGCGTCCATGTGTTTGCGTCCGGATCGGTAGATGATGCAGATGGCGAAATCTTGAAGGCAGAGAGCTCATCGGGCAAAGCGCCCGGAGCCTCTTGTTTATTTGTATTTACAGCACACTGCTAGACTCATCGTGGAAGCTTTTGCAGGACAGGGAGAAATTATATAGACGCATTGAAAATGTGTGCACTCAGATTACTGCAGGAATGAAAAAATATTAATAAAAATTAAATTCTTGGTTGCAAAATAAGTTGCGAAAAGAAAAAGGCAAAGCAATACACTGCGATAAATCACGCACACACTAAATAAAATAACAAAAAAATTGCAAAACAGCGCACACATTCTCATTTCAGGTTTGAAAGTCCTTGAAAAAAGCATCTTAAAATTTACAGATATCCACATCATTCGGCAGCGTATTCCTGTCTCGAATGGCTTGCGGGAAGAACGAAGATTTGAATGTATCAGTATGAAATCTCTACTCTCTATTGCGCGTAGTAAGCTTTGTTCTCGGGTTTACCGAGTAAGAAAATGACAAGTTTTATCTATATATAATGCATCATTTAAAAGTATAAAAGAAATTTTAACCGTAAGAATTTGGTCCTTTATGTGTTGCTGCAAGACCACCTTTGCGTAAAAGTGCTGTTGGAGAATCGCTACGGCGGTACTTGTTATAAATGAATCTAATGGTTTTTCGCTGAATGCTTTCTAATTGATCAATGCAGTGGTTAGCCGCCGGAAACAAGTAAGTTATGCTATATTCTAGTACTGAACGAACAAGTGAAGTTTACGCTAATAATTTGGTCTCAGGTGCAGGAGATGCTACGGAACGCTTTAACGAATAGAGCGCAAGGAGTGGCTTAGATGTTATATACTAAACATCTCTATTCCAATTCAAATCCTTGGAGATCAAAATTCTTAAGTTCTTATGCTCTTCAAATTCATTTAGTTTCTGGTTCTCAATACCGTAATTAAATATTGGAGTATTTTTTTCTCCTGGTACTGAGAAAAAGATGGAACGGCGGGTGACACTAGTCTTAACGATGAGGGACAGAGAGCACAGGCAGTCTAAGGAAAGCATTGACCTCGCACAGCACTGCCGTGCTTCGTCCTTTTCATCTTCATGTGTCAGGTCACAATCAGGCGCGTCCGTCAAGGTTCGAGATAGTTTATACACGTAACATACACGTAATGATTTTTACACGTAACCTAATTTATACACGCAACATAAATGGACTGGAATATCATCCTGAAATTGAAGAAGCATACATTTTTTTTGACAACTGCCCACACAAAACAAATCATTTGCTATCGGAATGCTGACAAGACAATGCTGGCTCGTTTAGGCTGAGTGAATCGGTTCGGTAATTGTTGATGTAAATCAGGATGCATAGAATATTTTACAAACTGGAAGCTTATTATAGCAGTCAATCAGCATTTGTTTAATGCATGTATCGTGTGTAATCACCCGGAAATATATATTTACAGCTCAATTCAACCAAAAATCTGAAAGCTTGATATGGCAGTGCGATTATTAACGGCCTCAATTTTTAGCAAAGAAGAAAGATTTTAAGCGGGTGGCTCCGCAAAAACTGCGAAGGAAGGTACGTAATTATTTGACCGAGGAAAGATTTTTCTTTTGAGAACATGTTTATTATTTTATTACCGCAGTGCTGGACAACATCATGGCACGCAAGAAAAACCAGCGCACAAAGTTTGTCAGCAGTGTTATCCAGAACCTATACCCTTGCAACAGACCACTCAAATTAAGTAGATATTTGCAAAATGTCCGCAAGCTTAAGCTTTTCAGTTACGACCATCACAATTACAATCTTACATTTCGATTTTGGATTCACGTAACTTGCCACAGAGAAATGGGGAGTTCAAAGAACACAAGTGACATGCATGTCGTTCGTGTCTGTACTGGCCTTGTTCCTTTTTTTGCGAAATACGTACCGCTGTTTACACAAGTGCGCACCTCACCAGGTTTCTTTCTCGGCTCTGTAGAGTCGCTCGCATCAAAGTGGGCGCTTTAAAATCCCTCGCAATGAGAAGCTCTTCTGCCATTCTCTGAGCTTTCGCATAATGCCCTCTGATGTTCACGACTTCTACAGGGGCTACAATAGCACCACTATTCAACTCAGAAGGAAACTGTTAGGAATGTGTACTTTTATCGAGGCTGTAGGCTCTAAAATGAAAAATATAGGGTAAATAAAGCCATTACATCAACATTTAATCCTGAATTTACACATCCTTGAAAAGATACTTTCAATCAAGCTATACCAAACCACCATCGCACCATTTAGTAACACCAGTCTTAGCTGTGTAAATCATAAACCAGGTTTGAAAGCTTATAAAATTACGTCACAATTAGACCTCTTCACTCCGCTAATCTTGCATGGGTAGAAAGTGTGCCAATATATGTAACAGAGTGTGATCTTATCTTGACGCAATAGCTGGCCGTAAGCCCTTGTTTCATACAGAGGGAGGGGAATACGAGAGATATACCCAGCATTTCTAAACAAAAGTTTTTTTTCAACCGGAAAGAGTTTATCAACGAACCTGTTCATATGTTGTAAGATTTAACTGTAAGAATCCATATATTCGCCGTTCTGGGGATGGCACAGGGTCATTGTTTTGCTAATAACCTTAATACAGTCGTCAAAAGCGTCCGCACTATATTTATATGGGACTCTTAACTTCTTGTTGCGAGCAATAAAAAACTTGAAAGCGCAAGAAAGGAAAATTACCTTCAATACTTCCACAACAGCTCCTGCAATGATCCAATCTTCACCATTTTTGTCCACGAATACAGAACATGACTTTGAGGGACAAATTATTTATGTGCGGTACTTCTCCAAAGCTTTGCGAAATCACAAATTTGTAGTACGCGGCTCTCAAAGAGCCGGGTACAAATGAAGTATAGAAAATTTGCTGTTCCATTGAATGCCTAGAAACACTCGCAAAACTGGAACGCTTCTGCTGGATGGAGGAGCTGAGGCTTGGAGAGCTGTGGTGACAACATGAAAGTGAGCATGTATTCTTTTTTTTATTACGCATCGTAAGCACAAGGGGCTCTTTAATGTGGGCTGTGGAGTGCAGCCGCACAAGTGTTGTGCATGCCACAAGCTCTTCAAGAAACCGAGTTTTTTACGCTGGCTTCGAAGCCACAAACGAGAAAGGTACGACAGTGGACTTGAAGATCTCCAGCTTTACGTGATACGTGAAATCATGCTGAATTCTCTGCAAATAGCAAAATTTGTTACTCGCTTGGAAAAAAATTCTCATAGGTGCCCAAAGTATCAGCTGGACTAATGATGATTTATTCTATGGTAAACTGCAATGATTGCGCCAAAATTTTTTTTGCTTTCCTATCTGATACTTAGTAGACCATTTCTGATACTGGTTTCCCTCGTGCAAGGCGTCGTGAAATATCCAGGGAAGGTGCGCTGGTTGACAAGCTATCACCGAAGTGCATTTCGCAAGCAGCGTATTAAACTTATGCTGCTTCCCTCACGGGACCTGCGAGGAGCTCATCGGTTGGTTGGGAACACGCCAGTCGCTTCGGAAAATCAGCCTCAAAACCAAGCGCCTCCGTGCAGCTGCTCCTTCTTTCTGTAATAACGACCACTGGTGGCGACGACGCTGAACCGAACAGCGGGAACGGTGCCTTCTGAAAGGAGTGTCCCCTGATAGTTTTCAGTAAAGATCAGTTTTTTGATTTCTGCGAGCCCACCTTTCATGAAAATATTGTTTCCGACATCGAGGTCGACGATAAACAGGTTGAACTAGGGTTGTGCGACGCAGCGCGGCAGGATGACAGCGAGCGATCGGCTGCGCGCAAGTTCCTATACGAACTCAAGCGTCATCGTCATGTGCTTCAGCATTGACTCACCTGAGTCCCTGGAGAACATCCCAGAGGAATGGAAGCCTAAGGCGCGCCACTTCTGCCCTAACGTGCCGACCACCGTCGGTGAGAAACACAAGGACCTACCTACAACACCATCCAAATGCGTGGCAAGAGTTGGCCAACGAGAGGTTTTCAATGTCCACTTTCATCGACTTGTACTTCACCGTACGCCCGCAGAGAACACGCGTGCGTGTGCATGTGTGTTTATTTATACATGTTTCATTTATTAATAATTATTCTCTACCAACTAATGAGCGCTTAAGGGGTAGTGCCTCATAATTAACAGCAGTCATAAATTTCATTTGAACGTTGTTCAAGAGATGATGTTCTTTCGCTCAATTATTGCCTCAGCGATCAAAATGCATCGCCAAAGTGATTTAATCATTTTTATTACATGATTTTTGTCGCCCTGAAGCGATGTGACCGGCGTGTAGCAAAACAACCGTTGGTGGGTTGCGATTGGAAAGGTTTTCTATAAACTTAGAGTTGGTAAATTCGTAGAAAAGAATGGAGTTGGAATCTGATAATTGCTCTCGGTAAGAGCTACAGAAAGCGCACTTAAATCCGATTCAAGAATTGCGTCAGGCAGGAAGTTACGGTATCTCCAGTATTATTCTCCGCGATATTACAGGTGTATCCAGAGACCTGTAGTGGGAAAAGCTGAGGATAAAGTCGAGGCCTAGCAATCTGCGATTCGCTGATGCCATTGCCTTTACCCAGGAGATCAATGATGCGGCCTAGAAGCAAATAAGAACTATAGGTCTAAAGTAATATGCAGAAAACTAATTCAACAGCCTCGGAAGGGCTCTGCAGTTGAGGAAAGGCATCGAATGATTGCAGTGGTAAAGTAATACACCTGCCTTTGGAAGTAATGACCACAGATTCAGACCATGAGACTGAAATAAGGAGAATACGAATGCGGTGGAGTGTGTTTGGCAAGTGTACTCAGATCATGAATTGCAGCTTACTATTTCTCAAGAGGAAGGTGCATAACTGCCTTATCTTACCGATTTTCCCGTATGAGGCAGAAGCTTTGAGGCTAACTAATAGGGTTTAACAAGTGAGAATTACGCAGCTATGGAGTAAATGTGTAACAGCAGAAAGGACAAAAGACTGGGTCAGGGAGCCCACTCGATTTTATGGTGTTCCAGCTGAAATCGAGGAATGTGTACTGGCAGGGAAATATAATGTGAACGCATGATAAGCGACCGTTGTTAAGGGTAATGCACTAGATTCCAAGTGCAGGCAAGGGCAGCAGACGGTGGCAGAAGCTTACGAGGGCGGATGAGATTAGGTAGTTGGTCGAGATTAATTGGGAGCTGCTGGCATGTCCCGAAAGGACGCAAATTGTTCCAGAGGGCACATCAACTAGTGTATTTATCAACTAGTGAGGAGCTAAGCAGTAGGGCAGCTACACCACAGGGACAATTCCTGAACAATGCATAGACGTCAAATGAGTTACAGCTCTCTACTTGGATATCACATTTCTTCTGAGCAATGAACATGTTTAGATTTTGTTTCGCATCATAATTAATACGCCGACCCCAAAATGAATTACAATTACCAGTGCTGTCTGGTCTACAGCAATGGCGCCCTCATCATTTAAATTAAAAACAGTAAATTAAGCAATGTTGCATCACAAAAAAAAACGAGCGAGCCTGAACTGAACATCAGGGATGCTTGGTCAGCATGCTTGCTGATGAAATATTATAGAAAAAATATTTACTTGGAAAAATTGCGCATATTCTTTGGACGGCTTAAATTGCTTTATAGAGTGCTATAAACATTTATACTGAATGTTTTTTGCATTTTAACTACCCCATGATGCAAAAGCTATGATAGGAAACATGTCTACTAAGCACATAATCTTTTGTAAAACCACGATATCTATTGGCGCGTACCGTGTATTTCAGCGCATGTTTTCTAAAATCCTTAAAGTCAGAGTGTTCAGTGTAGAAACAAGATATTTTAAACAATTAACTGTGAGCCGCTTCGAGGGTCAATTAAGCGTTCGCTTACAAGGAACTCTTTCTTTAGCTCAATCCGTTGTGTAGACCCAATGGTGGGTTCGTTGCAACTGACAAGACCTGCCACAACAGTCTTTCGAAGGAGCAAGAAGGAGTTCTCAAAAGCTCTGGAGGGCGAGAAATTGTTGAGCTTTTTCCACGCTAAACCGAAACCAAGCGCATGAAGTCAGCAGTATGTTCAATTAAAAAAAACCGTTCGCTCGTAACGTCTTGCGGTTCCTATGGGGCACCTAGTTTAAAGTGCGTGTTCTGTTGATTCCAAAGGATATGCATTAGTTTCCATTATCGCTCAAAAAGACGGTGGTCATTAAGCTGACTATTGACTACTCTTTTTACTGCACCAAGATATGATGTAAAACAACGTGGATTCCGCGGTACAGCAACGCTGGCATTTCGAATTGTTGTTGTCCATTTTGCGTCGTCTTCAGAATCAACCTTAGCTATGAACTAACAAGCACAAACTGCAATACTTCTTTCTTCAGGTCCATAACACGGACAACGGCATCTGAAGCTTAAGCAAGCATCTTGGTGCGACGGCCATTTAGCTCACCATGATAAAATAATGTGTTGAGCGGAAGATTACTGAATGGAAGATAAGGCAGAGCAATCTTGCAAGTGTCTATAACGATTTTAAAAGTTCATGACCCCTGGCAATGGCCGACGGGCTGTTTACAGATGCAGCAACAACTTCAACAACAGATGCAGGAGATGTACACCACCCTCAGCACATGAATTTCCCCGTCCTGCATAAACAAATGCCATCTACCGACCCTCCTGTTGTGCGCCACCACCACTGCATCTGTCTGCCATCAGGTATGAGGTCAGCGATTCGGAGAATCTGCACAGTTTACCGGCACTAGGCACCCATCATGGCGCCCAATAATAAATCGACACCAACACTCCAAGTGAAACTGCCGTTCTTGTCTTCCTAAAACAGCAACTCTTCTCCAATATATACACTACACCCCAATTCCCCAGACCTCAATCGCCTTCAATAGGTCGGGAAAGTGCCCATCTGTATAAGAGCTATCCCACGCTCGAGCCTTATCTCGCATTCTGGGTAACCATCCTGGCATCGAAAACCATTGCTGTTACCTCTCATCCCCTCTACTCCGACATCGCATCAAGTCAACGAAATTATTCTCTGAAAGGCCCGAAACTAAAATACATTTGTCCTCAATGTAACCAGCCCCCCTCAACAAAAAGTTGGAGAGGGCACATAAGCTCTACCTTAAAGGTGGGTTGCGCGATAGCTTATTGACAGGCGGAAAATGCGGCAGGCCATTCTCTACTTTGCATTCATAGATCTCTTTCATGCCTCTCCTAGCGCAGTGGTGCAGCAGTTAAGCAATGCGCCATTGCCCTAAAATGGCAGCTGCTTCCAGTGGTGGGTCTTGTTCGGCCCAGGTTACTCTTCCCGAGCGAGAAACCATTAATTTCACAGCCACCTGCCTCGGTGGGCAGTCTTTTCAATATACGGTGGGCAAGTTGTGATGATGCCTCAAGGTCACATCAGCCAGGTGACCCACCTGCCTGCCATGTTGCGCTCCGGGCACTACCTGCCAGGCTCATGCACGTAATTGTTTGCTCAAAATGCTGACACCGAGAACACTGACGCTGGATTTTCTGCGTAACTGGCCGTTTAACGCTGTTACGTTAAAACATGCTCCGTTTACTCCGTGCTGTCAGAATGCAACCGCCTAGCCCAGCATAATCTTCTCGTGGTACTTGGCGACTTTAATGCTCCCCACATCGTCCGGGCATAACGAGTCGATACATCAATTAAAAGAACCGCTTTGCTGGCTGCCGTGGACGCCGCACACCTGACCCTGATAGCCGATCTCTGCCCCCGCAAGGCTAAGTAATTGTGTAGCGAAGAGAAAGTTGAAGCGCGATTGCCGTGTGCCGACGACGACGATGCTGCTAGTGGACCTGTCTGTTCCTGTGTTCTTGTGCTCCTGCTATCACCACCTGTGCTCGCCGCCGGTCTCTACCTCAAGCAAGCCGTGACAATAGCGTCTCCCGTGACACCTTTCAAAAACTCACTTTCACTAAGAATTTCCCCCGCCCTACCTGGCCTATCTTATGGGAGACCCTCGGAAGCGTTTATTACATACTTTAAATCAGCATCCTCTCTCAGAAGCACCGGATGCCCCTCGGTACCATCACAATCACCAATTGGGAAGCCTAGAGAACCACTGCTCCCCCACCTTTCTCTATTACTGACATCACGGCATGGACCCAGGCCTACTGGGCACCAATCAATCCCACACGGAAACCCTTTAACAGACTGCTGAAAATCCCGTAGTCAGTCCCACCTCCTCCACCTCTAGGAGACCCATGATGGCCTGCTGACGAGATGGCGCAGGCAAGTACATAATGCCAATCTCAAAAAGCGCATAGCGCAGCTTACCCTCGAAGCCCAAGACCACGCAACATAACTGTCCATCCAAAACTGGCCTCAGTTTTGCGGCTACCTCCGTGGCACCCTGACTACGTCCATAATGGTGACCATACTCCACAGCCTCCCTTATGCTGGAGCTACAAATGCCTCCATCAACGGAACCTTGCAAGTAACCCATCACTTCAACAGCACTGACCAAGAACTTCTTTTCATCCTCCGCTCCCATTGTTATGGTAATCGACAGCCACTTACCTCAACTACCACTTGCATTGGCATACCAAAACCGGAAGCAGGCATGCTCATCACTTATGAAGAGGTCTTTGCAGCTGCTCCAATACTCCAGGTGCCGACGTAATGAAGTTACTCAAGTTAAATCAAGCCTTTCAAGTTACTGCTATCAAGCCCGTCTCCAATGCATCAATGATTAACGGTGGAGCTAAGGCACAATACCCTCTTAATGCAATGATGCAGAAGTGATACGTATCGAGAAAACCCAAGAAACCACACTATCTCACTCCTCTCAGGCCTATATCGCTCACCTCTTGCTTAGGCAGGCTATACGAACGAATCATCCAAACGCACCTGAAAACTATATTGCTGATCAGAATCTTTTCTCCCTGTTATGATCGGTTTTCAACCACGTCTCTCAACGCAAGGCGCCTTTCTTCTTCTCCAAAGCTAAGTCCTCACTGGGATAGCCCCGGCGGAGAACACCTTCTTCTAACACTTGATATTCTGGGCGCCTTTGACATTTCTCATTCTGCCATCCCAGAAGGTCTCAATCAGATAAGTTGCGGCTGCCGCGTGTTTCAATATACCCCAACCTTCCTCAAAGCCTAAACAGCCACGATAGGCATCGGATCTACCACATCGTCTCCCTTCCCAACAGCTGACATTGGCTGCTCACAAGGTGCCGTCGTATCACCACTGCTATTATTCTTTTGCCGTGGCCGCTCTCGTCCATAAGCTATTCACACTTTCAAACTTAGGGTATACCATTTCGCGGATGACATTGCCACCTGGTCAACCCAGGGATCCCTCGCCACCAATTTGCAAGCCCTATAAGTAGCAGCCGCCGCGGTGGCTGAGTGGTTACGGCACTCGGCTATCGGCCCGGAAGACGCGAGTTCGATCCCGGCCGCGGCGGTCGAATTTCGATGGAGGCGAAATTCTAGAGGCCCATGTGCTGTGCGATGTCAGTGCACGTTAAAGAACCCCAGGTGGTCGAAATTTCCGGAGCCCTTCACTACGGCGTCTCTCATAGCCTGAGTCGCTTTGGGACGTTAAACCCCTATAAACCAAACCTATAAGCAGCCATCACTAAGGTCGATCATTTGTTCAGTCCATAGCGTTATGTAACATACACTATGCAAATCGGAAATCATACGTTTTCACGGTCCCCGCTATCAATCCCCGGCCGAATCATGCTGCAAATTTACGACCACCCAATAATCAAAAAATACTCATCCGAGTACTTGGCCTCCGGGTCCAGCATGATGGCAAACCCACCTACACCATTGCTACTCTGCGCACGTCCGTGCTCATTATTGCCCGTATGGTACGACGTGTTGCTAGAAATCGCAAGGACATGTGTGGGGACGACGCTATCCGTCTCCTCATCGCCCTGGCCATGAGTCGAATTCTATATGACTTCCCCTACCAAAATGTTGCACAAACTGCCGAGAGTAGGAGCGATATTCTTATCCGCACCCTAATTAAAACAGCTATGGGCCTCCACATGTGTACATCCGCCACTAGCCTTGCTCTAGGGGGTTCACTGCAGGTTTCACGATATCCAGGATGCTGTTCTGAACTCTAAATGGCACCATGTCCTCAGCGCCTTGTCGGGTTGGACATCTTTTCAAGAATGGGCGGCTCGCAAGCCAATAAATCCTGGCCCTGATCGGTATTCTCCTATCACTATCCGCTCCCGCCTTCACATAGCCTCTGTCTCTTGTCACACGAACCACAAGTCACAGGCCCCCCGCTGTCGGGCTTGATTTCACAGCCTCCGTAGGAAGTATGGCCAACACTCCACGGCTATGTATGGGGATGTGGCTTCGTATGCCAACCCTATGAATATGCCTGCCCTGCTGTCAATCAGGCGAACACCCCATATATTGCAGCGTCCTTCATGGCACCGGACCCGGTGGTTGTAGTAGCCATCACTACAGTCATCACCATAAATATCAGCGATGCCCAACACCATGGCTTCCACAATTTTAGACTTCGAAGCCGCCTGTAAAGCATATACGAGTGGTCGTGTCCTGCGCACGGCCTTCCGAGTTCTGGGCGGGCATCTCCAATATAATTTCATCATCACCCGAGTCCTAGGACTTCCAGGTCTCGATGGCAGTATTAGGGCGGATGCCCTAGCTAGAGATTATACCTACCGAGCGGGGCCCATAGACTCTACCTCCTCTCAACGAATTTATCCATCCGCCTAGAGACCCAGCGCCTCAATAAGCTTCGCTACCCCCCGCCACATAAGCAACTTTCTCCGGGTGGACTCCTACCACCTAAGACGCATCCAAACACTCACTGCCCCCAATCTCCACCACCTACGCCGCATACACCCAGCATCTCACTCAGTTACAAGTCCCTGAAGTGGTGATGTTCCTAGATTCACACACTTCATGTGGAGATGCACAGCTAAGTAACATGGCAAGTTGAGCGAATTGGTACATACTTGAACAAAAACAGCGCAGGAACAGGGACAAGAAAGAAAAAGACGGAACGAGCTCTGACTAGTAACAGAAGGTTTATTGAAAAGGAACACATAAAATATACTCTCTTTACCACCCAGAGCGCACATGAGCGGAACCAATAACAATAAGCTGACAACTTCACTAATGGGGTGGAGATGTGCTTACGCATGTGTCCCGGTTTTTGTGGTTATGAAACGCTTCGCTGATTTTTCTAGTTAGTTTATCTTTGTGAATGTACAAGATCTTAGAACCGTTAAACAGTGGAGTACATGGTTCCTCACTAGGCTTGGTGTTATGACGACATTCCTTCTAGTGCAGGGCTAGGTTTGAACAAGGGCCAGCCTCCAAAAGAAAAAAGGCAAAAAGACAAAAATTCGAAAAACAAAGAAAGCATGCCAAGTAAAACATGTCTTGAAGTTCGTCCTTTGTGCCAAAGGTGTGGTGTATAGTGTTTCCTTCACCAGCGCGAAGTTCTCTATAAGCCAGACGGGAAGGTGCCTGAATAACCGCCAACGTGAGCACAACGCTTCTTTGGAGGCGGACCCTTCCTCAAATATATCACTGCACTACAAAGAATGACGTCGTAACACCAAGCCGAATGAGGAACCATGTACTCCACTTTTTAACAATTCTAAGACCTGGTACATTCAGAAAGATAAACTAACTAGACAAATCAGCGAACCATTTCATACCCACAAAAACCGCGACATATGCGTGAGCACCCCATCCGTCCTCGTTCATGAGTGTGAACTATTGTATCTCGATCCCCATGTCTCAACTTGTCAGCTGATAAGTGTTGTTGGCACAACTCATGCGTGCTCTTGGTTGTAAAGAGAGTATATTTTACGTGTTCTTTTTCAATAAACCTTCAGTGGCTAGTCAGCTCTTGTACCGTATTCTTGTCCTTGTTCCTGCACTGTTTTTGTTCAAGTTCATGCAGAGCTAAACCCAGCCACTTAAAGCCGCACAACGCAGGCCTTGTGCAGTGGGATGTTATGCTGGTCAGCGGTACACTAGATGACCAGGAGGCGCTAGTCGCCATCGCCAAAGCATCGGCAAAAGCTACAGGAGTCCTGCACTGAGGACCCCCACCCCACAATCCGCTACTGTCTACTTTTACACAATAAATGTTTATTATCTTTTTACCGCCAGCTGAGAGCATAATAAAACGTAGAAGATCTGTAGAAGAACTGAGAATTGAGCGAGTTGGTGGTGATCCATCGTATTAAAAACCAGCGCTTAAGAACACAGGGGACGGGACGAGACAAACTGAAGGCGGTGACTTACAACTGAATTTTATTCGAAAGTAAAGAGTGAATTTATACACACGCGCACGCGCAATTACGTCTTGTCAAACACAGATGGACTGCAATAACGCACATGCGATAAATCCAATATATATATATAAAAAAGAACATGAAGCACCCTTCCAAGGCAGGTGCGCTATCGTCAACCCCGCTACCCACAATGAAGCAAGCTGCGCAACAAGTTAATCGATGTTTTGCTCACGCATTATCGCCTTTTCTGAAAATGTTGAATGCCTCAGCGATCTCTCTTGTGCGCTGGTCAAACGTTGCTGCTCCGAACGACCTCTATTTCCTCCATCTAGACGACTCAAGAAGATTCGCACGGATTGACTAAAGCGGGTCTTTATATGTCATGAGGTTTTTTACATACTATGGAAATATCGTGTGTCTATGTGGGAAAAGGGGAGCCGCTGACGTGATTCGTTAACACTATCACGTCATACTCTCAAACTACAAGGTTAAGTGTCCCCAAATTTTGTTCTTTGGTATTGTTAATCGCTTGCTGCGCCAGCCTTAGTACTATTTGTTGCTCGTACCATATTGATGAAGGTCCCATTAAACTCGTCTACGATATTAGTTTCCGACTTAAACTTATTATTAACCCTCAGGAGCATATTGTAGTTATTTACGTTCCGCCTTTGCAGCCCTTGGTTAAGAACCTTCTATATTCTATCTGGGCGTTTTTTGAGGCACAAGAGAAACGGCACAAGAGAAACAGGCGAAGTAAGCTAGATGTTCCAGTTGCAAATGTTACAGGTGAGACCACTTATTCTGGCGCCATCGCTGTACGAGGTGCTCCTGTTTCTCGGCGGGCATGACGGCATCCTCTGCTTATCCGGAGCACATCCCGCTTCCTTCTGAGATTTTGCTTAAGAGTGCGGCTTGCCTCGACGTCGAGTCACTCATGTCGCTGCAACAGAGGAAGTTGTTCGCGTGGAATGTTTGCGACGATCCGGCACTCAATCGAATGGTAACGTTGAGCCCGCACTCCAGTTCCGCATCTCTGCTTCTCTACCTGCTGCTTTGCGCTGCCCGCACTGCCAAGGTTCTGCGCCTCACCAACTGCTTGCTGGCACCTCTAAATACGCTGTTTCTGTCGCTCTCTGTCTGCGAACATCTCACCGAGTTGTACGGCGTCAACTGCAGGCTCAGTTCCCGACCTTTTTGCGAACTCCTTTAAACGTCAATGCCTGTGCTGACTTGGCTGGAGTGGTCCCTCTTCGAAGATCCCATATATCAAGAGAGCTTCGAAGACATCGCGTTCTACGCTCACTACGTCGTGCCCAAGTTGCGGCGCATGTACGTTGAAGTGGCTGGCGGCTTCAAAAGCTACCGCCTCCACAATAGAATCAAGAGCCATTGTCTCGGACTGCGGCGTATGTATGTCCCTCGACGCAGATCAGTCCGACGCGGTTACCGTGTGCTGCAACTTAGCTGATCGTGATTGTCTGCTGGAAAGTTTTGCCAACACCAGCGAGAGGATTTTCGAACTTAATTAGTTGTCTCTGCACGTGGCCGCGAAGCGCCTTCGGCTGTCACTACCAAGCTTTTGCCTCACTGCTTCCCTTTGCGGCAGCGTCACTTATCGCATGTATCCGGCTGCTTCATGCACGAGCATACGCTTAAAGGACGTCGTCGATTTGACGGAACTGCGACTGCAAGAAGGGCAGT
Organism: Amblyomma americanum; assembly: GCF_052857255.1. NCBI lineage: Eukaryota > Metazoa > Arthropoda > Arachnida > Ixodida > Ixodidae > Amblyomma > Amblyomma americanum. The sequence continues at coordinate 392,567,805 of NC_135497.1, read as the reverse complement.
TGATACTTCGTATTGGCCACTCGCCAATCCAATTGGCGGAAGTGGGCAAACGACCATGCTTGCAACGACTGCGATTACTGACGCTCGTGCTACTGCCTCCTTCAGTGTGGACGCACGCGGGTTGCCGCTGCATCAACTTGGAGTTTAGTTTATGGGGTTTAACGTCCCAAAGCGACTCAGGCTATGAGAAATGCCGTAGTGAATGGCTCCGGAAATTTCGACCACCTGGGGTTCTTTAACGTGTACTGACATCGCACAGAACACGGGGCTCTAGAATTTCGCCTCCATCGAAATTCTACCGCCGTGGCCGGGACCGAACCCGCGTCTTTCGGGCCAGAAGCCGAGCGCCATAACCACTCAGCCACCGCAGCGGCTGCATCAACTTGGAGTACTCTTCGCCTTTGAGCGAGTCCATTAGCTCTTGCAGTAACTTAACCGAGCTCAGCCTTTCTTTGGTTCATTTTGAGCGCGGAAAGGACTGATGCCAAGCAGCCGCTTCAGATTCCTTACCACAGCTGCGAGCCATCGCGCTTCTACAGTGCGCCGTGCAGACGCCAGCATCCATCGAGCGCCTTGCCTCTTATTCCATGCTCGAAGAGCTTGATGTGCGCGGCAGAAACGGCCCAAGCTTCGCAGGCTCCGACTGTTCTGCATGCTCTCTCTTTTTCAATGAAGTCGACCGGCACACTGTCGCCGTGCTACACAACTGCAAGACACTCCAGCGACTCGCACTATACAGTGTGCGCGGCCTCGAGTGCTTTCGTTTTCTTACCAAGTGCAGTATGGAGTACCTGCAACTGTCCTGGCCATTATCGAACCTGACCTGCTGCAATGAACAACCCTTCACTACATGGTGTGGGGACCTGCCCTGCATCCTCTGTGTTTGCTTTCCCGCGGGGCACCGTGCAGCAGCAGCCTCACCTCGAGGTGGAACGCATTCCCTTGTCAGTTACATTAACTGGCAGGGGAGGGCGCCAGTGTCGCTGCACGTGAGACTGTTGAAGCCCACGCGTGGGGGAGGGGGATGAGGCTCTTGGGTGGGGATCGTCGGGGCCAACTCGCTCAACTTGCCGTGTTACATAGCTGTGCATCTCTACGTGAAGTGTGTGAATCTAGGAATATCACCACGTTAGGGACATGTAACTGAGCGTGATGCTGGGTGTTGTGGGGACCTGCCCTGCAGCCCCCTCTCTTTGCTTTCCCGCGAGGCACCATGAAGCAGCAGTCTCACTTCGAGGCGGAACGCATTTCCTTGTCAGTTACATATACTGGCCCGCGCGCGGGAGAGGGGGCAAGGGGGCGCTTCGGCTGGGATCGTCGGCGCGAGCAGACGTGTCCCGCGCGGCTCCGCTCTTCGCCGGTGGGACGAGGAAGCGACGGGGAGACCAGCTCCCGTACTCGTCCCGTCTACGGATGCGGAGTATCCCTACCCTCGCGCGGGCGAGCATTCGCTCGGAACCTTGCTGGTGAGTCGGACGACCTTGATTCATTAGTGTGCCTTGTTGCTAGCTGGCGTTATTGTTGCTGCAGCAATAAATGCCTGTTTGTGTCAGCCAGTGTGTCGTTCCTTTGATCCCTCTGAGCAAGGCTCGCCGTGGTAGCGTGCGCTCGGTAGCGTACGCGATAACGGGGTGTGGTCCGGGCGGCTTTGAACCGTGTCAGCCGCGATTGAGTGGGGAGAACGTATTTATCTCCCCAAGTCATCCCGACAACGTACTTAGTGCTACACATTAGTTCTAGTCCGATAACCACAAACAATGCGAAAAAGCAAACTTCGTCTCATATGTACCTAACAGCCATCGATGATAAAGGTAATGATTTTGATGCTGAAGTTAAGGAAAGCTAAAAACTATTGCTTCCATTGCTGAGAAAGTTTCAGAACCGCAGGCACAGAAACAACGTTTTGATTCATTGCCTCATGGATGAAGGGAGGAAACTCTGATATGTCTTTGTGCGAAAATGAGGCATAAGAAACTTTCAATAACAAGCTCGAAGTCGATTTTACCGGAGTCTTGGAGTTATGACAGACTACTTTCTAAACTTTTGGGACGAAACATTGCTAGTAGTTCCCAAGCTCGCCCGTTCTTCGCCGTCTCAAAGTATGACCAACTACAAATAAAATCTTCAATTTTTATGTAACCTACAAAAATATCTGGCTACAGCTATTGCCATGTACATATTCAACGCATACCTCTCTGTAGACTGGCTAACCTCTATCACAACTGCCTGATTACATCCTCCTGTACTATACAAAGAATGCAGCTGCTGAACTCAAGTGAAATAAAGCGTGCCGGTAAGCCTGGATGATCAACAGAGTTAAGGTACTTTATGAGCATGAAGTCCAGAACCATAAGGTTGCTTCTTGCGGCATTTGTGTTAACCTTGTACGTCACTCCATTCGCCCGCGTTCCACTAAGCCTCAGTTAGGCTGGTTTGTCGTTCTCACAATATCGGCAGCTGGGGCTCTCTGCTCATGTCTACTGTGCGGTTCACTTTGCAGTTTCCCTCTCCTCGGTTAGTCGGGGCTTCCAAAGACGGTGAGATTCAGCTTTCTTCTGGTTGCGGTGACCAATATCTCTCCAACCATAACTTGTACAAGTTGCGATTTCATACACACAGCACCTCCCTAGTTTGCATAGTGATCAACACACACGTACATACGACGCTAAACACAGCAGTGACTCAGCTGATCTACTCTGACACCAAAGCCAACACAGCCAAATATGCCGCGCTCGTGTTCAGCATCGCCTCTTTAATTGATATATCGAAGGAGTGGTGCAGAACAAAAGTTTAGACTAGGTAGAACGGCTGCCACTCCTGTTGTTGTAGTTGTTAACCTCACACAATAACAGCTACTCCTGCGGGCGCTGTTGTGATCGTTCTTTGCCTCTTCAGTTATGGCGCATGCCCACGAAGGAGAACTGGCCAGAGTTTGGTGTGCAATGACAATGACAGAGGGAATGAGTGAAGTGATAGCAAGGCAAAATCTGAAATTAGGTGTATATGAACGAGAAAAACATACTGAAAGAAGAACGGGCACAGAATTCATTCGGAATAATAAAAGAACACAGAAAAGCGTGACACTGTTTAAAACATTTTTGGGTACAGTTAACATGTGAATCTGCCGGCTGTGTGTTTTTATTTTTGTCCTTAAGAGGATAATGACGCGCACCCACCATGAGGGGTTCGCCATGTCACACGCGACGAATGACATATGCTGAAAACAATTTAATAATAGTAATAATATCTATAAGCGAAGCACTGTTCGTGTTCTACCGTTGTGGCTTTTAAAAAAAAAGATCATCGGCAGGAAGGCATATTTGGAGGTGGGAGCTCAGTTTCACGGTGACAGCTTGGGTGCTTGGCTGAGAGTTCAGCAGTGGTGTCTTGGTGGTGGCTGCGTGCTCATCTCTGTTGAGGCCGTTCTGTGTGGGGCATTTGGCCAGGTTTAAGGTCAAGTCTGTAGGCGCGGTTAATGTGCGTTTGAGAGTTCGGCTGGCTCAAGTGTGTAGCTGACCTCCCCGGGCGGAGGATCGGCAGTCCAGTTTGCCAATTGCCCACCCAAACCTTGCCCACCCAAAGCTTGCCGCTGGATGTTTTTGGTAAAAATGAATTGACGTCATTTCTGTAGCTCTCGTACCGATCGGTGAGGGAATGATCAAGGTGAAAAGCTCTAAAGTTTTTGAGTAGGAGCTAAGGTTTCTAATTACCCACTACCTCCAGATTTCTGAGGTGAGACTGTTCGGCCGTAGAGGCATTGTTTGCAAGTCCTATGACAATGCTTGTGTCACAGACCTGCTCCAGTGTAAAATTTTTCTTATTAGCGATGAAAGCATTGATCCCTGAAAAGCTCGCATGCTCCAAAGGTATTGTTCGTGTAGTGGGCCCAGCATCTTCCCCGCACGAAATACTGGAGGATCGTCAGGATGCAGATGTGCGGGTACTATCTGTCTGCCGATGTAGTAGATAATTAAATGATGTGCGTGTAGCGACAGAATCAGTTATAACTACTTTTGCTGGCTCCTCCTGAACTCAACGTCTGGCCAATAGTGTATCGTGTGGATCCTCTGCAACCCTGTTCACTTCAATACACCAACAGTTGGCGGTTCGTTCACAGTGGTAAAGCGTGTAAATCGGCGACCCGCTGCCGCGTTTGTGGAGAAGGCCATTCGAATGACAGCTGCGCCTCTGATCAGCCCCAGGGTTGCCTCTGCAACTGCAACCTCTCAGCTGATGATGTCAACTGTTCGAAACGAGCTGACGAACAAAACCTGCTAGAGATAATTCAAGCGAAGCGATGCTCGAGAGCAGATGCATATGCACTTCTGGATCGGAAGAATAATACATATGCTAGCCGTGCGCGAACCTCTGTTGCAGATATGGAGTCAAGTTTGACTACTTGAATAGTGACATCAGTAGAACAGGCTCTTTCTGTAGTGGTCGAGCAAATGCTGTGCATTTTCACTCAGGCTTTATCTTAACTTGTCACAGGCCAATCTCTACCTTTTCAATAATCTGTTTCGGCGGAGACGCCTGCATCGCTCCCAAATCGCGCTGCTGGTGAGAGTAACTCCATGTCGCCTCCGGCGCATCCCAAGTCCGACCTGCGAACAGTGCTCCTGGCAGTGTCTCTCACGTACATACCTGCACCACTGGTGTTGAAATGCTCAGCCCTTCCCAGAACCTCCGTGCTTCTTCCTCACCCTCGAAGCAAGCTGTTCCACAATTAAAAGTAAAGAAAGGACCCCCAAAGTAATCCCCCAGACTGATGTGCTGAAAAAGGCAGTTGCTGCCTCTTTCGTCAGCCAATAATCATGGCGGGTCTAAAAGTTCTGCAATGAAATTGTCGCTCCGTACTTTCTTCTCTTCCAGATCTTGCATTTATTCTTCATAAAGATAATCCAGATATTGTGATTTTGCAAGTAACGTGGCTCTCTTCACTTAAATCAAGTTCAATGAAAAAAGTTCGTGTTTCCAGGGAGGGCAGATAGCAAAAATGGCTGGGGCACTGGGTTAATAACTATGATGTCTACAAAAATATGTCCCCGGGCACCAATATCGCAGGAAGTTATGCTCCCTGACTGTGAGCTGTTGGCGGTTGAAATCTCCCTTCCACAGTGCGCCAAAGTATTGCTAACGTCTACTTTCCTCTAAGTGTTCAGAGGAAAGACTGTTTGGATAGCTTACTAAGCGGCGCAGTGAGCACAGTCGTCGGATGGGATTTTAATTCGCACCACAGTGTCTGGAGTATTCGCTCTGACTCCTGCGGCGAGCTTCTCTTTTCATGAATGTCTATGAATGCAGAGCGCTGCTGCAATTCCGTAGCAGTAACCTTTATGCGAGGAGTTTCTCGGTCAGTCGTACATTTAACATTAGTATCTCTTGAGGTTGGAGTATCTGCATGGTCAACAGAAGATTCCGGTACATCTATAGACCCCTTTCCTATAAAACTTACTTTTCTATCCTCTCCTATCAGAAAACGTGGTACAACCATGAAATGTTTAAACCACATTATGTACAGAAAACAGATATCTGCCTCGCTTCCCTCCATAGTTAGCCCAGGCCGAGCAGAAAGAGCTCAGCGGGCAATTTTCTTTTTTCAAGATGATGCTGAGAGCTCTGTATGCTCTGTGTGTGCTACTGTCCCTGCCACACAGATTTCTCCTTGGTGGACGGAGGACTGTGAAAAAGCTTATCGTTGTAGGAAAACCGCCTGGAAAAGCCTTTCCTATAATCAGAGCCCAGCTAATTGAATAAATCATAAGTTCTTCTCTGCACCTTTCAAAAGAACTGTTAAAAAGCAAAGGAGGATTATAATCAAAACTTAAACACGTATCTCCCAACTCCCCAGAATAAGAAGGCTCTATATATATTCATGGCGCAGAAAAACAAATCTCCGGCCTCGAACCGCACAAAGTCAATAGTATTGTCTCCGCAGGAGGCAAAGTAAACCTTGAACGTATCGCTCAGGGGCTCGATTTACATTTCCAGGTGCAGAAAACGGAACCTTTGCACACTCTCGCCCCCAGCTCGGACTATTCTGAGGTTGACGTGTCGGAGCTCCTACCAATTGTTTCCACGATGCGGTCTGCTGCCCCGGGATCTGATGGGGTTACTGTGGGCATGTTGAAGATTTTAGCGCTAGACTTTACAGCTAACCTTCTGGATATTGTAAATGCGTCATTGGAAAACTCTTGCATTCGTCACAGTTGGAAAATTGCGAAAATATTTTTACTTTTGAAAAATGCAGAGAATGGATTTCAATTAGACAATATTCGGCCAATTTCTTTAGCTCTGAAGTTTAGTAAAATAGTTGTACACAGTCGCCCCACAAAGCATGTTCAACACGTCCACGACCTCAGCTCCGCACTGATTGGCTTTCGTCGAGGTTATTCCATATCATCCGCGCATGTGGATCTCGAGAGCGGAATACGGCTCTCAGTGCGCAAGAGAGATGTTTCGGCCTTGGTGACACCTGATGTTGCTAAGGCCTATGACAGCGTGGAGCACATCGTCTTTATTAACAACCTTGCTCAGCTACAACTAAAGCACTTCATTTATGCCTGGATTTGAGCATTTCTAAAAGATAGATTTTTCTTCTGTACAGACGGATCTTTCTGTTCAAATACCTATGTTAAATCAAGAGGTGTGCCGCAAGGATCTATTCTGTCTCCGTTGCTTTTTAACATATTTGTTCTGGACATACCCATTCATCTTAATCTTACAGTTTATGTATACGAAGATGATGTAGCTTTTTTCGCATCAGCAAAGGATATTCATGCACTATACGAGTGTTTGCAGGCAAACCTGAATGCTATTGAAGTCTGGTTGAACCAAAATAATTTATCACTTAATGTGAGCAAATGTGGTGTGCTGGTATTTCCGGTTGACACTCCTTTGTACATTTCGCTAGTCTACCGCTCCACCCCAACTCCGCAAGTGTAGTCGGTTATATACCTAAGCGTTACTTATGATCAAAGCTTGGACTGGCGGCACCATATTAAGAATAATGTTATTAAAGAGGAACGTGCTCTGGGCTGGTTGTCACGAGTCGGCTATAAAAAGTTTGGCATGCGTAGTGACATGTTACTGTTGCTCTATAAGGCTTATATGAGACCGATCCTGGAATTTGGTTGCGTCTTGTTCTCTGGTAGCGCAAACTACAAGCTGAAGCTATTAGATTTACTGTAAAGGCGTGCCGTACGGCTATGCCTCGGGCTCACAAAATCAGCTTCAAACGCCGCCCTTTATCTCGAAGCCCGTATCACCGATCTCCATTCCCTCTTCCAACTTCTAACAGTGCGTACTTTCCTCAGGTCCTTTGACCCGGCCCCGCAGTTAATATTCCCATTTTTCTATCCCAACCACACATGTTTTTTTTTGTAATAATTCGTCACATCAGCTTCCGAAAGTTAGGTTCCCGCACAATCTGTTAGCCCCGCTTCAGGTTGATCTGATCTTGCAACGAGTTGTTGGACACAGGCTGACCCCGTCTTCTATAAGGACTACATTTTCCCGTCCCATGCGAAACATATGCCCGCAGATATCCTAAATGGTCTTATTTCTGAACACCTACAGAATTTTCCTCATCATACTTTTCGCTCCACTGATGCCTCCGGCAGTTGTGAGAAGGCGGCGATTGGGACATATTCGCGGGATCTCGCTTGGAGCTATTCCGTTCATATCCCTGATTATGCTCCTATATTCTTCGCAGAGGTTTTGGCTATTGGTTTGACTCTTCTCAAAATTCCCAGGCATGTAGCACGGGTTCTTATTCTTGCAGACTGCCTTTCAGTTCTAGTTTCTCTCTCCAAAATTCCGGAAAATCTTTAATAAAGCGGTCGCTGGGTTTTTTGTTCCGCGAACAGTGCGTAAGATCCGCTTTGTCTGAGGTACCTGAGCATTCGGGTGTCTATTTTAACGAGGTGGCTGATTTATTGCAAAGGTAAGCTCTCAGCACTCCTGTAATCTGTCCCGTTCCTCCCCTCGTTCTGTTGGAAGCTTCATGTGTCCAGGGGTTCCAACATATTTCAGCCAGCTTGAGTGATTCGTTGCTCAATACCGTAGATTTTCACCACTTAAAGTACCCATGGAATGTCCGGTGGTGTAAATCAAGGCGTTGTGAAGTGTCCATGACGCTTCTGCGATGCGGAATCCCTCACTTAAATTTGTACTTACGCAAATGCGGGTTCACTGCGACAAACCTTTGTGTCTCTTGTGGACAAGTTGAAACATTAGGTAATTTTCTCCTCTCTTCCCGGCGGTTCGCAGTTCAAGGAAAGCAGTATTTGGAGGTCCCTCTGTCGAGGAGAGGACTTCCTCCCTCTCTTCCAGTTCTCTCGTACGGTGCGAGCGCCAAGGGATTACCGTAAAACAGCGTTGCGGCTACCTTCATGATTACATAAGTGCGACTGACCGGTTACCTTGTTAGCTGTACGCAAAATTTGGTGGCATTTCCAAGAATGCTTGATTCTATTCCTGGTAATTCATATTTCTTAAATTAACTTGAATTTCTCAATTTTTATCTCGATTCATTTTTCTACGTCTTCGCCTCACGTCTTTTTTTCGCTGCGCAAATACTCCAATGGGATTCTCCACTGTACCTTGGCCAATCCGCCCGTGTGGGTATGTGCCATATTTACTGAGGTGAAAAAGAAGAAGAATATTAGGTGAAGCCGCGGATGAGAGTCACCTGAACACCCGGCCAGTCCGATGCGCGTCCGTGGCAGGGACAACTTTCGCCCTTGCTGTCTAGTGCTCTTTCAGACAGGCGCTTCTCATCCGCAGGTCTGAAGGTGAAGGCTGACGAAACGCCACTGGCATTACGAAGACTCTACGAGATCTGGATAAGCCCGACCCATTCCGCGCAAGGGTTCGCCTCGGCCACGAGACAACCGTGTCGCCATGCTGCTCTGGCCCAGCCGTCACTACATGATGGCCGTTGGGATCCCCACACAGTGCGCCGTTCGCGACAAGACGCTGCCCGGGCTGCTCTGCCGGCTCCTTCATGCTGATCCTGCTACCGCGGTGCGTGCACTGACAGACGAAAGCACCGTCCTGGCTTCGACCTGATGCGGTGCGAGTTTGAGAGAACTTGCCCCTACGGTGGGGTACGTTTCGGATACGCGTGGATTATTTGTGAGGCTTTTACCGCTGTGTGATTCGTAGTGGCCACAAAAAATATAGGGGTGGCGATGAGTGCAGTCCTGCGATGAATCTGAAGTTGTCATGGTCACTATAAATTGATAATTAAAGGTTATTTGCTTTCCTGCGCATAATTTTGAGGTTTGTTAGAGCGCTAAAGCTGTTATCTCTGGCATACGCCGTGATGCATTTCACAAGTTGACACTGCTAACCGAGCCTTTTTGATTAATTAAGTTAATGTACCTTTAATAGACTGGAACATCATCCTGAACTTTAAGGACGACAAAATTTTGTCGACAACTGGCCGCAAAAGCAAAAATGAATTGCTGTCAAAATCTTAACAAGACAAGGCTAGCTCATTTAGATGGCTCGAACCGGTTCTTTAATGAATAAATACAAAGCAGGTTAAATACATAAGTACACGAAATTGGAAGCTTATTCGAACCATAATCAGCACTTGTTTAATGTAGGTATACGGTGTAGTAAACCGAGAAACTTTAATGATGGCTTAAAAGAACCTAATCTCTGAAATCTTGATATAGCCGTGTGATTTTTAATCGTATTAATTTCTCAGCAAAGTGGAAAGGTTTGGGGCTGGTGACATCAAAATAAATGCCAAGGAAAGTGCCAGATATGACCGAGAAAACATTCTTTATTTCGAGATTTTATTTAATACCTTATCATCTAAACGTTGGAAAAAACTCAAAATAATGACATGCATGAAAAACAGGGGTATAAAGCTTTTGCGTGGTGTTATCCGGAGGCTATGCCTTTCCAACAAACTACTCAGTATCATTAGACCCGTGCAAAGTGTGCGCAGCCTTATGCTTTTCAGTCACGGTTGTCACAATTGCACGCTTACATTTCATTCTTGGATTGACGTATCTTGCCGCCGAGAAACGTGTACAGAAGAAAGAACGCAAGTGACATGAGAGGCACAAATGCCATTCCTATCTGTTTTCGTTTGGTCCCACTTGTGCAAAATACGTATGGCCTTTGTCCCAAATATACAGCTGACCAGGTTCCTTTCTCGGTCCTGTTGTGTAGCTCGGATTGCAGCTCGGGCGTTTTTAGGCCTCGAATATGAGAGGTTTGGTTTTTTTAGGGGGGTTTAACGTCCCAAAGCGACTCAGGCTATGAGGGACGCCGTAGTGAAGGGCTCCGGAAATTTTGACCACCTGGTCGAATATGAGAATATGAATTTCGAAGATGAATTTCGTATATGAGAGGATCTTCTGCAATTTGAGTTGTCCTGCAGCGCCCTCTGATGCCAGTGACTTATACGCTTGCTACTATAGCACCATTACGCGACTGAGAAGCAAACCTGTAGCGCGGTGTATTTTGATAGAGGCTGTGGTGCCAGAATAAAACAACTGGCTTTAATGACACCTATATATCAATTTGCCGTCCAAAAGTTACAATCAAGCCATAGCAGATGATCACCGCGGCATTTAGTAAAATTAGTTTTAACTGCACAAACCATCTAACGAGCATGAAAGCTAAAGAAATTGCTTGCATGTTAGTCTTTTTAACTGCGAAAATCTTGCGTGCGTGGCAGATATGCCGCTACATAATCTAGCTTTTAGTTATAAAGAAGAATTTGATCTCATCTGGACGCATTAGGTGGCCCAAAGCATGAAAGGATATGTGCTCCGAAAGTTGGAAATTTTTTCTACTTTTTTGATGCAGAGAGAAGGGAATAAGTGTTCCTAACGAATTTACGCTGAAAAAAACACGGCATAAAAAGAAGAGAACCAGGGAGCCGAAATGAACACTTGCTGTTAGAGAAATAACCCCTGTTATATGCAGAGTCTCAAAACGCAAGAAACTAAACGAAATTTCAGTATATAAAACAATTAAAGTTAAATATGGCGCATGACCAACTAGAATTAGTTTCTTCTTTTTATTTCTTTTTCGTTATTAAACGTCCTCCAAAAGCCGGAGTATTTCACTGACTGAACTTTCATTTTTGTCCTCCGCTTCTGCCCTACAGTCGATTATTTCCCTGGTCGTTTTGTTGCAAGTTTTATTCTGAACTTGACATTGACAGTAAACAGGCGGACAACCGCAGTGTCCGTAGCAAATGCTCCGATTACCGGTAAGAACATTGCTAATTAACGTTGTAGAGTCACCGGACGACGACGATACGCGGCATGAAATATCAGCACAACAGGCAGCGTATTTCCACCGCATGAAGACGCAGACGTAACGCGTAGTGTAGAACGGCGACGTCAGCCGGCGTTTCGCAGCAGCAGTCGAAGAATGAGTGAGCCGCGACCCACCGCTCTCGCCGTACCTTCGTCCTTCATTTCCACCTCTCATTCTCTTGGGTGCAGTTGCACCTCTTTTTTCTGCTTTTTCTCCTGGCGTTGTAGTCGCTATCGCTTTGTTTCATCCTCCGCTTTTGCAGACTGTTCGCACAGCCGGTTACAGCAGTGACGCCGCTCAACCACAGCAACTGGCGCTTAACAGCTGCGCTCTAAAGGTTGTCAAACCTGCGACCCCAACAGCACAGTACCCTGTTTTTTAGTCATGGCTAACAATATCTCAAAGCTTTGTCATCTTTTCACGCACTGACAACATAACGTTCACTTTAGTATCCACTCCGTCTCTCGTTACATTGTGGGACAAATTATACCGGGTGTTAAAAGGAAGTCTAAATAAATTTAAAACATGAGATTTTTTAATCAAATATATAGCTTTTGCGACATGGTATTGCCAGGATTCGCCGGCGCCAGTAAACCGGTGAATTATCTAACTAGTAAGATGGATAACTAATTTTCAATGATCAATTTTTCAACTATTATTGTTTGGCGCCTAATTCCAATTAGAGATTTGTAGCCGACCGTTAGTAACCACCATATTAGTTTTTTGAATTGTAGTTCGACAAAATTTGGCTTTTTCGAATAGTTACGTGCTGCGGCTGCATGCTTTTGAAAATGCATGTATTTTTGCACGATGCAGCCAAATTTTATCGAGCCACAGCGGCGAGGGTAATCGCGTTTTCGAAATTCCAAAACCTGCAATGGCGGTTACTAACAGCCGACCACAATACTCTAATTGCAATTGGACGCCGGACTTCAATAGTTAAAAAGTTAATTATTGGAAAGATGTTATCCAGTTAGCAGTTAAGATGACTCACCGGTTTTCCGGTGTCCGCGAATCCTGGCAACACCATGCCGCAAAAGCCTTTTTTTTGCCTCAAAAATTCTAATTTTGAAAATTACTTAAAGCCTTCCTTGTAACACCCGGCATATTCTCGGTAAAAGAGTGAACTTGATCTCTCTTCCGGATCTTATAATGTCATCTTCGCGCAGGAGAACTTCTCTTTTGCCGAAAACATTCCAACAAATCCTGACAAATAGAAAGAACTGCTTGCAGTTTCAACGTGTTGTACCTTAATTTGAAAGATAGTATAATGTTCACGAATGTAGTTTTCCAATGCTTCGCGCAAGCAAAACTTGGTAGTACGCGGTTGTGAAAGAGCCAGACAACAATGAGGTATACAAAGCCTGATCTTCCAGTTTTAAGGCCAATGAACGCTAGCAAAGCTGCAGCCGCGCTTATGTTAATATGCAGGAGGTGAGGCTTGAAGAAATGTGGTGACAACATGAAATTGAGCATGTATTTTGATTTTTATTGCGTGTTGTAAGCTCGACGGGTGCCTTAATGTAGGCTGTGGAAATGTAGCAAGTGTAGTGCATGGCAAAAGGCCTCACCGAATTCCAGACTCTCACGATGGTTTCTTAGCCAACAAGGGAGGACAGGTGGGTACTGTGCACCTATATATTTACAGCCTTATGTGATATGGAGAACATGCGGAAACACCTAAAATGAGGGCATTTTGTTATCCACGTGAAAAAAATCCCACGGGCGTGCAATAAGTCAGCTGGACTAAAAAACGGCCGTTTAATGGTTACACTCGAATGGTTAAGCCAAGATGTACTTATATTTTTTTCCTCTACTTAGAAGACGATTTCTGATTCAGGATGCCCTCCTGGAAGGCTTTGTGGAATGCCCAGGGATCAGTGCGCTGGTTCAGAAGCTGGCAGCGAAGTACACCTCGCAAGCAGCGTATTCATCCTCTGCTGCTTCACTCTAGACGCCTGCGAGGAGCTCATCGGCTTGCTTGAAACGCGCCAGTCACATCGCAAGACCAGCCTCAGGAGCGAACGCCTCCGGGCAGCTCGTCTTTACTGTAATAACGTCCACTGGTGGCGGCAATCCGAATCAGAATAGCGGCGACTGTAGCTGTCAGAAACTGCGTCTTCTGATAGTTTTCAGTAAAGATCAGTTTCCTGATTTTGCCCACTATACCGTCCGTGCACACAATGTCGCCGACATCGAGGTCGACGGTAAACAGGTTGAGCCGAGATTGTGCGACACAGCACGGCAAGATGACAGCGAGCGATCGGAAGCGGTGACGTTCCTACCCGGGCACGGACGTCATCCTGATGTGGTTCAGCATAGACTCACCCGATTTGCTGGCGACCATCCCAGAGAAGGAGACGCCCCGAAGTGCGCCACCTCTGCCCAACTTCCCCACCTTCTTCGCGCAGAATCACAAGGACCTATGTCATGATCAGAATGCGCAACGAGAGCTGGCCAATGACACCTACGTTCGAATGTCCGCTTCCTTCGATTAGTACTTCAATGCCCGCATGCAGCACTTCTGTTCGTGAACATGTGTGTATGATATACCTGTTTTATTTATTCTTTCGTATTCTTTACTACCTAATGAGATTTAAGGACCTGTGCCTCATAAGCAACAACAATTATAAAACTGAAGTGAATGCTGTCCATGAGATCTTGCCCATTTTGCCTATATAATGCCACAACTATAAACATTTGTCGCCAAAACGATGTAATAAGCATTATTGAATGCGTTTGCTTCTACCGAGGCGAGGGCAGCTTTTTGCAAACCAAACATCTGTTTGGGCTGCGTTTGGAGAGGTTCCTTATTAGGTTATAGTTGATAAAGTTGTAGGAAAATGGTGACTGGAATCTTATATTCGCTCTTTAAAAGCTAAGAGAAGCGTACTTCGCAAACTAATATAATTCGAATCAAGAAATAAGTCAGACAGGAAGATAAAATATCTCCAGAAACCTTCACCGCGTGATAACAGGTTGTATTCTGAGATAAGTACTGCGAAATGCTGAGGATACAGGTTAACAACATCCGGACATCGCTGATGGCATTGCTTTAATAAGGAACTCGGAAGATGAACGATGGGGCCTAGAAGCAGACAAGAACTAGTGGATCTAAAGAAATATCAGAAATCAATGCTCAACAGCCTCGGATTGGCGTAGCAGCAAACGAAAGGCATCAAAGCGTTGGAGCGGTAAAAAAATACACCTACTTTAGCCGGTGTTCACCGCAGATCCGGTCCACGAAGCTAAATAAGGAGAATAGGAATGGGGTGCGGAGTATTTGGAAGAAACTCTCAGATCATGAATGACGTCTTATTAGTGTCCCTCAAGAGGAAAATTTAAAACAGCCGTATCTTACCGGTGCCCATTTATAAGGTAGAAACGAAAAGGTTGAACCTAAAGTGAGGGCAACACAGTGAGCAGTGGAATAGGAAATAATAACAATAATTGGTTTTTGGGGAAAGGAAATGGCGCAGTATCTGTCTCATATATCGATGGACACCTGAACCACGCCGTAAGGAAAGGGATAAAGGAGGGAGTGAAAGAAGAAAGAAAAAATGAGGTGCCGTAGTGGAGGGCTACGGAATAAATTCGACCAGCAGGGGATCTTTAACGTGCACTGACATCGCGCAGCACACGGGCGCCTTAGCGTTTTTCCTTCGTAAAAACGCAGCCGCCGCGTCGGGTAACATAAGGCGAAAAGAAACATCAAGCGAAAGGTAACATCAGGCGAAAGGTGTAAGATCAGGCGAAAGGGAAGAGTGGGTCAAGGAGCTGACTCGAATTTGCGGTATCCCAGTTCAAATCAACTCAAAATGTGCATTGGCAGGAGAATTTCATCTGAATGCAAGATAACCGATGGTCTTTTATGGTGAGGTATTGGATTCCAAGTGCAGGAAAACACAGAAGGCGGCGCCAGAAGGTTAGCACGGTGGAATAGATTAGGTAGTTTGTTGAGATAAATAGTGAGCAGCAGACACAGGACATGTTTAATTAGATATGAGAGAGAGACCTTTGTAGAGTTGTGGGCTCAGTTTAGCTGATTAATATTAGTGTCATGGCAGTTGTTAAAAGTTAACAGCAGTGAAAAACAGTAGTAGTGAAAAACTCCTAAACAGTAGTGAAAAATAAACAGGTTTATTTCTGGAAGAACGTCAAAGTTCACTGCACGCAATTTTCTCCTTTCCATAGTGTTACGAACATGCATTCAAGGCCGCAGCGTTCCCCCAAAAGCAGTCATGAGGTGACATCAGTCGCAGTCTTCTGGCTCGGTGGTGCCCTACGATTGCCAAAAGGGGCTCAACAAGAGGTGTGGAGAGTTTTGCGGATCTGCCAGAAGATACTGGCTGCTATCTAGCGCAGGAGGAGGCGAACCCGACGCAGAGGACAGAATTCCGCAAGAGGACGCAAGAGAGGAAAGGGGATAAACATTACTGACGACATAGAGTGTTAAAGTTTTCAACAGATGAAGTCCCTGCCAGAGCGAATGTGAGGCCAGGGGGGGAGGGGGGTGGGGGTTGTGCCGCCTGACTTGCGATTAATCGTTTCTGAAATGATCGCTCTACCGGCACAATACTATAGATGATAAACGAAACGCTTTGAGTCTCTGCTATGGGATGCAGAGGTGTAGGTTTTGGTTTTTTGCATAGAAACAGCGCAGCAGACGGGACCAAGAAAGCGCCCGTGTTTGTGTTTTCCTTTCTTGGTCCCGTACCAAAGAATGTACCAACTAGCCCGGCTTACTCTTTTGTAGGATTCTAATAGAAGAGTTTTTAATTATTTAGACCGAACACCATGAAAGTTGTTCTGTGCTATTTGAAACAAATGTTCTGTGCTGTTTGAAAATAAAAATATGTGAAACAGCCTCTTTCAAAGCGGCAAGGCTGCTGTTTTTTGGGCCTAGATGTATTTGATTAAGCCAAGGAGTGGGAATAGCTAAAAGTCGCCGAGATCTCATAGAGAACAATGAGGATCACTAAAGGCTTAAGAAAAAATTGGCAGTGGTAAGCTCTGGTTAAACCAGGAGTGACGCAATAGTTACGCTGGCCGAGTGGAACTCGCTCAGCTTAATTGCAAAGTGAGTCTTTCGCCGTTCCGTTTCACTGGGCATTCCTTCTTCATCTTCGCCCCACTTGACACGTCGCATGCGCACATCTGTGGCAACTCGGTTTCGCCCGCGCGCCGCGCCGCCGGCAGGAGCCGCTGCTCTGCACCACGTGGCTGGTCACGTGACCAACCAGGTGCGGAACTACGTGATGAGCTACGGCTCCGCGCCGCCGGCAGCTGCTCCTCAACACGTGAGCAACTACGTAACAGCGTGGAGGCGCAGCCACAGGGTGACATCGCAGCCAGAGGGTGGCGGCGCCGCCACGCTTAAGGCTTTGTATTGTAGCTATCGCAAACAAAAGAAACTTGAAATTGGGATCTTCACTTTGCGCTTGTTCTATACTGAACCAGAAACTACTGAAGATTTCCCACTGTTCTGCCGCAGCTTTTCCCCTCAAAGTATACGCGCCTGCTATAATTCCCGTTCGAACAACTCCGCTTGGGTCTGTCTTGTGCGGTCCTCTTACCCTCGGATCATCTATAATTCGGCGCAGCAACAGTAATGTGTTCTCCGGCATGCAAAATTTTCTATCAGAATATAATAGGCTCGCGTCCTAAATGCTTTCATTATTCTTTTTTCATTTTCAATGATGCGCCCATGTTTCATTCTTAAGCGAACTTTCCCACTGTTTGCTCCGAAAGCCATCTTTTCCGCATTCAGTTATCTATTAGGCATAAACTGATTTGTTACTGTACTGAATCGCCTTTCTGCTTCTAATAATTTCGCCCCCCCCCAAAGATTTTTAATCATCTGGAAGTGCCATTCTCCAACTCTGGACATAAGTCCACAGGGCAGTCCTGCAGGTAACAGGTGAAGGTCATTGAGTCTACGGGAAGCTCATGAGGGTCTTGGCGTGGGTGGCACGCATGTCCGGAAGAAAGGACGCCAGCCATCGATTACTTAGCCTTGTTCGCCAAGGCATTGGCAGCCTTGTTGCCCAGACAGTCCGCTTGCGCTGGCGCCTAATCTACGCACACGCTGGCTCCAAATTCCCGGTGGAGCGCATGACACGCGACTTTTATGTCATGCTCTGTCGTGCCAGTCCTGGGGGTGCCTGTCAAAGACCTCACTGAGTCCTATTTACACTGTTGTTTTCCTGACCTGTACTGAGTCTGGGTCCTTCCTTGCGAGCACTTTTTGACCGTTGACCCCTACGAGGATCGCTTGAAACTCAATCTCCGCTTTTGCGGGAGCAGCGTTGTAGCCACTCGTGCGCACCTGGTGATGTCCTCTAGTGGAGTCAACGACAGGAAAGGCCACCGTGAGTGATGTAGGGCCCTAGGCTGCGTGTTGGAATTTCTCCGCTTCGGTCTCATACCTGCGTGAAGCTCGCGCCTTGCATTGCCATTCATAATCTCTTCTTGGGTTGCATGGTAGCGGCTTCCAGGTCCGCACTGCTTCGTGATCCGATGGCGCTATCTTGGGATGAATGGGATCGAGGATCGAGGACAATGACGTGCCGCCTCCTTTTCTCGGCTGTTTTCGTCGCGCTGAGCACTGCTTTCTGTTTATCTGGCATCTTTAGCTGCCTCTCGTGCTGCCGCATTCAGCCGCTTTTCTTCTTCCAACCGTGCAGTGCGCTCAACATCTCTCGCTGTTTTCTCTGCTCGCCGGGCCAAAGGGATCGCCACTTTTCGGCGGCTTTAGCTTGGCGCCCACCTTCCCTGGCAGCCTTGTCAGCCTCGTGAGCGGCCGCATAAACCTGGCGTTGGCAACACAGTCAACGGTCTCCTTTTCTGGCGTATAACTCCCAAAGCGATCCTTGTCCGGAAGACGCCATTGAACACGAATTTTCGTCCCACAGGAAAGCTGACTGTTCACACGTGTACCGTGTGAAGAACGTTTCAAATTTCAGCCGAGTGGAGTTATCTCGCCAAACTTACTGCGACGCTGTAACTTTTTCAGTCAATTTCAGTAAAGTTAATCGTGTGACGCGGCGTGAATGGCTCTGAACACGAGTGTTATTCGTTTAAAATGACAGCTGGCCGTGTGACAGGAGTATTGCGGTTACCAAAACTTGGGAGCTTCGATTAATTTCTATACGCTGGTATGCAAGCTACAAATCACTCGCTTCGAACACACTGCAGATCAGTGCGTGTGAGTGCAGTTAGGCGTGTGAAAGGAGCTTTGATGGAATGAAGATTTCTTTAGCACTGTAACTGTCGTCAGTGCCAGTTTTATACAAAACAAACTGGAGGGGGCGATATTTGAAAAAAAGGTACCATTATTAAAACCTTGCGCATATTAATTCGCTGTTGCAAAATTCGATTGTCTTCGTAATCTTGTGACGATTAACTCTATTACTCCTTGCCAAGTATACAACCACGTCGTATGAAGGGAAAGTTAGTGAAGCGCGTATGATATTGCCGCGAATATTTGCAGTGTTTGTTCGTTTTTCAAATCTGCCGCCACACCACTTTATCGCTTTGTTGGCGACGCAAGGCGCGACTAGATTTATCTCGATTGATCGCAGCCAGCCAGAGCTGATTCTACGTTGTTCCGGAATGTTCTAGTAACTTAGCGCTCTTTATCTCGAAAGTTCGTTATCAGCTTTAAATTGAGCACGGCCGACAGCGGCGGGCATTCTGTTCGACGACCGCCGAGCACGCTGGTCGCTTCGCCGCCGCCGAGTGATTCAGTTCATTTTGGGTGCAAGTCAGCCCAATAAACAGTTTTCTTTTAGAAGACCCTTTCGTCCGTCTTCATCGCTGCTTCGACTGCCGTCACCACTACGTAAAATCTGGTGGAGGTGCGGGGTAGCCTTCCATGTTCCGGACGCCCCGTTCAAGTCGTGAAGCCAGCCCTCAGCGCTTCGCACCCGAGGACGAGCCAGCAGCTCAGCGAGACAGCCGACGTCTCCAGGGAGAGGAGCCTGAGTTCGGGAAACTGCCGGACCGCACCAGACAGCGAAAAGACGCTGCTATGAGCACCGCAATCTCGCCGAAGATGTCGACACCGATCATACTACAGCAGCCGCGCATGCCGCCAACTTTCAATGGATCCCTAGGCGAAGATCCTGAAGAATGGTTGGATCAGTTTGAGCGCGTGGCGTCATTCAACAAGTGGGATGATGTGGCAAAAATTGGACACGTGTTCTTCTCATTGGATGGCTCCGCACGCACGTGGTACGAAAACTACGAGTCGTGCCTTACGACATGGGAGCTATTCAAAAGAGAACTATTGAAGGTATTCACCGAACGACTCCTCGAGTCCAGGATCCAGCTTCCGAATGAGCCCGTCCGCGGTTACGTCGAGGAGATGAAGCGCCTCTTTCGCCGCGCCGACCCCGGGATGACCGAGGAAAAGAAAGTTCAGTTTTTAATGCGCGGCGTAAAAGAACAACTCTTTGGCAGCCTCGTCCGCCAGCCTCCAAAAGCAGTCGAGGAATTCATGCAAGAAGCCTGCACGATTGAGAAGACCCTCGACGTCCGAGCTCGGCAGTACAACCGCCCTTCTTCTGCCTGTGCAATCCGTTCGAACACGCCGGCCACCACCAGCGACAGCTTGCGGGAAGTTATCCCCGAAATCGTCCGAGAGGAGCTACACCGATTACTGCCATCCTCTCCACACCCACAAGCATCGACTCTGATGGACGTGGTACGGGAAGAAGTGCAACAGGCACTTGGCACCCTGACGGCCACAGAACCCAAGGCCATGACCTACGCCGCGGGAGTAAAGACTGCTCAGCCCCAACGACAACCCCCACGTCCTTCCCGAGATGAGCCACGTGTTCCACAACGCCGCCTCCCAGCCCCCGCCCGCCCAGCCTATGACCGACCCTCAAGCCCCAGGAAATACAACGCCTGGAGGACTTCCGACAACCGGCCGTTGTGCTTCCATTGCTGTGAGGCCAGCCATATTCTTCGTCACTGCCCGTACCAACGTATCGGTCTTCGAATATTTGCCGTTAACGCCCCACGACCACGCTTCGGACAACGTCCGCAGGAAATCGACGACTACCTGCGTCGAGAAGAGTACACGCCGAACCGCTTTTCGCGCTCACCATCGCCGTCAACCTCGCGCTTAGCGTCGCCACGCCGCAGCTACGCAGCTGCGGTACGAGGAAGGTCTCCCAGCCCCCGTAGAGGAAACTAAAGGCAGCAACCTCTGGAGGTGAGGTTGCTCAAGAGCGAAACACCGAAGATTCTCCACCGACCACGCCCAATGAAGACGCTGCACCCGCGACGCCGCATGAAGAACCGGCACTCGCTGCACCGATGCCGCACACAATGAGAACCCCGACCACGACGCAGGCTGCCTTGAAAACGACTCCGCCACCCAGGAGAGCTTCGACCACACGCACCACCCCGACTCGCATACGCGACGAAGCCGTGACCCGACGCCGACAGCGACATGCAATGCAAGAGCCAGAACCTCCGACTTAGAAGTGACAATCGACGGCCGGAAAGTTACCGCTCTAGTCGACACAGCAGCCGATTACTCGGTGATGAATGGAACATTCTCTGCGCAGCTGAGAAAAGTGACAACGGCTTGGGACGGCCCACAAATTCGCACCGCAGGGGGCCACCTCATTACGCCATCAGGAAGATGCACAGCGCGGGTGACAGTCAAAAGACATACCTATCCTGGCACCTTTGTTGTGCTACCGCAATGCTCCCGTGAAGTGATCTTGGGTATAGATTTCCTTAATGAGCAAAAGGCGATCATCGACCTCTGATCCAAGCAGATCACGCTTTCGACGGACAAAGCCATCGTTTCGATGAAAACTGGGAAAAATCACGTTGCCCTGAGTGTCCTGGAGGAAGAAGTGAGCGTCCCACCCCGATCAAGCGTTATTGTGACCGTAGGCGCCACGGAAGCTATTAACGCTGAAGCCATCATCGAGAGGAACCTGCAGTTGCTTCTAGACCGAGGAATCAGCATCGCAGATTTCCGCAATGGCCAGGCCGAAGCACTGCTGACTAACTTCAGCGAAGAATACCGGCACATTAACAGAGGAACGACGATTGCTTTCTTCGACGAAATATCTGACGTACGAGACTCCTTCGTCCACTTCGACCCCTCCGCAGAAGATTCGCCTGACCAAGAGAACTCGCCCACTTTCGACATCAACCCAGCCCTGCACCGGAACAGACAAGACCAGATCCGCAATCTGCTTCAAAGCTACAGTGAGTGTTTTTCGACATCGCCGAAGGTGCGACAGACGCCAATTGCCAAGCATCGCATTATAACGGATCAACACGTCCGACCTCTCCCTCAAAGCCCCTACCGTGTGTCACCGCGAGAACAAGCCATCCGGAACCAAGTCGAAGAAATGCTTCGTGACGACGTCATCCAGCATTCAAACAGTCCATGGGTGGCACCGGTTGTTCTAGTGAAAAAGAAAGACTGCGCACTTCGATTCTGCGTAGATTACTGCCGCTTGAACAACATAACAAAGAAGGACGTCTACCCCTCCCCCGCATCGACGACACACTGGACCGCCTCTGCAACGCCAAATATTTCTCATCGATGGACCTCAAGAGCGGCTACTGGCAAACTGAGGTCGACGACCAAGATCGCGAGAAGACAGCATTCATAACTGCGGATGGGCTATTTGAGTTCAAGGTGACGCCATTTGGTCTCTCTTCCGCACCAGCGACGTTTCAGCGAGTAATGGATACAGTGCTGGCAGGCCTGAAGTGGCAAATTTGTCTTGTATATTTAGATGACGTCGTTGTCTTGGCCTCGAACTTTGAAGAGCACCTCAAACGACTTCGAACAGTACTAGACGTAATCAAGTCGTCTGGCCTAACCTTGAAAACAGAAATGCCACTTTGCCTACGAATAGCTGCTGTTTCTAGGCCACATCGTTAGCAAGAAGGGAGTATGCCCAGACCCGCAGAAAACAGCTGCTATTGAACAGTTTCCAACGCCGGCCGATAAGAAAGCAGTACGCAGATTTCTGGGACTGTGCGCATATTACCGACGATTTGTGAAAAACTTTTCGCGCATCGCCGAGCCCCTGACCCAACTGACGAAGGCAGACGTTCCGTTTAAATGGGAAGCGCCGCAAACAGAAGCCTTCAAGGAACTTCAGCGTCGTTTACAGTCCCCGCCGACCCTTGCGAATTTTGATGAAAACGCCGATACTGAAGTAAGCAGCGTGGCACTAGGCGCCGTCCTCGTTCAAAAAAGCGACAGGCTGGAAAAAGTCATCGCATACGCTAGCCGTTCCCTTTCCAAGGCCGAGGCTAACTATTCGACAACTGAGAAGGAGTGCCTTGCCATCATCTGGGCTGCGTCGAAATTCCGCCCCTACCTCTATGGACGGCCGTTCAAGGTGGTCAGCGACCACCACGCGCTCTGCTGGCTTGCCAATTTGAAGGACCCCTCTGGCCGACTCGCTGGATGGAGTCTGCGTCTCCAGGAGTTTGACGTCACCATCGTTTACAAGTCCGGACGAAAGCACTCTGACGCCGATTGCCTCTCACGAGCCCCTGTAGATGCACCGCCGCCGGACGACGATGAGGACGCCTTCCGTGGAACCATCAGCCCCAGCTCTTTTGCTCAGCAGCAATGCTCGGACCCGACCTAAAAGGCCTCATCGAGTACCTGGAAGGCAAGATTTCTTCCCCCCCCCCCCGCTTCATTCAAGCGAGGACTGTCTTCCTTCTGTGTGCAGAATGAGGTCCTTGTGAAGAAGAACTTTACAGCGAACAAAACACCCTACCTCCTTGTTGTACCTACTTGTCTCCGCGAAGAAGTTCTACAGGCTTCACACGACGAGCCGACTGCTGCACATCTCGGGTTTACTCGCACTCTCCGCCGCATTCAAGACAAGTATTACGGACCCCGACTCTCTGCCGATGTAGCACACTATGTGAAAACCTGCCGAGATTGTCAGCGACGAGAGACTCCTCCCACACGACCAGCAGGATTTCTGAGCCGCATTGAACCTCCCTCAAGGCCCTTTCAGCAGATTGGCATGGACTTGCTTGGCCCTTTTCCAAAGTCAACATCTGAAAATAAGTGGATCATCATAGCGACCGACTACCTGACCCGCTACGCCGAGGCGAAAGCCCTACCGAACGGAACAGCAGCAGAAGTCGCCAAATTTTTCGTGGAGTGCATTCTTCTTCGACACGGCGCCCCCGATGTGTTCATCACGGACAGAGGAACAGCATTCACGGCGGAACTAACGCAAGCCATCCTGCGCTACCGCCAAACCAGCCACCGGAGGACAACTGCATACCATCCGCAGACCAACGGACTGACCGAGCGCCTGAACAAAACCCTCGTCGATATGCTCGCTATGTATGTCGATGCCGAACACAAAACCTGGGATGTCATCCTGCCTTACGTCGTCTTCGCCTACAACACCGCAGTGCAGGAGACCACCCAGATGACGCCTTTTAGGCTCGTCCATGGCAGGGAGGCCACGACCACGCTAGACGCCATGCTGCCCAACGTTACAGAAGAAGAGAACGTCGACGTTGCCGCCTACCTTCAACGCGCAGAAGAAGCTCGAAGGCTTGCCCGATTACGGATAAAGGATCAGCAGCGGCCCGACGCAAGACGCTACAA
Organism: Amblyomma americanum; assembly: GCF_052857255.1. Taxonomy (NCBI): domain Eukaryota; kingdom Metazoa; phylum Arthropoda; class Arachnida; order Ixodida; family Ixodidae; genus Amblyomma; species Amblyomma americanum. The sequence continues at coordinate 392,543,876 of NC_135497.1, read as the reverse complement.
CCTACGAAGACGCAACGCGGAATACAAGCCAGGAGACCAAGTCTGGGTGTGGACGCCCATTCGCCGCCGTGGATTGAGTGAAAAGCTTTTGCGTCGCTATTTCGGCCCGTACAAGGTTCTTCGTCGGCTGGGTGAACTGGATTATGAAGTCATCCCTGACGCAATGACTGCATCCCAGCGATGCCGCATACTACCAGAAGTTGTCCATGTAGTCCGTCTAAAGCCGTATTATGCGCGCTAAAGGCCGCTGATTCGCAAGATTCGTTTTTTTCCCTGACTAGTCGCATTATTTGTTTTAATGGATCGGGGCGATGTTTCTTTGAGAGGGGAGTAATGCCGCGAATATTTTCAGAGTTTGTTCGTTTTCCAAATCTTCCGCCACACCACTTGATCGCTTTGTTTGCGACGCAAGACGCGACTAGATTTATCTCGATTGATCGCAGCCAGCCAGAGCTGGTTCTACGTTGTTCTGGAATATTCTAGTAACTTTGCGCTCCTTATCTCGAAACTTCGCTATCAGCTTTAAATTGAGCACGGCCGACAGCGACGGCCATTCTGTTCGACGACTGCCGAGCACGCTTGTCGCTTCGCCGCCGCCGAGTGATTCAGTCCATTTTGGGTGCAAGTCAGCCCAATAAACAGTTTTCTTTCAGAAGACCCTTTCGTCCGTCTTCATCGCTGCTTCGACTGCCGTCACCACTACGTGACAATATTCAGTGCTATTATATGCCGCTCCATAGACTGCTGGCGTAGTACATATGTTGCTCGTATTCTCCTCTTACTTTTTACTTGTCAGGAGCAATCGGTTACGACGGCAGAAAACTTTCACTTAGGCGAGTACCAACGTTACTTGGCCGACATTGGCATACATTTATCGAGTTTGTCCAGGGAATATTTGCGGTTTCATTTAAGTCCTGGGCATGATGTAAGTCCTCGAACGTTTTGCAGTTTTATGGGGAAAATTTTGTCACTGTTGCCATATGGCGCGTGCGCAAGAAATGAAAGTTTAACAGTAATTAATATTACATAAATAGGAGGGGGGGGGCGTTAGAAACCGATGAAAACAGCGAGCAGAAAAATTCAACTTGATCATGCAGATGGAGTGCATAAAATGCCCATTCAAACTGCTGACGGCGATGTACAATCTCTGGGCCACTGCATTCAGTTGTATATATGGCAGCGACCTGTTCGTTGTGGTTTGACGTCCAACTTAACGCCATCGTCGGTGTGTTTAACACGCCGCGCGGCAGATAATCTGCAGTGCCGAAGACCGACGGAGGATGTCATAATCCAGCATTATGTAATGGACATAAACACTTATTGTTTTTATTACAGCGTAAGAAGCAGACAAGTAACTACGAGCGCCACTCTCGCACCTCGTCCAGAAGACGTGGCAACGTTCCAAGCTTTCTTGCTTTCACATCGACCTCGAACGAAGTATGGACGACTTCCGCCGCGGCATGGTTCAAGATGTTTCTGATGAAGCTCTTCACCTTTCATGGGAGCTCGGCCAAGCACTGGTGGATTTCTGTGGCAGTGGGCGCCATCCTTGGAGTCATTGTCGCAGCAGTCTGGGTCAAGATGCATTCCTGAAGCGCCTCGGGCCCTCTTCCCAAGTAACCAGCATTTTCTGCATGAGTCATCCAGAGCAACGTGAATAGACAAACGGACGGTCGTGTCCTGCCTTACATCGATTTGTGCTTGGAAGGTCGCAGCTGATAAAACGAATGTGTGATGTGCTTGCTGACTTGACTGCGTGAAGAGCAACTGCGTACGTGTGCACGGTGTGTAACAGACGGCACCACAAAGCTACAGTGACTTTATCTTCTCTGGACTTCAGCGGGGCCCGCAATTGGATTTTCGCAGGATTCCACTTTTCTAGGAAGCAAAACAGGGCTTTAAAGACTTCACGCTGACAGACGCCGGTTCAGTGTTACGAAGCTGACGATTAAAGGTATTGTTCTGCTAAAGCTGGGAACTTTCACTGATGAAACAGACCATGTTGAATGTGCCAGAAGAACAAAGTGAACCTCTATTATTGCTCCGATTAGCAACAATAACGCTGGGATAACCAAGCCATGGGTTCTGGCACGTCAACAAAAGCGCATGATTTGCTCGGTTCATTCATGCAGGTAATAAGGATGAACTTTGCAGACAAAACGCATTTTAGAGCTTGCTTTCGACATTGTGCCTTCTTCCTAAACAGTAGTGAAAAATAAACAGGTTAATTTTCAGAGGTACATCAAAGTTCACTGCAAGCAATTTTCTCCTTTCTATACTGTTACGAGCATGCATTCATGGCCTCAGCGTTCCCGAAAAGCAGCCATGAGGTGACATCAGTTTGCAGTCTTCTGGATCGGTGCCAACCTACAATTGCCAAAACTGGCTCAACAGGAGGCGCGGAGAGTTTTGTAGATCCGCCAGAAGACATTGGCTGCTATCTAGCGCAGGAAGAGGCGGGCCCGACGCACTGGACGCAGGTGTGAGGACGCGAGAGGAGAAAAGGGATGCACATTATTGACGCCGTAGAGGGTTAAATTTGTCAACAGATGAAGTCTCTGCGAGAGCGAACGTGAGACCAAAGCGGGCAGCGTGTGCCGTCTGGCTAGCAAATAATTGTTTCGTAAATGATTGCTTTACTGGCACAATACTATAGAAGTGAAACTAAACGCTTTGAGTCTTTGCTATGGCGCGTACAGGTCTAGGTTTTAGAATAGTAGCGGGAGGAATTTTAATTACTGCGACAGGACGCCGCGGAGGTTGTTCTGTGCTGTGTGAAACAAATGTTCTGTACTGTTTAAAAAAAGGTTTCAAACCATCTCCTTCAATGCCGCAAGGCTGCTGTTTTTTTACCCTAGAGACATTTGTTTCTGTCAAGGAGTGAGAAAAGCGAAAAGTCGCCAAGATTTCAGAGAGAAGAATTAACATCATTAAGGCCTTCAAAAAAACCGCAAAACTCGAAGCTATCTGCATAAATCTGATCTGATGGTCTTCGCTTCGTGGGGATCCATTACAGCGCGACAGACGGAACGCAGAAGGGACACAACACAGATCGCTCTGTGTTCTGTCCCTTCTTCGCTGTCCCGTCTGTCGCGCTGTTATGGATCAGTGTGAACAATAACTCGCCCCAAAACTGTTATTGGTTCAATTTGTGCCCGTTGTATACTGAACCAGAAACTACTGTTCATTTGCTACTGTCCTGCCGCCTCTGTTGCCCTCTAAGTAGACGCCTGCTAGAATTCCCGTTTGAACAACTTCGCTTGACTTTGTGTTCTGCGGTTTTTCTTACCTTTAGATCATCTATGCTTCGACGCAGCAACAGTAATGCCTTCTCCGGCATACAAAGCTTCCTTTTAGAATATAATAGGCTACGCCCCTAAAAGTTTTCATTATTCTTCTTTCTTTGTCAACCATGTGCATATGTTTTATTCTTAATCGAACTTTCCAACTATTCGCACCAAAAGCCATTTTCTACGTATTCAGTCATCTATTGCGCGTAAGCTAATTCGTTACTTTCATGCTTCGTGCTCGTAATAATTTCACCCCCCTCCCCACCTCAAAGATTTTGAATCATCAGGAATTCCCAATCCCTACTGTGGGCATGCGTCCACTCGGTTGTTTTGCAGGAAGCAGATGAAGGTTCTTGAGTGCTACGTGAAGCACATGAGGGTCTTAGTGAGGGTGGTACGCATGTCCGGAGAGAAGGACGCCAGCCAGCGATTATTTAGCCTCGTTGTCAAGGCATGGGCAGTCTTGTTGCCGAGACCACCCGCTTGCGCTGGAACCCAGTCTAAGCAGATGCTGGCACCGAAATCCCGGCGTAGCGCTCGACACGCGACTTTATATCATGCTCTGTCGTGCCTGTCCCGGGAGTGCCTCTCAGATACGTCAGTGGTTCCTATTTACACTGTTACGGTCCTGCCCTGAACTCAGTCTAGGTCCTTCCTTGCGAGCGCTTTCTAACTGTTTACGCCTACCAGAATAGCTTGCAACTGAATTTAATCGTTTGTGGGAGCAGCGTTGTAGCCAGTGGTGCACACATGGTGATCTCCTCTAGTGGTGTCAACGACAGCAAAGGTCGCCGTCAGTTAAGTGGGGCCCCAGGCTTCGTATTTGAATATCGCCGTTTCGGTGTCACACGTGCGTCGAGTTCGCGCCTTGCTTTACCCCTCATAATCTCTTCTTGGTTTGCACGGTGCACTGTTAACAAAAAAAAAACGTGCAAATGGTAGAGGTGAAAAAATGCATCACTGAGGGGAATGATGAAGTTGGTTTTATGGGGCAGTGCAGGGTGCCAGTTGAGACCTTTCTTGAACTGTTATCCTTCTATTAAAAATCAACTCATGCAGGTTGGCGGGGTGACGTCTATGAGCAAAAAAAGGAAATTTGTATTGGATCGAAGGTGGCGCCTGTACAAAGCAATATTTTTTAGGTCAAATCGACAGACAAATTAGTAAACATAGTTGTGGAATGGCTTTGAGGATCTTCAGATTTGTGAATGATTTCTTGGTGCTTATTGAAAAAGACAACTTCAACAGGAAAATCGTAGACATCTTGAAGTTGTCTCGAGAGTGTGCTTTTGGTGTATCGTTTACCTTTGAAGTTCCTTTGAATGAATCTCTCCAGTTTTTAAGAATTAAGTTATTTTTTAAGAACAACCACTTATGTTGACTTTACCCCCCAGGGTCCAGAAAAACATATTAAACTATTCTTCTGGACACACAAAAACTGTAGAAAATGCTATTGTTATGTCTTGTATATGCTGGAGCCTACAAAACTTCGCATCATGATTGTATCCAACATAATGTACTGTACAAGGTGCGCAGGCTAAAAACTGCAGGGTTTACGGATTCCGTTCTCTCGACAACTTTTGAAAAGTTATTGCGGGCGATAAAGGCGGATTTCGGGGACTGCGCCTGTTCAGTAGTTTACAAACTTCTTCTATCATGCTATTAGGTGTACATAAATAAACCAATCGATGCATTAACATTTACTTGCGTGAACACTGATTTATTTATTTATTTTATAGGAGTTTAACGTCCCAAAGCGACTCAGGCTATGAGGGACGCCGTAGTGAAGGGCTCCGGAAATTTCGACCACCTGGGGTTCTTTAACGTGCACTGACATCGCACAGTACACGGGCCTCTAGAATTCCGCCTCCATCGAAATTCGACCGCCGCGGCCGAACCCGCGTCTTCCGGGTCAGCAGCCGAGTGCCGTGACCACTCAACCACCGCGGCGGCTACTTGCGTGAACACCTCAATTCACTCTAAGATTCCAGATATTCTCGCCTATAAGATCACTGCCGCGATTGCTGGAGAGAAGAAAAGAGAAAGAAAAAGTGCCGCCCCTTGGATACAGAAACGAAGATTTTTATTTTTGCCACCGGGATAAAACGACCAGGGAAATAATGGCAGCTTATTTCATCAGAAATATGAGGTTATATTGTGGCAGCCAGCATTCCTTGTTGTTGGTTGATAAAGCGGTCTGATAAAGGACCCAGATTAATGCGTGAAACTTATTTATACACAAATTATAGGTGCACTAGAGCATGCTACTAAAGTATAAAATGAAAAACACGTTAATTGCGTTGCCACAAGATCAGGTAGGAGGCCAGTCGCATACTTAGATTTGAGAGGAATGAACACCACGACGTTGAAAAAGACGGTAAAGAGGTTAAAGCTTCATTCCAGAGCGTCAATTTCTATGTCTTGTCAATAATAATATTCTGAGCAAGTTCGTGATCAAGAGTATCTACAAAAGTATGTCGTAGACTTTACTTTTCGGTATCTGCCGTTTGTAAACGTTCTATTGAGAGAGTATAAAATTCATGACTGCCTAAGGAGTGTGCACTTATTTCTTGAGTGATGTCGCACGATTCCCATAATCGGAAAACTACGTGGCACCCCAGCAATGGTTTCATTCTCTTAAGCATTATGCACTTAGGTTAAATTCTTTTGCCCTAGCAACCAGACAGATAAGCGCGACCAATCTACCGAAATGTATGGCACACAAAAGGCTCTGTCTGTGAAGCCGCAGATTTAGTTCTGCTCGCTGAGAATTGCGCACATGCATAGCAGGTATCAACATATGCCGGCTGAGTAGAATTAAACGATGACCTAAAGTAGTCGCCCCTGAGTGTTTCTTCAACAACATGGTGCACTCATCTCTATGTCGGTGATTATACTTCTAACTTATGGCGCATTGTTATGTCATAAATATAAGTGCTCGTAGCTGGTTAGTGCATCCCAAGCAGCACAAGTAATTGGCCCAACATTGGAACTGTATTGGCAAAGCTGGCCCTACAAAGGACCAGGATGGGACCATCCTGTTGCAATATTGGGCCGATGACCTGTGCTGCTTGCGTGTTGACCCTCCTCGGCAAATATTCCGAAGCCAGATATCCTCCGTAGCAAAATCCACTTCATCGTGGGGGCCTGGCTGTCCTTGGGCATGCAGCACTCAAGACCCTCAAAGCCAGGATAACGCGCTTCTTGCCCGCACCCTCATCTTGTGCATTGATGACATGACCAAAGCTTAAGGGCACCTGTGTCCATCCAGTGCTCGCCAACTGCATGAGGCATAGACATTGCGCAGGCGTGAGCCTTGTGATTGAAATCGACAGCGCTGCACGTAATTACTGCCCTGACCTTGGGTCTTGCTGCCATGCTAATGTGATTTTTCTTTTTAATGCAACCAGGATTCATGAAGTTTGCAAAATGGTTGTAGTAGATGTCCATGTTATAATTGATGTAAGAATAAGACTCTTTATTTGGACAATATTTACACTATCATGAACTTAGCTGCCATGCCAAATATACAGTAATTTATTATAGCAATACATTTCTTTGGAGTAGTGATAGCAATTTATTAATATATCAGCGGCATTGTGTGCTGCCGGCCATCTGTGATCACGGTAGTCACAGTGGAGCATTAACCACATTTAAATTTTTTAGAATGAGCAGGAGCTGATAAATTTTTGCAAAAAGCGTCCTTGAATGCGTTTCAAGGAAAACACATTACCCACACCAACGGCCATTCTCGGTTTAATTCAACGCCAAGCGCTATAAGCGTTTCTTTGGTATTTGACATACAATTAACCCGTATTAGGCTAAATGCAACTCGACTTAGCTCATGAGAACAAAGTGTAGTCGTCCTTTGTTTGTGAGTGGCACTCTTTTACATCATATGGTTCGCTTTGTGCCGAAAGAATTAAGGTAAATATTAACCAGTACCGAAGGCACCTACGACCTGGCCATCGCTACATGCTAGTGATTTCACCTTTGCTGCTATTGCCATCCGCAATGAAAGCGTGTACGCAAACGGTTATCTAATGGTTCATGTGGGTATAACAGCTAACTTCTCAAGCCATTGAGACAATCGTCCCACGTTCTTTTATGTGTGTAGTAGTGCTGTGAAATTCGACATCACAAGTATCACCAAATATAACGCTGTGGTTCAGACCTCAGCACGTCGGAGAAAACTCTCTACCTTTCCACACTAAAAATGTCGTCGAAGACAACCCTTGCAGACAATCTTGAAACTTGAGAGGCTCTGTGGATATTAATTTTTTGCAGAAGAAATTTATTTTTGTAGCACGACTAAAACATAGGCGCTCTTTAACGTGAAAGCGGTGCGAGAACCCTAGTGTTGATTTACAGAAGCGGTGCCTGGGCTTCAGCAAATCTCTACAGAGATGCGTGGCCTTCAAGAGGTGCTGGTACGAGGCTTAGTGAGCAACTCTTTGCCGACGGAGCCGACACCATCTCCTGACGCAATCATCGACGACTGGCTATACGAGCAAATCGCCCCATTGGTGCCTAACGCTGCCGCGAATTTGCTCGCCAACGTCACTAGACGATAACAGCCACTACAAGAGACCACCAACACCGGGTGAGTGACGGACAACTTAAAAATGCTGTATGGGGACTAATTATTAAAACCACCCAACTGACAATGAATTTTATGGATCTGATAGTCATAAATTTTCGCCTTTTTTGAGAGCCTCTTAGTAGTAAAGCAAGGAACACGGTCTTTGTTTTCTGCCAGCACACAACGGAGATTTTATCAGAAACGATCCTAATTTGCCGCATATTATCACAAACTCCAGTTTTAATATTACGGTGGTGCTGTGTCATAAGAAATTAGAGCGCAATGAATCTATAGGTAAACCTTGGTCTAGACAGGGAATGATATATCTTCGTCAGGGTGGATACAGAGGTTGCTTACTATACTGAGGACAAGCCATGAAGCGATTCCACTGCGTTGCAGTTTTCGCTTTCTTAAGCTCTACTCACCACACTCTTCTGCCCCTCCGCTTTTTATTCACGCAAGGAAGAAAAAATGTGGCAAAAGAAATGTTCGACCAGGAAGAATGCCAAGGACACAACTAATGTATAGTACACGTCTATAAAACGCTGCGCGCATGGCACCATCTCTAAATCAGAACCACGTTGCAAGGTGCCTCCTACATGTATAAGCAGGGCGCGTTATCCTGCACAGGGGAAAAAACCGAAGCTCACCTGGCAAACCAGGCCACTGACTACAACGTCATGTTTGCATTGCGCCATTCATTTTACATCTGCAGCCGGCGCTACAAGAAAGATCTCTCTCGCTTGGCTCTTCCTGCTTTGTTGCAGGGAAAGCTGCGGAAAATAAAAAAAAAACAACGTACAGTCCTGATTTTTACGCTTCTTATGCAGGTAAAGTTTTGTCAATGCCCTCTGGCTCAGGATGCAATAGCGGACGCCATTTGAAGGCTTATGTGTAGTAATTTATCCAGTAGCTTCGCGGACGGTGCCCTTCCACCGCATAACTTTCCCTCAGTATTCTTGTGTGTCACACAGGATTAAGAAGGAACGTCCGCAACCCACCTATCTAGTTCTTAGGAAAATAGGGCTTCAGAATATTGATAAGTTTGCGCACTCGGGCACCTTTCTTTCCGGGAAATGCCGCAGTTCGACGCCACCGTGTTGGAGTGAGGAGCAGCATCAGCCGCTTCCCGGGGATGAGCAGCCGTCGGTGTAGCCGATGGGCTCAGCTGATGTGGCGGTCCATGCTCCTGTGCAACCCGTAACCCCTGCAGCCGCCTGTGCAGTGGCGCTAGATGACGTGGCGGTGCCACTGGTTGGCGCCACGCCATGTTTGCCGTCGGCAGCACGTGGAGCACGGCTCCGTGATTCGCAACACCCAGCCTCTGGCCGATCAAGGCAGGGAGGAAAAAGCAGGCTTCAAGACCGACTTGTGAGAACTGCTGGCATGCGGTTAGGGAGCACTGCAGAGAAAAATTAAAGAGAAATTGTTCGCAAACTTCAGAGTGAATATATTTCAAGGGGTGAGTAAGATTTATGGTAATATATTTTGCAGAAATCGAATGTCATGCACGCAGGCACATAGGCAGAGTGCCTTTCGCAGTAGGGTCCGGAAGGCAGGCTGAGGGAGCGCAGTGCAACGTACCGAAAACACTGCACGAGATTTTGCTGTGTCTACTGTTGGATAGAGGGAGGGAAATGTTAAACACATGGATGTTAACCAGAGGAGCACTGCGGCTCGGAAAGAAAAAATGGAAGGGCCCTTCGACTGTTTCCCTAGCGATTGTCATTCAATGATGGATTGCTCCGCATTTCTTTACTTCCTGCGGCCATCACGCATAAGGAAGAGCACCCCCCGACTCATGTACTATCTGTAATACACAATATCTCCTCTCTCACTTCTTAATATATTAACGGGTGCCGTTCCTCAACAGAATGACCCGAATTGAGCAGTGCTATGATTTAGGTTTATCGCTTTACTTGCCCGTTGTCCTGCTGAAGTAATGAGCTCTGCCAGCTGCGATTTGTAAATGGGTACCCGGACTGGCCTAGGGCAATGACCACGGAAGGAGCAATACTGAGAGAAGACCCTGCACTGTAAACCAAGTTATACCTTTAAGAGTGGATTGCAGTGTATAACACTCTTAAATTCCTCGAAAGTGGCAACTTTAGGAAGCAAAGTCTCCTTATTAAGGGCACTTTTCTCACAAAATCCACCCTTTACCCGAAGCCGTTAAAGGTGTTTTACATAACTTATACCCATTTAAAATGGGTGGAACAGTCAAACTTCACATTTAACACCGTTTTTGAATTTTTCACTCTTATGCCATGTCATTCATTTTAGACTTTCCACTATATTTTAGGTAGCAACCTGAAGCCCTTGCATATATTGCATTGTATCAGTTGACATTTTAGCCACCCACACACGTAATATGTGCTACAGAGAATAGCTCGGCTTTTTCTTTGCATTCTGAATGCCCAGAACATGCGAATAGCATTCAGAAGGTCAGACATCTTACACTGCACCTCCTCCAAACATTTATTGATGTGAACCAGCAAATGCAACTTGGTGCATTCTTACAAACTACCAGACAATGCACTTTTACTCGGTCACAAATATCCAGAAATTAGAGTTCGAATATGGAACAAAAGTTGCAGGCTCCTGGTTCGTACCTCCTGTTTAAATGGCAGCACGCACACATAAATACATCTGCAATCTTGAAAACATCAGCGAAACGTGTTATCCTGTAAAATACAAAACATAAAAAAAGTAAAACTTGCACTTTATACAAAAGATAGCATTGGTGCCGTGTACTAGTTTTCAAATTTAGGCCAGTGAAATGTGCCACCACCGGATTGAAAAACTTATTACACACTTCAAAAGCACGAAAGCATCACTGGTGTTCTCCTTGAGATGTTTAGGTCATTCTCGCATACCATATTTGTAAAGCAGAATGCCATAATACTAGAGGACACCACCTTAAAAATAAAAATTCTTGACTTCGTCATCTGACAAAAAAAAGGAAAAGAACGTGGCAAACAGGTGTCAAACTGGTGCCTCAATTTTGTTTCTGTATGCAGTTATTTCTGCTTAACATATGTCTACTGTTGAACTTTTCTGTGAATTCTTTTGCCTGTTTTTTTTATTGTACCCCATTGACTTGTTTACCTAGATAAAGAAAGAAAGGGGCTTAGAGAAAAAGGCAGCCACATCTGCTTGAGTGGACATACTATAGTCGGATATGGCTGAAGAATTAAGGGGCAGATACACATTAGAGGAGGTCCTCCAGCCACTGGCATAGAATGATTTTCATAATGCCATGGTTTTCATGAAGTCATAAAGCCAGCAGTGGTGAATCCTTTTCCAGGTGCCATACCCTACAATGTCATGCTAGAATTTTTTAAATTCGTTTTTTGGGGAAAGGAAATGGCGCAGTATCTGTCTCATATATCGTTGGACACCTGAACCGCGCCGTTAAGGAAGGGATAAGGGGGGGACTGAAAGCAGAAGGAGATCATCTTGAAGATCATGAGGATCAGTTCATGCCACTGACAGGCGGGGGGGGGAGAGTGGACTTTTTGAGAGGATTTTTGGCCTTTTCCTTAAGTTTTATGGGGCTATAGCTCTCAATACGTTGAAAATGACAGTGCTTTGTACAAGAAATATACGTGCATCAGTAGATGTGCTCTTCGTTACAAAGGGGGAAGGAATACTTTTGCTTACCACATGCTGTAATGATGCAAGGTCTCACTCGAACCCGGGCTTCTTCAGGTAGCGTGTCCGAGCCTTTGGGCTGAATAAATATGAAACTTGAAGTCTTGTAAAACAAAAAACAAGCGGATTTACTGGCACTTTTCTGAAGAGCGAGCGAATTTCAAAACCTTGTTCATTCATTTCTGCCCCAAGTTTAACTGCTGTTTTCTCTGCAGTGGAATTCTCAGGAGTAAGCTGTGTTGCAAGTTCTCGCGCATTCGAACGGGTCAAGGTTTGCACAACTCTGTGTTCAAAAAGGATCCCGTTCTCTCGTAATAACATATCCGATTTCTTGGACAACATGTAAGGATAGCATTTAGACAGCTTTCTTGAAGCTGCGGGTTCGGTTGTAGGCGTACCTAAAAGACCTTCAATTACCACTGTGGCTATAGGCAAGCATATGCTTTGTTTCACTACCTGTCGAAGCCATACACATTGGCCGGTGTAATCGAATGGTGACAGATACGACGGATGGACAACGTCCATCGTTACGCCTGAGTCGTGCAGCACATTGCATTGCTTCATGTTCACTACCAGGTCATGCATGTAAGGTTCCAATAGCTTCATGTTGTCATCGCAGTTACTGACATACAAGAACGCAATACTTTCTTTTTGGCAGTTCACTGCTATGTGACCCTGATCATTGCATCTGTAGCATGCGAGCGGCCTCCTAGCCTCAAACGCGACTTTTTTTTCTGCGCTTTGGCCACTTTTGCACCCTTCTCATTGTCCTCTTTTCTTTGAAGTTTATCGGAAGAAACCTTCCTTTCGTCTTTTTCGACTGTAGAGTTCCCAATGCGCCTCTCGTGACGGTAATTCGCACTTCTCCCGAACCTACGGGGACTATATACTCTAGTTTTGTTAAACTGCAGGCGCGAAGCATACTCCTCAATGAGTTCGGCAGCTTTTGTCGCTGAGGTTATTTTGTCCCGGTCCTGTAGTCAATTTCTTTCATCTTTAGGGAGGCCGTTGTAAAAATGCTCCAACAAAAAATCCTCTCCACTACAGTGTCCCAGTCACTATAGGACTCGCTGGTCTTTTACCATTCGACAAAGTTCATTTGCAGCTTGTACAAAAAAATCGGGATAGCTCTCGTACCTCGAGTTCTTAGCTCCCCGAAATCGCTGCGTGAACGCTTCGACACTAAGTATGTACTTTCGCAGAAGGCAAGCCTTGACCTTCTCGTAGTTGTCCGCGTCCGCCTTGCTGAGCCGCGCGACAACCTGCGCTGCCTCGCAGGGCAGAGCAGCCTTTAAGACCAAGTGTCTCGACTGAAGGACAGTTTCCCGCACGTTCGTCCAAAATTTGCTAGATACAGACCGATATCCCCTGATACCACATATGGCTGCATGTTCCTAGATATATTGAACGCTGTGTCCATGCTGAGAAGAGGTACCACTTGTTGGGGACAATTGCCCAACCTCTTGCTCAGCTGCACTTCTAAATTACGGAGCTCTATCGCTCGCTCCTGTTTTTTTGCTTCATTATCACTTTCACGCTCACGCCTTTTCTAATGCGTGAGTTGCTTCATTTTTTTGTTCTATGTGGCTGAACACCTCACTGAGCTCCTCGTCATCTGCCCCCAAATCAGTGATTGCCTTTATAATGACAGGTTTTTGTGCCAACTCCTTTGTATCGATCCCCAATTCCTCATACAATAGCAACAGGTCGAGATTCTGCAGGTCCATGACAGTTCTGAGTCTACGCTGTTTCGAAAACAACTATGCAAAAATATCAAACCTCGAGGATTTAAGCACAGGTCTCTGCCATTTCTAAATCTTAACCCTCTTTTAGAATCTAGTCCACATGAGAGGAAAGCTGAGCACTCACCCACGCGTGTGATCATGTCCACAGACAGGTGCTCTCTCGCTGGCCGACCGTTGTTGCCGCTTGCAGGTTCCGATCTCACCGCTGGCCACCAAATATCGTGGTACAGGGGCTCACTCGAACCCGGCCGCCTTCGGGTAGCGTGTCTACGCCTTCGGGATGAGGATACATGGAACTTGAAGTTTGGAAAAACGAAAAAGTGGGTTTACTGCCACTTCGAAGAAATTTATATACATAATTTAGAAACGAGCAAACTGTCACTTGTTAAAAGTTCATAGCGCCGAGCGACTGGATGAGCCTTGTCGTCAGGACCCAGAGCGATCTTTCTAACTCTGGTTGCCTGTTAAATATCCCAAGGCTCCGCACCTCCACTAGTCGGCGGCCAATTCAACACGTGGCACAGATCGTCAGGATGACATAGCACATAGCACGCGGAGGCACTCGTGGGGATGGGCAAGGAGGATTCAGGGGTCCGTTGCTACCTCGCACAGTATAACGGCACGCCTCTATCGAAAACCGATGATTTGTGTGGGTGCCGCGGTCATTCCTGCGGCAGGCCGTGGGTCGGCTCCTGTCAGTCACAGCTAATCACTGGAAGGCATCGTCCCCTATTCCCGTTGTAACCTGAATACCACATGCATGAGCAGTTCGGGTTGCCACGCAGACAGTTAAACCTTATATCTTCCGCCGCCGTCAAACCAGGCCTCTGTCTTGAACGCCTTATTCGCCTCGTGATAGTCATTTTAACTCTGCAGCCAGGGGGAAATAAAGAGCTCGCTTGACTCTTCCTGCGCTCTGCTCTGCCATAAAAATTGTGCAACGTGCAGTCGTGATTTTTGCGCTTCTTACGGAGGAGAAGTTTTGTGATTGGCCTATGGCTGAGTTTGAAGTGCCGGACGCGATTTCAAGGCCTATGTATAGTACGTTATCCCGTAGCTCGCGGCCCTTCGTTCACAAAATTTTCCCTAGTATTCATACATCTCACAAAGTTCTAAGAATGAATGTCCCGGAACAACCTGTCTAGTTGTTACGAAGTATAGCTTTAGAATAACAATTTGTGTGCGCACTCGCGCACTTCAGATTCTGAAAAACGGCGCAGTCCGCCGCCGTTAAGAGTGAACAGCAGCACCTGTCGCTTCCTGGTGATAAGCAGTAGTCGGTGTTGCGTCTCGGCTCAGCTGCTCTTGCGGTCCATGCCCCGGTTCCACACGTAACTTCGGCAGCCACCGTTGGACTGGTGGTAGAAGACGTGGCGGTGCCGCTGGTCGGCGTCTGCAGATGGGACGCCACTGGTGGGTGATTCGCAACACACAGCCTCTGGGCTATTAAGAGAGGAAGAGAAAAGCAGGCTTTAAAATCAATGTGTAAGAGCTTGCTGCGGAAAACATTAAGCAGAAAATGTCGAAAAACATCATAGCCTGACAGTAAATACATTCCAACCAGGAATAGGATATGATGTTAAGGTCAAATTTTTTGCAGAAGTTCAATGTCAAGCAAATAGGCACATATGTTCTGTAGTCGGCACTGCTGCAGAGGGCAGAGAGAGCGAGCGCAGTGCAAAATACCTAAAACACCTCAGCGAATTTCTCTGTACCTGGATAGATGGAGAGAAACTGTACAAGCATGGTGGTCAAGCAGACGAGCGCTGAGGCCTGTAAAGGAAGAGTGAAGAGGTTATTGGACCGCTGCCTTTGCGATCATCTATCCTGGAGACCTGCTGCGCAATTTTTTTAAGTCCTGCGGCGATCGCTCATAAGCAACAGCGTCATTCTATCCTTGTATGAGCCTTTAACCCAAGCAATTTCCTCTCTCCCCTTTATTATTCTATTATAGAATGCAATTTAGAAACAGAATGGTCCTAATTGAGCAGTGCATAAACTGAGTCTTTAGAATGTACCAGCTCCGTTTTGTGAATAGGTGGCTGGGCGCACCAGGGCCCTATGACCATTGAAGACATATTCCTGAGACAAAGCCCTGCCTTTTTGGCGGATTATGAGCTCGAAGAGCGCTTCCTACAGTGATCTGACATAAAAAGCAGTTAGGTGCGCCTTATAGGCTGGCAAACGAGAGTGCTTTCCATCGATTACATGCTGCTGAAATTGGGGCCGCTTTTCTTGTGACTGTCGCTGTCACAGAGCATCAGTGGCTATGACGTTCGGATATGAGCCCAAGGAGACAGTATCGAATCCGTGCTACAGTCGCGTTTCAGTGATGAGGAAATCCGAAAACGGCCTTGGGCTGTACCATATCACAGCACGCACTAAAGAACCAAAGGCGGTGAAAATAATTCGGAGGCCGCCACTACCGCGTCGCTCATAGCCCACTTGCAGTATTGGGTCGTATAATTACCTATACAAATTTATTTGCAAGCTGTTTACTCTGTCGCATGATATTGACGAATATCATGGTCGTGGAGCGTAGGCAGTCACCCTGGTAATATACATATGTCCTTGGGCGAACTTTGGGCCCACCAGAAGAAAACAAGAACTTGGCGTCGACAAGAGCGTTTGCACACAGTGTACGTCGCAAAAACCATTGCCATCGCTGTAGGCCGCGCTCATCCGCCTAATGGCGCATTCCGATTGGCGATTTGCTGAGCTGTAATAATACTCGTTATATTCCAACGAGAACTCCGGATGTGAATCCAAATCGTTCATTGGAACCGGTTCTTCGGTTCCACTGAGTAAGAAAACTTGCTCCGGACCGCCGTCTGAAATGTGCGATAACAACTTTAGAGATAATGCGGGCCGAGAAAAATGCTGCCTCGAGGAACAAGGTTTCAAAGTTCCTTCCTCTGCTCCTGACAGGAGTCATGGTTGTGGTTGGTGTATACGTTGGTGAGTGCTTGCGTTTCTGGCAATCGCGGCTGAGCACGCGTGCAGCTTGCGATCGATAGTCCTGCCAAAATGAAGCTGAGCCTCTTGCTTCGTCCTGACATGCGAAAAAAAGACGGCATTTTAAAGCGAAAGCTTTAATGGCCGTGAACTTGCGATTTCACCGTGGCGGTGCTTCGAAGAGGCACATGACGTCACAACGCGCGCCTTGCCGCGGATATTTCTCTCTCTCTCTCGCTCTCTAGTCACTACCGCCCATGCGCCACTAGTAGCACCGAGCCACAGGTGCTCCGCCGCTGCGCAGCGCCGCGCCTTTCCTCAAAATCCAACTTTTAATTTTTAGTTTTCTTTTTTCTTTCCCTCCCTCCTTTATTCCTTCCTTTACGGCGCGGTTCGGGTGTCCACCGAGATATGTGACACGGTTACTGTGCCATTTCCTTTCCTTAAAATCCAAACAAAACAAGTGAGCCGATGGCGTTCATCGAGTTCATTGGCGTTGACAACTTTGCAAAGGCCATTCATTTTCACGAAAAGAAAGGCGTACAACCGGCTCCGTGGGTGAGTGGAGACCTCAGTTTCGCTTTCATGTGCGTGGCGTTGGTGTCCAACTGCAAAAGCCTGCTTTGACTGCGTTCCGCACACTTGATAGGCAGCGCACCCTCCCTGCCACCCTGGGAGGTGGCAGGGAGGGCGAGGAGATTGTGGTTGATTGCGAGAGACTGATCACCAACTGAACGCTGCGGCCTTGCTATTGCCTCAGTGCCACATGTCAGCCACAATGCTATCAGCGCTAATGCATTAAGGCCACATCTCTCTCTCACCGCTTATACATGTTTCAAAGCCCGAACGAGGCATCCGCATATCCAGGGAGCCAGATATGCACCGTTCCTTTGCTCAAAGCCATTGCCGCGTTGAACATTGTAAACGCCAACGCCAATGAACACAGTGAACGCCGACATCGTTCGCTTTTTATATCCTGGATTAGCTGCGCTAATCCACATTAATTTTTATTCTCACGGATGCTTCGCGCCTCACAGCAAAAGAATGCGCTCATCTCGTTCTGTCACGAGATGCTGGATAGGATCGCAGGCGCTGGATCTTGCTGTCGCTAGGCACTTTCGGAGATGGTAAAAAAACATTCTCTAACACAGATTTCTTCCCAGCACGTTGAAAAAGATGAAGCCGCTGAGCAACCGTACAGTCAATGCCAAGCCGCTTCTCTGCTCTTTGGTGATGGGGGAATAGATGTCGCAAGTTAAAAAAGTACAATTTTATGGTTTTCGCTAAAAATCAGGTTCCCAGGTGTGGTGGTCTGATAGAGCGCTTTCAAAAGTCGGTTTTCTAGTCTACAGTACTGCCCACAGGAAACCAGCCAAAAGGCGGAGTAGTCGTTTCGAATTTAAACACGCCACTGGCAAAAAGTTTTGTGAATTCTCTGACGGAAAATTTCAAGTCTATTTTCTTTATTTCATGAAGTGTCCTCCCTGAATAATTGGGGGGTCAATGCCTGTGAATATTTTCTAAAAAGAATGAAATGCGTACGACATGGAGCCGGTCCGAGAGAGCCTAAGAACAAAAATGGATACAGCACAAGTTAATGAATACTATCACAGTGTTCCCATAATCTGAAAAGGAAGCTGAAAGGTTAAAAGAAAACTCAGTTTTCTCGGTATCTTCAAAGTTGTGAAATAACAGTGGGATGATGAGTGGCAAGGAACGTAGTTTCTATTCCGCAAACACGCTGCCAAGGACAAGGTTTGCAGGAACAACGATATCTGCAGAATTAGGCTCAGTTGATGTGGTCAATAGTTGAGGCAGGTATCGTGCGGAACATTGGAAGAGGAGTAAGAGTCGTAAGTGTGAGCCGATTTTTGATCAATTTTATTCGCAGGAGATCATGAAAAGAACGAAAAAGGAGGTTATTGCGGCTTGACTCACTGGGGAGGCTTCAGATCAGTACGAGATACCTCCCTTAATTGGCCCACAAACTCCAAGGACAGTGCAGCGCGGCGAGCAATGTGCTGAAAACTACTTATTGCTGTATCGTCCGACACGCGACGTTCTCTACCGGAATCAAAGTAAAAGTTCAACCTTCGGGCTGGGGAGAGTGATTGGCCGAAACATGTCATGCGGCATTAACACTGTGAAGGCAAGAAAAACAAGGATGGCTCCTCGCATTCCCTCTGTGGCTCAGGTCAGCCTTTGGTTAAGCGCGCCAGAGAAAAAAACAACATAAACAATGGTACTGACGTCGGCAACTCCGACAGCTGTCGATCTCACATATTAGAGTGGTCTAGCTCTGCAGTACGTTTAGCTCTGCAGTAGCTCTGCAGTGCAGATTTTGCGTGAGCTAACCGATCAGCTTGTCAATGAGAATAACAAGTTATGTCTTGGACAGGCTGAGCTAGAAGACCGGCAGCACAGGGACAGTCTTCTGTTCTTCGGCGTACCCGACAGTTTGTCCGAAATGTGGGATGAAACGGAGGAAAAATTATTGAAACTTGTTTAAGGCTGCTTTGATCCTGTTCTTGCGCATGCCATGTTTGAACGAATACACTGGATTGGTGTGTTCTCGGACGAAAAGTGTCGTCGGATTGTTGTGAAGTTCTGGTCTTTAAAAACAAAACAACAAATTCTAAAGCATTCTGCCAAACATATAGATAAAAACGTCACAGTATTGAAGATTATACTTTGCAGACACGTGTCGCTAGAAAGAAGCTTGTGGAGGTCGCGGAAAATGCCGAATTTAAGTATAAGTTGAGGTATAACAAACGGTATTGTCACAACAAATGCTACGGCTATGACCATATTCACGATAGCGTTTTCGAGCTAGCTGGCCCACCGGGAGCTTTAGTGGCCCCTTATCACACTGCTCCTGGCTCGCCACATGCTTCGCCATAGAGATGCGGGAGGGGAGTGGACGGGCGACTGAAGATAAGACAGCGCTTTGAATTCTTTTCACAAACATAAGAAGAATAACACCAAAGCGGGGAGATCTAAACTCTGTCATCGACTCATGTGATGCCGATGTTGTATTGCTGACTGTAACGTGGCTCTGCAAATATAGAGAGCACGGAACTGTTTGATTGCAAGAGGCGCTGCAATATATATAGTTCTGATAGAGGCCACAGAAGTGGACGAGGTGTTTTAATAGCCATCGCCGATAATATTGTGTCTTCACACATTAGTCTAACACTGTAGAGTTGGTTTGGGTTGAACTTCGTGTTCATTTCAGGAAACTGATTCTGGGCATATGCTGCCGTTCCCCGTCCTCATGTGCAACTTTCGTTGAACATGTGCAACTTTCGTTGAACATTTGCATGATGCTCTTAACATGATCTCAGTAAGTTATCCGGGTGCGGCAGACCCTCTTTCTGGTGACTTCAATTATCCCAGTATCGTCTGGGCTAATACATCGCCGTATCCTCGACCCTTTTCTACCGAATTCAATGACTTTTTGCGAAGCTGTTTGGACTTCAACCTTTCGCAGCTAGTTACTAAGCCAACTCGAGTCACGCCATCATCTTCCAATGTATTGATACTTGTGCTAACCAACGCGCCAGATCTTATTCCTTGAATATCGTACTTACCTGGTCTTAGTGATCACTCCTTGCTTCATTTTGATGTAAAAAATAATATTCCTAATCACCGGAGCATCTTCAAGTCTATTAGAGATTACAAACGGGCGGACTATTATGCTATTTATCGGGAATTAGCTCTTTTTCTAAGCAATGATTTATCAGAATTTTCACAGCGTTCTGTCCACACGGAATGGGAATCGTTTAGGGACACTGTTGAACGTCTCACTTATACATTTGTGCCACTAAAAATTTTGCGGCGTAATAGCCAATCGCCATGGTTTAATAACATTCTAAAAAGTCTATTCAATAAGAAAAAGCATTTGTTTTGCTCGGCCAAATCATCGAATTCACAACAACAATGGGACGGTTACTTTTCTGCTGCCGCTGAGTACAAATTAGCTCTGAAAATAGCTAAGGACTCATTATTTAAGAGTACTTTGCCTGCTATGCTGATTAATAACCCTAGGCAGTTTTGGAACACTGTGAACAAGAAAGATAGTTCGTCAATTTTAGTTACATTTTCTGACGGCGTGGCGTTTTCACCTAATAATTGTGCTAGTGTTCTTAATAATGTTTTTGTTGCTGGTTTTTCTGGCAATGTTTGCCTTACCAAACAAGAATGTCCGGTATTGGATGCTTTTCCTATATATCCGATTGTTTTTGACACAACTGGCATCCTGAGAATAATTGAAAACCTTAACCTTTCTTCCTCTTGTGGCGTCGAAAACATTAATTCGAAATTCCTGGTTAATAAAAAGATGTACAGTTCAATGATCACTGCCAAGCTGTTTGACCAGTCTCGGGAAACAGGCTGTATTCCCAATGACTGGAAGGTTGGGAGGGTGATTCCGCTGCACAAAGCTGGCGATAAACATTGCCCTAGATAACTTTCGCCCTGTGTCGCTCACCACCATTCGATATAAAATTATGGAACATGTCATCTACTCTCATCTTGCTACGTTTTTAGAATCTAATTGCTTTTTCAGTAATTCCCAACGCGGCTTTTGTAAATCCTTTTCATGCGAAACGCAACTCATATGCTTCACAAATGACTGGCATTGCGTTCTAGATCGTAGGTCCCATGCTGATTCTATATTTATGGATTTTTCTAAAGCATTTGACAAGGTTTCACATGAGCTTCTTTTTTTAATGCTAAAGAGCCTTTACATCGATTCCACATTACTTGCATGGTTGCATTTTTCTTTCAAACCGAAGTCAATTAGTAACAGCAAATCCCGTCATTACAGGTTCTTCGCCTGTTTGCTCTGGCGCGCTTCAGGGGTCCGTTCTTGGGCCCCTCCTCTTCCTCATTTATATAAACGACTTACCTGCTACTATATTGTCTTCATTTGTATTTTTGTCGATGACTTTTATTTACCGCGAAATTAATGATGATAATGATGTATCTGTTCTTCAGTAAAATATTAACATTCCACTGGATTGGTGTAACCTTTGAAATATGAAGCTAAACATTACTAAGTGCAAGCATTTGCCCATATCTCGTCTATCTACTACACACTCTACCTACTGCTTTAATGGCATCACTCTTGAAACTGTCGTCTTAAACATATCTGAGTGTTCACGTCTCTTCTAACCTGGCTTGGAAAACTCATGTTGACTAAATTATAAATAACGCGAACCGCATCCTTGGATACCTTCGCAGAAATTTTTCATAAACACCGAGTTCATTGAAACTATTACTTTGCAAAACATTGGTCCTCTCTAAATTGAAATATGCTTCATCGGTGTGGAACCATGGTGTAAAATCTCTCATTTCTGAATTAGAGTCAGTTCACAACCACGGTTGTCGTTTCATACTTTCCGACTACCATCGTACTGGTCGTGTAACTGCCATGAAAGCTAACTTTTCCCTACCACTTCTTTCCCATCGCAGGTCAATAGCTTAATTATGTACTCTCCACAAAATTTATAATAATCCTTATCTTAAAGAGAAGTTATAAAAAGACCACTGTATATTTCAGCACGCATTGATCACCGCACAAAGTTTGGATCCCTCCTTGCCGCACAAGATGTTTTCACGATTCATTCGTTCCCATAACTTGTGCCAGCTGGAATCACCTTCCCCACAATATTGCTGAAACTCCAGATACCGCTGCCTTTCGTAACGATGCTATTAGTTTTATATAAGTCTCTGTCTATAACTATGTTTTAATTTATTAGCTGCTGTTTTCTTTTGTGGTTTTTTTGTGTAATGTTGCCCATTGTTAATGCCGTTATTCATTTTATGCCAGTCTGTGCAGTAACTATATTCAAATGTTTCAGCTGCTGTTTTTGTTTTTGTACTTGTATGTTATTCCCACTCCCCTCTGTAATGCCTAACAGCCCTGAGGGTAAAAAAATAAATAAATAATAAGGTAGTGTGCCTTGATTTGAAGCCTCAGTCCTGGGCCGGGCTCGGGGCTTTGAGTCTAGTAATCGGGCCGGGCTGGGTTTCATGAATGCGGCCCGTGCAGTGCTGTAGCAGCTGTCATGACGCCCAAGGATAAAGCTCCCATTAGTTAATCGTAGTCTTGTAAATGTCTGAAAATGTTCATTTCCTTCATAGAAATGTCTGGTTGCACGTCAGGATAAGTGTTATCTTTGTCACAGATCAGTCAGCGCTTAAGAGTAGACAATTTTCCGCTTCCCGCGTCGATTGAAGAGAATGTATTGTGTAACAACAAGCAAATGTAAGCATAGAGGACTATACAACCGGGCATTGCCGTTCACAGTGCCTCGTTTGCATGAATCAAACGATTGATATGGCCATACCCGCAATTAGGAATTGGACATGAACTGAGCAGTGCCCATATCATTTTCACAAAGAAGGGCATAAGATGCAGGCCACAAAATTAAACCTTGCAATAATTAAACGTGGCCAGACTTGGAGCTGAAGGTGAAGACGAACAGTGCCTGCTTGTGCATCAGGCTCATAAGTGTAGTGCCTGAATAAAATCTCATACTACTGTTGCGACTGCTACTACTACTACTGCTACTACTACTACTACTACTACTACTACTACCACTACTACTACTACTTACTACTGCCACTGCAGTCAAATGGTTTTTAAAAAATAAATATGATCGAATGACGTCAGTGAGCTCCGTAAAGGATGGGATATGAAGGCGAGATACGAATCAGGGGCATGAATTATTATTTAGAGAAAAGGGAGCACTGTGAGCTTTGCACCCGTCTTGGTTTTTAAAACAACGAACGAAGGAGGCGCAACAGAGGAGGTAAGTCCAAAGAAGAAAACGTGCTGCTGCTGAGGCCGAGGTATTCACGCGTAAAATCTTGACGTTTTCTGAGAGAGGAAAAACTGTCATAGGAGAGCGAAACCGGTTCCATAGACTCACCAGAGTAGGCGGTCTGTCAGAAATAATCTCATCAGGTAAAGGCTTCACATTAGATTGAAAGGGCAAAGTTTCCTTTATTAGGCTTGAAGCAGAGCCATGATAAAAACTAGAAGGAAACATTAAAAATTATTACCAAAATCCTACTGTCCCAATTTTTGCTCTTTTTCTCTAGTCCTGATGCAGTTGCAATGCGTGTTTTATGTGCTTAGCCAAAATGGGAAGGTCTGCCAGGAGAACTAATACAGAGTGCCGTTGTCCTCGCAAGTCATATGGGCGAGACTGGCGGAAACATGAACGTCTCACCTGGAACGAATTCGCGAGGACGCGATAGACGATCTAAGCGCCTTGATGAAATTTGTCAGAATTAAAACGGTTGTTTTCAAAGCAAGGTGTAACTCTTTCCTCATATCTCGCCGGAATAAAGCTAGGTTCTTGCCTTATGATGCAAGTATTCGTGCAGCAGCTTGCCTTATGCGTTTCTACGTCGTTTTCACATTGCTGACATCGAAAAAACGTATGCGGCCGCAAAATACTTATATTAAAAACGAGGCCTTTTGAACTGTAGCATAAGCAGACGGCTTAATTCAGATGAAAATTAGTCACGCACACAACATTCGCCTCTGGTGGGCCTGCATTATCACGGCGGAACATGGAGCCCTGGCCTAAGCGCTCCACTCAGGAAGACAAACACGACATACTTACACAAGTTTTTGTCCTCAGCATTTTTGCACTGACTCAGTAGAAGACGGAAGTAGTTTTTAGGGTAGTCGGTGCTGATGGAGACAAAAGTATTGTGTGCCTCTGTATGAGATACAGCAATTGCATACTTTTGAGGGATATTGATAAACTGCCGTTCATGATCTGAGAGAACCTACTAATGCGCTTCACCCCATTCTTGTTTTTATAGTTTTTGCCTGTCATGATCCTGATCAGTGGTCACTACCTCCCCTAAGTAGACGTAGTCCCATACCAGTTCCAGCACCGCTCTGCCAATTGTGAACTGCAGTTCCCTTGCTAGACTGCAAAACAATACTTTGTTTTTTTTTTGAATGTCAATTTTTCGACTTACCGTTCTGCTCTGCCGGTCTAACTCATTTTTCATGGTCTGCAGTTGAACTCTTGAGTGAGTTAGCATGATAATGTCATCAGCGAATCGCACATTACTTAGGCATTCTCCATTAACTCTTATCCTCCAAATGTTTCTAATGCAGGTCTCCAAATTTTTCCTGAAAACAGGCGGTGAATAGCATTGGCGACATCCGGTCTCCCTACCTGACACCCTCCCTTCTTATTATTTCAGTGCTGTCTTTACGGAAGACTATGGTAGGTATGCAGTAGTTTTAGGTATGGTCCAGTATTTTCACATACGGCTCTTCTAGACCCTGATTACGCAGTGCCTGCATGACGGATGAGGTTTCCACTTAGTAAATTGCTTTTTCTTAATCAGTGAAGACTACATATTGTCGTTGGTTATATTCCGCGCATTTCTCTATTACTTGGTTGATAGTGTGAATATGGTCAACTGTTGAGTATCCTTTACGAAAAGTAGCCTGATAATTTGGTTAATTGAAGTTTAAGTTTGGCCTGACTCTCTTAGTGATTACCCTAGTAATTTTCTTATAAGCAACGTACAGTAAGCTGATCGGTCTAATTTTTCAAGCCTTTATGCTCTCCTTTATTAAGAACTCAGATAATGTTAGCGTTCTTCTAAGCGTATCGTACGCTTGATTTCATAAGGCATTGCAGATACAGGGCGGCTAAATTTTCTAGCACAATGCCCCTCCGTTCTTCTACAGATCTACTGTTACCTGATCCTCATCAGATGCTCTCCCGCTTTCCATTGCTCCTAAGGTTTTCTTCACTTGATCTTTCGTTAGTGGAGGGATGTCCCATTGCTGTTCTCGAATGGCTTTCTTAATAACGTAATAACGTTCTGATTACATTGGCTACGGTACAGATTTGTGTAGAACTGTTCGGCTTCTTTGACTATCTTATTCATTTCGCAATGTCATTGCCCTCTTTATCTGTTAACGTGTACATCTGTTTTTATTTCCTATGCCTAGTTTCCTTTTCACCCCTTTTAGGCTTGCTTCGTAGATGATGCTCCATTCTTCCCATATTAAACTTCCTTATGTCAGCTACCTTACGCTTGCTTATTAACTTTGATAACTCTGACAGTTCTGTACTGTCTGTAGGGTTAGACGCTTTTATACTTTTGCGTTTCTTAAGAACTTTCACCTGGTGAGATAGGCTGCTGCTTTCTGTCGAACCATCCTACAGCTTACTTCTGCGCACTGCTTAATGGCAAAAATTATAATTAATTTATTGAACGATAACATCACCTTCCTCAGTTAAAGCCGAATATCGGTTCTGCAGAGATATCCTGAATTCCTGTACTTCTCTTAAATTTAACTTGTTAATGGGCTTCTGAATCACTAGTTTCTTCCGTTCCCTCTTCAAGTCTAAGCTAATTAGAGATCTTGCCATTCTGTGGCTGCTACAGCGCTGCTTTCTGAAGCCCTCCACATCCTGCACGACACCAGGGTGACCGCTCAGTAGGAAGCCTATTTCATTTCTAGCTTCAGCATTGGGGCTCTTCCACGTCTACTTCCTGTTCTCTCGTTTTCGGTAGGAGGTGTCCATGATCCGCAACTTATTTCTTTCAGCGAACACTAGTAATAACTTCCCCCTGCTTTCCCTGGAGCCTATGCTATAGGCGCCTACCGCCTGGTATCCGGCCTGCTTCTTGCCTTCCTTCGCATGGATGCCATCCAATAATACAGTTCACTCAATTTTACTTTGTTAATTATCGATACCACGTCTTTGTAGAACCTTTAAACAATCTGGTCATCATGGCTGGACTTAGGTGCGTAGGCGTTCCACATCTTCAGCTCGTACCTGTTATTAAGACCAATTACGATAGCTTACATAATTTTGTTGATACTATGGAAGCCCTCTATGTTTTCAGCTATAGCCTCGTTGACAAGAGATCCAACACCTAGTCGTCATCTGTTACGCCAATCCATGATATCATAGTGCGTGCCCGCCCCTTAGTACTCTATGCATCACATCTGTCCTCCTAACCTCACGAAGCCTTAAGACATCCCGTTTAATACTCGCTAGTTCCTCGAACAGCACTGCTAGACTAGCATCACTGGATAAGTTTCTAGCGTTAAACGTTGCCAGGTTCAGTTTGCAATAGTTTCCTGTCCGGAGCCAGAGATTCTTAGCACCCTCCACAGCGTCACGGGTGTGAGCGCCGCCTTTGTCATTTCTTCGATCTCGGTGGGTCTTAGGGTCGGGAATAATTGATTTTTTCATAGCAGGTTGTGGTGAAAATGGGAGGAAGTGCCTGGCGAGGAAGTGCATTTTCCGTTCTGGTCACCGACATCAGCCCACACCCCAAGCCCTCTTTGTAATTCAATCGATCCGCGGAGTTTTCTGTCTTTTAAAACTAGTGGAAAATTGCGCGGCGCCAGGATCTAACCACGGCACTCTTGCGCACGAGACAGATGAAATACCTCTACGCTATTGCTACATGACTATTACTGCATAAGTCAGCCCAAAGGGTCCTGGAACCGCCAATGAATGTTTTATGACTGCGCCTCCTGTTGAAATCCTTGGAACCTAAGATATTAGAAAGGCATTTTTAGGAATTTTGCTCCCCGACGATGCAGACGAACGACTAAAAATCTGCCATGGAGCCTAAGTGCTCCACGAGTAATCTTATATATACGTAAGAAATGAATGAAGAAACATTCAGTTCAGATCATAAAATTATGGTTGAAATGAATGGCAAGACGCTGTTCATACAAATAAAGTGGTCTGGCCGTTCATTTCCTCGTTTTCAAAGCGATTCTTTAAATTGAAATTTACAAGGCTGGAAGAGGTGAGATACTGGAAAAGATGCAGGAAAAAAATCGTACTAGAAATGAAACAAAAGTAAAAATTGATTTTTTTTTAGATTTTTCCCTACCCTGTTCCTTCAAGGGTATTACGGTAAAGTGTCAATTGATTACTGCCCATTTATGCAATTGATCGATCTGCACTGCTAGGTTGCTAGCTTTTCTCACATCACTCCTGGTGTAGTGTTAAGCGATGCGCCACTGTCTTGTGATGACAGCTGATGCCACCAGTGGGGCCTACGAGACCCAGATTCCTCTTCTTGAGCAACCTATCATGACCAATCACTAATTGCACTGCCGCCTGCCACGATGGGCACTCTGCTCACAATCCAATAGGCAGGTTGCGATGACTGCACAAGGTCACGAGAGATGACGAGAACGCGTCACAGGTCTGTGCGCCGCCTTGGTCAGTTCCTCCGCAGCCGCTGGGGAATTAGGGCCAAGAGTTAAATTGTAAGTTCACAGAAGCTTGTAACCAAGTACTACACGAGGGTGGTCAAATACCGCTCTGGTGAGGGAGTGCGTTCTCGATTTTGGTCACCGAGATCAAGCCGCATCCCAGGCATGGTTATGCAGTTTCATCGACACTTGTAGTTTTCTTTTTTTTTAACCCGCTCGAGAATTGCGGATTCCAGCCCCGGTCCTCTTGCACGAAAGGTGGATGCTCCACCTCTACGGTACCGCAGCTTTCTACAACACTGCTGCTCACACAGATAACGAAGGTGTCATACCAGAACCGAACCTTGACTCGGAACCGGACAAAACTAAACCCATATATTTTTGCCATCTAGCTACCTACCCAGACCCGGAACCAATCGGTGCAACCAGTCCGAACAGGCTCGTGACTCGGTTCAGCCCCACTCTTGGTGCACAGCAGCATATTATTTTTCTTCAAAAAAAAAATAAGAGGTCGTGCGACACATGTTTATTCATCGAGAGCAGTGCTGGGCAGTGCGAAGATGGCACTCTACGTACAAGCACAAAATAAAGCGGACAACGGTTAAAGAAGAGTCTTAGTCTTATAGCCAACGTTTCGACACGAGGACTTGTCTTCGTCAAGCCAAGACGAAAAGAAATCTTCTTGTCAAAACGTCCGCTAGTAGACGACGCTCCCACCCTCAATCCTTGCTCACTTTGTTTTGTTCTGTCAAGTACCCCATCTTTCTCAACTCTCTGCCTGGGACCTTACCTGCAAAATAATAAATATGAAAGAGGAGAGTATCGTCTACGAAATAAACTACATGATTTCATAATACACGTTTCTTCACCCTAAAACATTTTGCAGCAGACCGATGAGAAACATTTGTGCTTCTCGTTTCACCTATGTGCTAAAATTTTTGAGTGATAGTTAATGCTTCTCGAATTCGAAAGCGTATCGGGCGAGCAGCCCTTTCTCACTGCCGTGTGCCGCCAATATCTGAAACTTAGGTGCGACGCTCAAGCGCCGCTGTGAGTCACACACTTTTGAGGACATTCATTGCCTCGTACAGCAACTACAATGTGAGGGCTGTAGAAATCGGGTTATTTTTTTACAGAATCCAGAGATTATTTGCTCCAGGCGTTCGAAATAAGCACAGAAGCGCGGGCATTGGGCAGTGGAAATGGACGTAAATCGCCCCCTCCCTTCTCCCCTCTCCCTCCTCTCCCCTAAAGAAAAATCCGGCCTATTTCTCAAATGACTCTGCTCTAAAACAAAGGCTGACCTGGTTGCGGTTTACCTTTTGAGCTTCTAGGGGCCTAGTACTCCCTTTAACGCTCTAGCTGCAAATTAATGCAGAATTACGTCGATGTTGCATTGAGTCTCTCATAATGAATCTGACCCAACTCTGATATCCAATCTTTATTTTTGCACTCACTTCCCTGCAGAAGACCGTTGATGACTGTTGACTTTCCTTACCCAGCAAGGGCGACAACCATACACGGAAAGGACAAAGTCCACGCACGTCCACAACTTCAGCACTAAGGTGGCATCGAGTTCGCAGAAACAATTATCCCAGTTCGCAGGCTGTTTTTAAAGGTGGAAGCTCTGGTTTCCAAGACATGGTGGATGTCGAAGCGTGGCCTCCCGGAAGCATGGGTAGCATTGCAAAAAAGTATTCGCTGCAGGGCCGCCAACTCTAACAGCCACTGCAGAACTTCAGATGAGGTTCACAGAATCCGACTTCAGCATCTGAGTGAAATGTTCCTCAGAAGTGTCCAAAATGGTCGCCTCAGTGGAATCAACATGGCTTCCGCCGTGACAGTGCAGATGAACTCGCATTGGGACTTCACCTGTCCTGTGTCAGAATTTATCTACATCCTTAATTCCTCAACGAGGAACAATTCCTGATGAGCAGTAATTCGTCCCATGCATTCTTAGTACAATAATTGCATCAGCAAATCGGATATGTCACATTCACTTTATTACGGTCTAGCCCGGATATCTCGAACCTAGATATTTAGAATTATAGGCTTTATCCAACAAACGGATTATACCCTTGGAAATTCACTGCAAAAGTACACGAAAGTCGCGCGGCATATCTAACTTCAAGTTCGCTGGTCGTTCAATATATTCAACACCGCGCCCAGCTCTTCAAAGTGCCACTTCTCCTAACAGCGCTCTTCGTTAGTTTTTCCCGCGGCAGGATATGCGGCTGAGCGGCCTAGAGCACCGGCAGGGAGCGATAGGGCTTCAGGATAGTTTTCGATCTATTGTACTCATTTTCCACACCACAGTGCTGTAATGCGGTGAACACAATCTGACTCCTCGCGTGGAGTGCTCAGCGCCTGAGGGCGTTGCGGAAAACGAAAGCCCGTGAATATTAATAAGCGCATATTATGGTTATAGTGTACTGGTTGCAAGATTAGGCACATTAGATAGGCAGTGGCTATTTACAAAGAACCGTCCGCTAGGACTTCGATGCGAGGCAAGGTAGGTAGGGATGATGGTAAAGGTTTTATTGAATACACACCTTTGTGGCCTCAACTAGAAAGGGCCGTTAGTCAGGGTTCCTACGGCCTTAACCCGAGCAAGGCCTAGCGAACGGTGCGCTGCCAGCGCGCCGGCAGGCTGCACGTCGATGCGCTCAGGGTAGACAGCTGGGCTAGTTGGTTTGCATTATTATGGAACATGGTACCAGCAAAAGAAACAAGGACGAAGGGAGAAGAAAGACAAAAAAAAACACAAAAGAAGAAAGAGCGGCGTTCCTGTTTTCTTTCTTCTCCCTTCGTCCTTGTTTCGTGCGCTGGTACCATGTTCCATAATCGATGCAAGTACCGCTTTACCAGCGTGAATGAAACCTATCCTTTCTTCTAGGGTACAGAAAAGCTTATCTGTTGGGCTGCTTTATATGTGTAATTTTCGGCATATTGAAACATTCGGAATCATCTTCGACTTCGATATACCCGGGTCTGAGTGTACTTTCACGCTCAAGTCCTCCCTCTACAACGACTTGTATGCGTGCAACTAACAGCCACGAGATTGAGTCACCCTGGATGACACTGTTTCTGATTCGTGTTTTATAACTTTTCCTCGGCACGGTTGTGATCGCGCCGTGCAGTTTCGGTAGCTACAGAAAGCGTTAAAAACTTTATTGTGACTCAGATATTTTATAGCAGCTTTAGAAATATATCTTCCATGCCCTTATTATGCGATTCTTGCGTGATTTTTATTTCAATCACATGGTTTGAGCTGCTAATCACAGTGAACTAATGCGAGCATTGTCGGGATTAAGCGGTAGCCAGATACAGAACATGAAGAAGAACTTACCCGAAACGATTTATGGTTTATGAGGTTTACCGTCACAAAGCGACTCAGGCTTTGATTGACGTCGTAGTGGAGGGCTCCGAAAAATTTCGATCCCCTGGGGTTCTTTCGTGCATTGACATCGCACAGCACACGGGTCTCTAGAATTTCGTCTGCATCGAAAAGCGAGCGGTGCTCCCGGGATCGAACCTGCGTTTTTCGGGCCAGCAGCCGAGCTCCATAGCCACTGAGCTACCGCGGCGGCTAATTATCCGAAATGCTACCAAATTTTCGTTCTGAAAAGTGCGCACAAAAAAAAAATCACGAAGTGTTTACGCTCTGCTAAGTAACGGGCTTAACTCAGTGTAAGCTTTCGCTAAGCTCCTGCCTGTCTTCCTAATGAGGAAGGCCTACAGTAAAGTCAAACACCTACGGAGTTTGTGGCAACCTAGACCA
The DNA here is from genome assembly GCF_052857255.1 of Amblyomma americanum. NCBI lineage: Eukaryota > Metazoa > Arthropoda > Arachnida > Ixodida > Ixodidae > Amblyomma > Amblyomma americanum. Next base: position 392,512,627 of record NC_135497.1, on the reverse strand, counting down.
CCACAGCATTCAAACCGGGTGCATGGTCACCGGGATAAACGCTATCACGCACACAGCGCTAGTTATGTGATGGCCAGTGGCTATGATCATGGTCACGTGACCGTCAATATTTGCTCATGTTCCGTAAAGGTTCTAAAATTAATACATTTCGCGCCATAGTGGGCGTCATAACACTCGCCCGACGGTGTTTCCGAGAACGAAAAATCAGTGTGTACAAACACAACCAACCAGTTTTTCGTTTTAAATTTTACCTCATGAGATCGAATGATTGCGTATAAATTGTCCGTATTAATTGCTTCTTCGTTCCGCAGATTTTTGTTCGAACTCTCAGAAGTTTGTTTATTTAGATCTTGTAGGCATATTACAGATATATAATACCCTTAGATGGCATTTCTTCTGTGTAAGTCTAAATATGCTTATCCCCACACAAACGGAACTGAGTGAACGACCTTTCCAAATTCTTAATGGCAACATCTGGCTTTGATCAAAGAAAATTACCCCGGGGCTTCCGCTTTCAGAAAATGTATTTTTCAGGTTGGAATCACACTGTTTTATTGTTGAAGCTTATGGACTGAGTGGTAAGTTGAATGCACCTGCGCCTTCGCGGCAATCGAATCCTGCTTGATGCGCAATCATGCGCCTCGAGCTGAAGATTTGGATGCTAATATCTTGAAACAAAAACGTGATATAAAAATCGTACCAAATAGAATTGTGTGTCAATACGATAACCTCTTTCTTTGTAATACATCGAGCGTTTCACCTGAATGTCCTGCAATTATTAGAACAAGATTTTTGACTTAGAAGAGTGTTTTGGGGCATAACATTGTCAGTGGTGTAGCGCAACAAATTACAGGTAAGACTGCTTACCAGTAGGATAGTTGTCTAATATCGAATGGTTAACTTTTTGGCTATTATGTTAGTCTGCTTATTTACCGAAAGGCGCGTTGCCCGCCGTAAGTAATAACCAAGTGAATTTTACGAATTTGGAGAACGCAGTTAGCCTCTCCGCTGTGGTTCGATAAATAATGGCTATTTTGACGAGTTAACGTGCATGGAGGGGTTGCTTTGTTTACAAGCTTTTCGAAAACGCATGTATTTTGCCGTAACGTAGGCAAAGTTTGTTGGGCCATAGCACCGAGGGTAACTAAGAGGGTAACTGTGGATGTTTCTGAGGGGTGAGCTACGCTCCTATCAATAAATAAGGGGACTTACAGTAATAAGCAAATAATAACTGTTCATTGTTACACATCTTTCTCACTATAGTTAATACGTCGTCTCTGCATTCTGATGTTCCACACCACTGAGAGTGCTAAGATGAAAAAGTGCTCTGCAACGTCAAAAAGCTTTTTTTTTAATGGACATCTTAGGTGAAGAACCCGGTATACATGTCCGATTACTGAAGTCACTGAAAGCTTCGTTCATCTGTTTTAGTTAACTATGCCACTGACGGTGAATATTATAATCTCGCTTTGTGTCCCCTAGTGACATTATTTATGTGCAGAGGTGGATTTGCGTACCTCTCAGCGCCTAATTTTAAATATTTGTAAAACTTAAATGCAATAAAAAACTATTATAATAGGCAAAGTCAAGCCTTATCCTAATCCAGCGTTGCCGGAAGCCGTAAATACATCAAGACATGTCGCACGAAGGAACTAATGCAAAATAGTAAAATGAAAATGCTGTTCAAATTTTACACACGCAGTAGTTATTAATGCAACAAAAAGTTTTAGTTTCTTTAGATCTGCGGCACTTGTCATAAATTCTTACACCCCATGCCGCGGACAGTACACCCAAGTTGGTCAAGTTGGAACATCTCGCATAATACAGTTTTTGCTCTTATTATTTGTATTCATGCGTCACACTGAAAAGAAAAGGAATCAGAAGAGAAGAGAAGAAATCTCAACTTTATTCAAATATGTTTTTGCTTTTGAACCCATTTGAATCGGTTAGAACCGGAGCGGAATGTCGCTGTGGAGCGAAACCCGCTAATGTACCCGAGAAGAGGTAACCAGAGCCGAAACCTAAAAAAACTCCCACTCGACACCTTACGTTAACAAGGGAATCTGCCCGCTGCAGTAATGAACCCGTGTTCTTTTGAAACCTTCGTCGTTCTTCACTGCTCATTGCAAAAAAATCTATACGACTAAAGCAAAAAGAAGCTCATAACCAGGAGCGAGTATCAGGCGAAGGTTCGCTTATCTCCGTAGAACATACTTGGAGATCCCCCTCGCTCGACTGGGGCTACCTCCATCAATTCCGTTCCTCCTCTCCTTTGTTGAAATCGCCAAGGAATATGCCTTGAAACCAGTGTGTGATTTTATTCACGGATACATAATTGCCTTTGCATCAGGTAGATTCTTATGCTAGAATGTGAATTCACTGCTTTTTCATTTCCGTTTCATTTAACACCTTTTTAAATCCAAATTCGAGTCTTCGTCACAAAACTATCCACTTACTCCACTCCTTACCCATGTGTGCGTTTGTATCAGCAATGCACCCTGGCCAGTTCCCCGCCGTAGGTACGTTTCATTCAGCCTGAGGACATCATCATCACAATCATCAACATCAGGCAAAGCCCCGGATGTTAGTGACGCGAGCAGCCAGCCAATTCAATGTGCATCCTTGGCAGTAACTGCAGTCGCTCTTGACGTTTAGCAATCTTTCGATTAGGCGCTTCTCATCCGCAGGCCGGAAGCTGAAAAGGTATGATGTTTCAGTGGCGCTACGAAGGCTCTACCAGGATTATATAAGCCCGACCCTTTAGGCGCAAGTGTTCGGATCGACCACGAAACACCCGAGTCGCCATGCTGCTCTCACCCAGCCGCCGCTGCATGGTGGCCGTCGGGCCCCCCTAACGGTGCGTGGCTCGCGACAAGAAGCTCTCGGGCTGTTGTGCTGGCTTCACGATGCGGACACTGTGGCCGCGGTGCGTGCACTGATAGCGGACCGCAGCATCCTGGCGAGCCTCCACCTGACTCGTTGCGAGCATCAGAAGTCCTGTTCCTACGGATAGGTATGTTTCGGGCACGGGGATTATTTACGAGACTTTTATGGCTGATTGATTCGTAGTGGCCCAAAAAATGTTGAGGTGGCGGAGGTGGCGGGCGTGTCATCAATCTGAAGCAGTTACAGGTCACTACAAATTGATTAGCCGGCGCGTTCATATACACGAATAACAATTAAAACTGAACTTTAATGACTTTACTGTGCATGATTTTGAGGTATGTGATAACAATTAGGGTCGTAATTACTTGGTCTCATTTCATGCAAATTGCATCGTTTTGTTTTCTGCAAATTGTGCTTGGCGCATGGCGGCCTTAGTAGCCTGTATGCCATTAAACACAACACAACACACTTCTTAAAATACGTACATACTTTGTCAAGAATATGCAGCCCATCAGTTTTCTTCTTGGCCGTGTAGAGCTGCTCGCTTTCCAACTTGAGCGATCTATATCATGCGATGGTGAGATGCGCTGTCCCACAATGCGCTCTAAGCTTATGACTTTTGCGGGTGGTAAAAGAGCCCCGCTACGCCTATGGGAAGCAATCCTCTACTGCTGTATGTAATGGAAGGTGTAGTAGGTTCAAGAATCAAACAACTAGCTTTGTGTAAAGCATAAATTATTTTAGTGTTTTCGTGTCGTCGAATATCTACCACATATTCCTACTGTTGCAAATATTTGCGGCGTTTATTAACCTTACTTTCACCTGCACAGAACATGCATCAGTCATCACTGCTTTTGCGCAGTGGCTCAGTGGTTATGGTCGTCGGCTGATGACCAGAAAGACACGAGTTCGATCCCGGCCATGACGATCGCATTGCGATGTTGGCGAAGTGATAAATGCCCGCGTAATGTGCGAAGTCAGTGTACTCTAAACAACCCCAGGTGGTCGTATTTATCCGGAGGCCTCCATTAAGGCATTAGTCATACGTTGATTTAAAATCCCTAAATAAAACCATCATGGCTCATGAGATTAACTTCTCATTAGTCACTTTGACGCCATTGAACACCCCGTTGGTGGCAAATATCCGAATATATACTCCCTGCATAGGTATAAAAATAAAATTGATCTCTCCTCGGCACATTGTGTGGCTCTAAGCACAATTACCTGGAATTCTCGGTTAAGGCGTCCGTCATACTTTCCCGTCAGCCGCTTTGATCATTTTCGCCCTGTCGGATACGACGCTGACGCTGTTAGACCCAGCAACGGCTGCTTAATAGAAGCGCTCTAAAAAATGTCGAAAATACGGTACAAATGGCGCAGTTCACGAAAGGCTCGCGGTGTTCGCTACCTCTCTTATGTTTGCTGTAATGACAAACTTTATTTCAAACATTTGTCTCTTTTTCGCGCACTGATAAATCAACGTTCATTTTTGCATGTAGTTTTTCCGTCGTCAGGTTGTGGGGTAAATTATGTGTGTGCAGTACATCTGTGAACTTGATATTATATTTTTCTGGTTTTAATCTCTTTATGGCGACAGCGCCGAGCGGAGCATCTCTTTTACGGAGCATTCCCTTACAGAAGTCGACAAATAGGACGAACAGCCTGCCGTTTCAAGGCGCTGTTCCTGACTTGGAAAGCCTTTAAAATGTTCACTGAGGTACTTTTAAAAGCTTCGTGCAAGCACAACTTAGTACCACGCTGTTGAAAATGTATATAAATTTTGGCGTTTCAAAGAACACTCGTAAGATCACAGCGCCGCTTCTGTCAGGCTGGAGTACATGATGTTTCGAGAGCTGTGGCGACAACATCGTATTGAGAATGTATTCTGTCTTTCATTGCGCGTCGTAAGCTCGACGGGCATCATAATTTGTTCAGCACAGCTTGGCAGCACAAGTGCAGTGCATGCCAGGGTGCGGCGTTTCGCAGGCGGGAAGCGAGGCAAGGTAGGACCAATGCACGCGGAGTTTTCAAGGCTTAATTGATATGTGAACACAAGCTCAAACCCCTACATATAGCAAATTTTGTGAGTCACGTGAAAGAAAATTCACTAGGGCGTGCAATATGTCAGCTGGAATAAAAAAAATCGGCAGCGGTTTAGCTCTGGTTAAACATCAAGTGACGCGATAGCTACAGCTGGCCGAGTGGAACTTGCTCTGTTGAATTGCAAAGTCAGTCATTCATCACTCCGTTTCGCTGGGTGTTCCTTCTTCATCTTCGTCCAGCTTGACACGGCGTATGCGCACAGCCGTGGCAGTTCGGTTTTGCCGACGCGCCGCGCCGCCGGCAGCAGCAGTAGCTTCTCCGCACCACGTGGCTGGTCACGTGACGAACCACGTGATCAGCCACGGCGCCGCGACGCCGGCAGCTGCTCCACACCACGTGACCAACCTCGTGACAGCGTGGCGGCGCAGCCACGCTGAAGGCTCGAAATGCTACCGTAATGTAGCTACCGCTGCAAAAGTCAATTCAATGATTTGGCGTCAATTCACGTCAAGTTTTGATTGCGCCTCTCGGCTCAATGTATTCGGCCTTTTTAATGCAGGATGCGCTCCTGGAAGTCCTCGTGGAATCTTCAGAGATTATTCCTCTGGTTCACAAGCTACCAGCGAAGTACAGTTCGCAAGCACCGTGTTCAACCCATGCTGTTTCACTCCTGACGCCCACTAGGAACCCATTAGCTTGCTCGAAACGCGAGAGTGGCTTCGCAAGATCAACATCAAACCAAGTTTCCCTGTGCAGCTAGTCCTTCTGACCGTATTAACGACCACTGGAAGTGGCGGTCCGGAACAGAATAACGGAGACGGTGCGTGCAGGGAAGGGTGTTTCCTGATAGTTTTCAGTAAAGATCAGTGTCTTGATTTCTGCGAGTATACCGCCCATGAACACAATTTCGCCGACATCCAGGTGGACAGTAAAACAGGCTGAGCTGACGTTGTGCGACACAGCGGGGCAGAATGACAGAGAGCGATGGGCGGCTGCTACGTTCCTTCCCAGACACGGACGTCATCTTAGTGTGCTTCAGCATCGACTCGCCTGATTCCCTGGAGAACATGCCAGAGGATAGGACGCCCGATCGAGGTGCGCACTTCTGCCCCAGTGCACCCATCTTCGTAGCGGAATCAAATGGACCTGCGCCATTTTCAAAATGCTCTGCACGAGCTGGCCATTCATGCCTCCCGGAATGTAGGCTTTCTTCGACTTCACTTTAGCGTCCGCAAGGAGGACTTGTGTGTGTATGTATAATTAGTTATAGCTGTTTGATTTTTTAATCTGCAATATTTACTACGTTTTACGCACATGAACGGTGGCGCTTGATATGCAACAGCAGATATAATAGGAGGAAGTTCTGTCTAAGATCATGCACTTTCTCCCATTGTTTGCTTCAACTATGGCAACAGCTCGCTTAAGTTTCCGAAACATTTTTTCATGCATTTTGTGATACCGATGCGCGCAGGTTTGTGCTGCGATTTGGAAAGTACCTGATAAATCTGGTAGGTCGATAGAAAAATAGATATTATCGGTGTGCGCTCCAGCCACTGAAAGCGCACTTCCGCAAAGTTAGAAAATCGCAATCGAGAAGGGCATGAGGAAAGAAGACACATTTTCTCCAGTAGTTTGCATCCCATGATAACATGGTGTATTTAGAGATGTGCACCGAGAATACGTAAAGATAAAAGACAGAACACGCTAGTAATTTGCGATTCACTGAAGGCATCTCCTTGATAAGTAACTCAGGAGTCGAATCGCTCACCATGATGGCCTAGACAGGCAAACAAGTAAAATTGATAAAAATGTTTACACTGATAATAAATACTGCCTGAGGGGCGCAGCGGTTCACAAATGGCAACGAAGCTCTGGAGTGTAGAGAATACACGTACCTAAGTGGGGTAATAAACCCAGATCCGAATGACGAGAGTAAAATAACTAGGAGAATAAAAACAAGAATGCGGCACGTACTCTCAAAAGATACACGGCAGCTTATCAATGTCCATCAAGACTAAAGTATATAGCAGCTGTATCTTACCGGTATTCACGTATGGGGCAGAAACGTGGAGGGTATTCAAAGGGCTCAAGTTAAATTGAGGGCAACGCTGTGATAAATGCAGAGGAAAATGATAGATGTAACATTTCAAGACAGGAAGACTAGAGTGAGTGAGAGAGCGAACTCGACTTTATGGTTTCACAGTCGAAATCAAGAAGAAATGCGCATTGACGGGATGTAATGCAAATGCAGTTTAACCGATGGTCATTAAGAGTAACGGACTGGATTTTGAGGGAAGGCAAGCTTCGCTAGAAACAGCAGCAGGTTAGGAGGGCGCATGAGATGAAGATTAAGGGAATGAAGTGGAAGCCGCTCGCACAGTACAGGGTTAATTGGATATCGGAGAGAGGCCATTGCACAGCAGTGCGCTTAGTTAGCCTAATGATCATTACTGTTCAAGGTGGTACAAACCGAAATCTCCAGCAGCAACTGCTTAGTATCCTCAGGTCAGCATGCACTAAAAAAAGAAAGAGGAATTGCCTAGAAGCACTGTAACCACGGGACACGCATTTTTGGCTCGGAACCACCAACGGAGCCTGTCGAAAGGTGGAAAATTTCCCAACATGGCCGCAGCATCTGGTGCAAAGGATGAGCATCTGAGCAGGCTATCTACACCTGATTATTAAAGAATTGCACATTCCATTACAACCACTACCAACAAATTGCTTCAGTTCCCGTTCACTTTACTTGCGTGGCGCATTGCATCAGAGCTGTGAACATGTTCCTATCATCATAAATGCACAGACCAAAAAACAAAACACAGTTACCAGATCTGCTTTTTCTACATCAGTCTCATCCTCATCCCTTAAACTATAATCAAAACTGGGAAGAGTTAAGTTCGAAGAAATGAGGTTGCCTGAACTGAACAGCAGCGATGCCTGATACGAAATACTGAGCGGAATGTGTAATATTGTGCATTACAGTGAACATCTGTGCCGCTGTTATTACTTTACACAATGTTCGACACGTTTAACATGCACGGCCGTTTACATTATACAAGGCTATTAGGCTATTATACAAGGAAACTCTATAGTGGGAAACATGTCCGCTGAACATCTACATTTATACTAACTTGGTGTATATATATATATATATATATATATATCCGGGGATAGTGAATGCTTCAGCGATCGTTCTGAAAAAACATCCTTAAAGGTATTGTGTCCGAAATACGGTGAAGGTTTTTTCAGCATCAAATTTAGCATAGCATGCTAATTAGTAAGCTAACGAACTGTGCTTAACACTGAATTGTTTCTTTAGCCTACCCTGATTACTACGCCTAGTGACGAGTTCGTTGCCAAGTGCAAGACCTGACATATCAGTCTTTAAAAGAAAGAAAATTATTTCTCCGAAATCATGGACAGCGAGAAAACCGGGACCTTTTCAATAAGAAACCGAAACGAAGTGCAAAGCAACGACCGTTCATGACATGTTGCTGTTCCTCCAGCACCCCATCAAACGGCCTGCGCTAATCATGCCATGGAGTGGGCATTAGTTTGCTTTATCGCGCTAAGAAATAGCAGTTATGTAGTTTATGAATTTTCTTTCTACAGCCCAAAAGATGAGGCAAAAGAACATGCATACCGCGGGACAGCATCACTGGCATTTGGAACTGGGGACACAGCAGTGGAACACCTCTTCAACGGGCATTTTTTGTACAGAACTTCCTGCGCACTTCAGGCGCTCAGTTGTTCAAAATCCCATTTGCTCGTTTCAAAAACAAAAGTGTTGGACAGTATATTTAAAGGAAAATATTTCGGTTAAAGCTCCTCTGCTGCAAACCTATCACACCTCTAAACTTGCAAGCCCCTTTAATCATGAACACACTTTCAGCGGACACGATCGCCTGTGAATTTGAGGAGGAATTAGAAGGTCGCGTTGAGTCCTCAATGTGAGTGCTGGAAGGAACCCATTGCGCCTTGGCTCGTCACGGCTAATTAACACATGAACCATGACCATCGTGAAGCAACGATGCAAAGTAGCATTAGAAACCTTGCCTCTTACAAGGTTATCAACAGGTAGTGTACACTCTCATTTGTTACTCGAACACGTGGTCTCCTCCCTTCCGCTGCCTCCTCCACGGTGGCTGCAAAAGAGCTGCATGAGCCATGGGCTCCAGGACACAACGTCGACCTCTGCTTCAAGTGTCTGAACGACGCGCTGCATCATGGTGCCAACCTTAATGATGTCATCGGTGGCAGCTAGGGAGTTCTCCTTCGATCCCTTATCCAAGCTGTGGAAATTAGTGTTTACGGTTCGCAGTTCGTCCTCCTTCTGCAGAAGCTCTTTCGGCAGATTCTGTGCACCAAGCTGGTCTTACATGGCCTTCGACAGCAATGAGAGGTCCCGTCTTGACCGGTAATCCTGCATGCGAAGCCTCTGCTCTGCGTTGACGGCTGACAGCCTACGGTTCTTCTCCTTCACTTTCGGGCCTTCTTAAAGAGGAAGTCGAAATCGCTGTCATAGAAATGATGCAGAGAGCAGATTCGTTTTTCAAGGCGCTCCACCCGATCGTAAGCCCGGTCCTTTACCGACTTGGCTGCACAGCCTGCAGGCCACACCATGAAATCTTTGAGCCCACCATGCCAAGTTCCTGCTTCACTTCCTTAGTTTTCTTGTGGTTGGTGCTCAAAATTTTTTCGACGCGTGCCTCAGTGCATGCATCTACGGGCTACAGATTTTCCAACAAGAACGCCATATCGTCCACGGCGAGCCCGAGGCGGTTGTTGCTACTGCCAGCAGGGGCACCGACGTTAGTCACTTTCTCTCCGTCGGTGGGGGTCACACTGCGGAGGGGCGGCTTCGTGCCCACGGCACTGCCACTGACTGGTGATTTCGCCGTATCGTCATTGTCCGCCTCCTGTTGGTGGCTGCCAGACGGCATCATGTTGACGACGTTGCTCTTAAAGTGGCTGGTACCTACAATAGCACTATCAAAAGGGGTGTAGTTGGGCATGAATGCGTCTGAGTTTTCATCGAATGGAAGCCTATGCGTCTGATTGCAGCAACACGCCTCGAAAAACCGGAGAGCGTCGCTCGGCTCAGTCTCCTCCACTGCAGAATCTGCGCCATCAACTAGCAACTCCCCTGCCATTATTTTCTTCAGGCAGGTCTAGGACGTACGAATTCTGTCTTGCATCCAGTTTCCCTGTGAGACCATTGCTGGTATTGACGGCCAAATGACGGCCGCCGCCGTCATCCTTGCGCATTGCCAACCCAGACCTTGTGACTGCCTGCAGAATGCCGTCGCTGCTGTCCGGCTTGCAGTCACCGTTATCGACCCCTGCGTCCCACAATGGTGGTGGTTCAGCGAGTACCGCGCGGTCCTTGCACTGTGGAAGGGCGGCTGGGGTACAGTGCTCATCCCCAAAGCGTTGAACATTGTGCCTGATTAAGCCTGAAATCTCAAGTCTTTCTGCAAAAGGGAGGCAGCGAAGAGAAACTTTGTTTCGAGGATCAGCTGTAACTTCGCTTCAGGCTGCGTCAGGGCTTACCGGTTCTACATACACCCAACTAAGACGGAAAAACTGGAATTCCAACGAAAACGCGAACTGCAACAGGCGCCGATTTTTTCGCGGCGCAGAACTGAGCAGCTCTGAAAATGATAGCATCAGCAGGCATTACGGATAAACTAATAATATTCCTGTCCCTTATGGCCTGGGAACATATTACGCGTGTTTCTAGTTAAGCGGGGTGTGCTTGAGGTTTAGTTATTTCCTTATTTTGGTTCTAGGTTTCCCCATTCTATTTCAGGTCCTGTGGGCAACAGCTGAACAGAAGTACTAGCAGAATAAAACAACGAGGTGCCTCACCTGCCCAGAGCAGAGTAGCAGTGCTCTTCGAGGTAACGGATGTGGGGAAGCGAGGCTTTCATGGTGCGGACGCGTTTCGCATGAGCTCCGAGGATTACGGCTACCACCCGCGGAATAGCCCTCGACCGGCTGCTGAAAACTTTACTAACGCCTTCAGGACCTCGTCCAGACCACGAGGACGACCGGTGTTTGCGTGCAAGTGCGCGTGTGCCTATTTTTCGGCGCATTTTGCGTCGACCACGTTTTTTCCGCCGCTAGGCCTAATAGGCCTAGCACGAGTACGGCCGCCTGGCGGTAACCACTCCCGACGACCTCGGCTCCCCGGAGGGAGCTGACACGCCTGCAACATGGAAGTCACCGTCGAGGGTGAACCGATCACAGAACATGATTTGAACGACGGAACATGGACCTCCATGGCACTTAAGAATCAGCAACGATTCCGCCGGCGCGACGTCGACAAAGAAGACGGACGCTCGGCGCCGGGCCGAGCCGCCATCGGGACGCCCGGCGTTGGGGACGAGGCCGCCGCCATTACTGGCGCCCAAGGCTACACGAAGAAAGGCAAGCCCCTTGACTCTACCCATAGGAAGTTTAGGCCTCCCCATAGAAGAAGACCCCCGATCCCGAGGCTACCGGCAGAGCATTACAAAATTGTAATCAGACCGCAGTCTCCCCTTGACCTTCCCACCCATGGCGGAGCGCTACTGCTCGAAGCGTTTCGTCAAGCCGCCAAGATTACCGACGACAACATCCTTACCGAAGATATTCTTCAGAAACACCCAGTAAACCACACCTTCACGATAAGCACGCCCAACGAGAAACGTGCGAACGCTTACCTCAACCTGCAAACGTTCGTCATGGGGAAAAAGCAGTACCCCATCAAAGCTTACGCGCCTTCCCCGGATCTCTCGGTAAAAGGCCTCATCCACAACGAGTATTGTGGCGAAACGGACGCGCAGCTTGTTCATAACTACAACACCTACAACCCCGACTGGACTATCCTATCGGCAAGACGGTATGGGAGAACAAATCATATAATCATTACGGTAGCCGGAACGGAGCTCCCCCGACTACTCCGATACCCCGGCACAAGACATAAAGTGGTCCTCTTTCTCAACCGAGTAGAGGCCTGCTTCAACTGCCGCAAGACAGGGCACCGACAAGACGTCTGCCCACAAACAAAACGAACCCGCTGCGTCTGGTGCGGAGAAGAGCACCCCCCACCACATGAGGGACAACCACCAACCTGCATCCCCGTTTGCATCGTCTGCACGGGGGCGCACAGAAACGGGAGCACCAGCTGCAAGCTCAAATTCGTCAAGCAGCAAGCCACCCAGAAACCCGACCTGGCCAGGAGCGCCGACCAAAACGCCGGGCAGAGCGACACCTTCGGACGCCAATCGAGGGACAGAACCCGACAAAAAGAGACGCTGACCCTAGGCGACGAGAGGGAGGAGTCCTTCCCGCCGCTGCCACGAAGTAGAAGCAAGTCTGCTACACGACGCAGCCAGTCGCAAGACCTTCGACAGGACCTACCATCGTTCAGCCGGAAGCGGGACCCCAAGAACCCCTGGACAAAGCCAGAAGAAAAGGCTCTCAAGTGGCAGGAAGATCCGGAGAAGCAGGCACTTCGCAATCAGGTGAGGGAGCAAGCCATTTTAATAGAACGCATGCAGTCCCAGATCAGTGAGCTAGGCAGTAAACTCGCGAGCCTCACGCAAACCCAACGCCACATTGAAAGCGCGACAACCGCTAATAACAGGTCTCAATCCCTCCCTCCTTCCGAAGGTGCGGGTATGGACATAGAACAACTGAAGGCTCAAAAAAGACAGGCCCCAAAAGACCAGCAAGAGGCCCAGAATCCCAAGAAGCGAATTGAAACAGACGCGGCGTCCCAACCGACGTCAACTTTCGCTGTTAAAGCCAAGCTAGCTCTCCAGCAGAATGAGACGGTCAACAAACTGGAAGCCCGAGCAGATAGGCTAGACGCGACATGCACAGATATCGCCAAGAACCTACAACAGACCAGAGAAGAAATGGTGGACGCCATCAAGGCATTACAAGCCCAAGTGAGCGCAATAGCGAGCGCCGTTACGCAGCTGACAGTGCCCCAACATGGCAGCTCGTAATCAAGATATCATCATCTGGCAATGGAACTGTAGAGGTTTTCGAGGCAAAAAATCCAATCTGCAGCTTTATATTCAAAACTTAGAAGTCAAACCGGACATTATTACGATCCAAGAACCGATGGGACCCGTTAGTTTACCAGGATACAAAACCATATCACAAAAAAACATACCACACAAAGCAGCAATGACAGCCACGCTAGTGGGTAACCAACTCACGGCCATTCAACATGAATTCGACGATTCTCAAGCAGACTACACGCTCACCGAAATTATTCCCGCCAGAAAGAGGCAGGGGAGCCTATACGTTCTTAACCTATACAGCTCCCCAAAAGATCAATCCGGAGAAATCCCGGCATTACTAGAGTCCACCACGAAATTAGCCAAGAATGGGCAGCTAGGGATTACGGGCGACTTCAACGCGCCACACGTAGAGTGGGGATACCAGCAGTCAAGCAAGAAAGGCAACATCCTCTGGAACAAAATCCAAGGATTAGGCCTCTCGCTACTAAACGATCCTAGCACAGCGACCAGAACTGGCAACAGCGTTAGCCGAGACACCACCCCGGACCTCACGCTAGCCAGGAATGTGCAGAACCCCGCCTGGCGAAACACAGGCACGGATCTAAACAGCGACCACTACATCCTGGCCATTACCCTTCGCACCGAGATTCGGAAGAAGGGCTGGAAGGTAACGAAATTTACAGACTGGGACAAATTTCGGAAAGAACGGGATCAAACGGCCCCGACTGAAATCGAAGACATCCAAGATTGGGTTAAATCAATATGTAAGGATGTAGAGTCGCACACAAGCGAAATAACAACAGACGCCGCACAACCTAACCTCGATTCAAGATTGGCACACATGTGGGAGGCAAAAAATAGTCTTATGAAGAGGTGGAAGAGACAGCGACTCAACAAAACGCTACGAAGTCGAATCGCCCAACTCGAAAGAGAAATTGAACAATATGCGATAGAACTTACCCGGCAACAATGGTATCAAACCTGTGACAGCCTGAACGGACAACTGGGTAGGAAGAGGGCGTGGCACCTGCTCCGCCACCTTCTCGACCCCACACAGTCCAAGTCGGCTGCGCAAGGACAGCTCGCTAAAGTCAGCCATCAACACCCCGGGGATGAACACTACTTCTTGGACCTCCTCAGGGACAAATACCTAAATACCGCATACGACGGAGAAACGAGCCAACAGTATTCGGGACAACCAAATCCGCAGCTGGACGAGCCGTTCAGTGATGCAGAGGTCTGGGCAGCGCTGGGCCAGCTTAGAACAACCTCAGCGGCAGGACCAGATCTGATTACGAATAAGGTCCTCCGTAACCTGAACCTGAAATCTGTCACTGCAGTAACAGATTACTTCAACGTATGCTGGGAGACAGGAATCATTCCCAGCAGCTGGAAACATGCCCGAGTGACATTTATTCCAAAACCCAACAAGAAACTCAACGTGGACAACCTAAGACCCATTTCCCTCACATCCTGTCTAGGGAAACTCATGGAGCACGTGGTTCTGAACAGACTACGGGACTACACCGAAGACCACAACCTCATGCCACACTCCATGGTGGGCTTCAGAAGAGGACTCTCCACCCAAGACGTCATGCTCCAGCTATCACGTGACATACTCGACCCCTCCATTAAGAACACAAGAGCAATATTGAGCCTCAATCTCAAAAAGGCATTCGACAACGTGTCACACAATACCATTCTGAAACACCTAGCCGACCTCAACCCAGGCGAACGGGCGTACAATTATGTTAAAGCCTTCCTAGAAAATAGAACAGTGGAGATCACCGTTGGACCACTGAAATCCACCCCAATCAGGCTCGGAAACAGAGGGACACCACAAGGAGCAGTCTTGTCGCCCTTCCTCTTTAATCTGGCTTTAATGAAGCTTCCAGACAGGCTCAACGCAATTCAAAACATCCATCACACTCTGTACGCAGACGACATAACTTTCTGGACGAACCGCTGCTCCGATGGACAAATTGAACAAGCTCTCCAAGCAGCGGCTGAAACGGTTGAGTTAGAGGCAAGGAGAGCCGGCCTCGAGTGTTCCCAACCAAAATCACAACTCCTAATCGTACGGCGGAGCAAGAAACCTGAAGACAGGATCCCCATCAACATTATGATCCAAGGCAAAAACATAGATGAAGTGGAGAACATACGGGTCTTAGGACTCCACATCTCCAACACCTCCCGCAACACTGTAGCACTGGGGAGACTCGAAAGCTCAGTACACCGGGTGGCGCGCATGATCAGGCGCATCGCCAACATGAGACCAGGCATGAAGGAGCACGACCTATACAAACTCCTTCAAGCATTCGTCATCAGCAAAATTACATATGCCTTCCCATATCTCCATCTCAAGAAAGGAGAAGAACAAAAGAAGATACCCTAATACGGCATGCATAAAAAACGGCGTTGGGCCTTCCTAAATTCACAGCCAACGAGAAACTCCTCGCCCTGGGAGTACACAATACCTTTTCTGAACTTAAGGAAGCCCACCTAACAACACAGACGGCTCGACTCTCCAGCACTGCAGCGGGCAGAATCATCCTGGACAGACTTGGCATCGAAGGGGAGCCTATGGCGGACCATCCAGGCCCCGTTCCTAGCCATATCCGAAAAAAGATAAAAATATTACCTCTACCAAAGAACATGAACCCGCAAACCCAACAGGGTCGGCGGGAAGCAAGAGCCAGAGCTCTGCATCGACGCTTGCAGAGTCTTCCAGACGTCATCTACGTCGATGCAGCCAACTACCAAGACAGCCCCCACAGATTCGCCATCTGTGGGGTATCTCATCCTCAGGACCCGGACCCGGCCACTCCACTCATGGCCGCTACAGTATTTACCAAGAACGCGGAAACCGCGGAAGAAGCTGCAATTGCAGCTGCTATCGCCTTTACGGACGCTACAACCATCGTTAGCGATTCCAAATATGCCATTGCGAACTTTGCCAAAGTCCGCATCTCACTCACGGCCAGAAATATCCTGGAAAAGGTTAAAGACACATCCCCTCTCCGAGACATTGACCTGGTATGGGTCCCGGCGCACGCCGGAAACCCCGGAAACGAGGCCGCCAACGCACAAGCTCGAGTTAAAGCCGGCCGAGCAGTAGACGGTCCGAACCCGGAGGCAACCGGTGAAGCGCTAACCTTCTATCACGACCACACCACTCATTTTAGACTCGCACGTAGGCAGTTCCCGCCGCCGCACCCGTCCCTGTCAAGGGAGCAGCAGGTGGCGTGGAGAAGACTACAAACCGACTCTTTCCCCAACCCAAATGTGTACTCGCACATATTTATTACAACCTCCAGCCCTAACTGCCGCTTCTGCGGTGCAAAAGCTAATTTAGACCACATAATCTGGGACTGTAAAGCACACCCCCCCCCCCCCCAGATCTCATGGCTGCTCCCTCACCTGACGCGTGGCTTTCAGTAAAGGTCAGCGACGACCGAGGCACTCAAGTCAAGGCTGTCGAATGGGCCTGTGCGGTACGAGACCTACATGGTCTGGACCTCACTTACTGACCACGAACCTACACTTTCTTTCAATAAAGTTTTTACTCACTCACTCACTTCGAGGTAACGATTGCCGCCACCGCTGGTTCACCTCTGCCCACGGAAACTGCTCTCGTTGTTGCAGGCCGTGCTTATCGTCCTCAGCGGTGCAGCAGCAGGTGGACACCTTAAAATGAAGGGAAATGCAAAGATTCGAAGAAAGACTGGTGCAATGTTGCACCAGCCTCAAGGCGGCAGCGCACGCCTCACTGCTGTCATTTTCCTCTCCCTGTTTGCTCCATGGTAGCGGCAAAAAAATTTGTTGATCAAATGAGCAGACGAGAGACTTTACCATATGAAGCTGACACAAAATTGAAGATAGAGCTTGGCTGTAGCCGAAAGCAAGACCAAGGAGTCCTATATATCATTCAACTTATTCCTGGAGCAGTTGGAGTTCTAACCCTTCGAACACTTATTAGAAGTGTATAACTGTAAATAATGAAATAGTAATCTGGGTACTGCACCTGCTCTGCTTCCCATTATTTTTGCCCTCAATATAGTGTGGCAACTTTGAGAAAAATACATAAAGACCGCCTCTATTATCGCGCTGCTCTCAAAGATTTTTCCCGCGATTTTCTGCTGGAGGCAAGCGAAAGCAACTTGCGCGTCGCCGCCAGAAAATTTCCTCTATAATCTTCCGAAAAACCTGTCACTGATCGAAGGCCATCAAGAAATGTTACCCGCATCAGCACGACATGCTTTATAGATTGGCAGAGTGCTGAACGAACTTGGTTCACTGGACGAGGATGGTCCTCACGTTCCCACTAAAGTGGCGGGGGTAGCAGACCACCATGTCAGTGCTGCGCAGGATTCGACCGTCGTCACCTGCTCTGCAAAGATTAAGAAACTTCTACTCTTTGTCAAATTGTGTCTGATCGAAGCGGTTGCTTGGTTATCGAGAAGTTAACAATTTTAATTTGTTTTTTTTTTGAGGGAGCGTGATTTGTGCAGCGAACCATCTTTAGGCAGACTTGAGCGATCCAGCTGATACCAAGCATTCATTAACCACCTCTGGCGCTAAGAAGAATATCTTGTTCTAGAAAAGATTAATACGATCAGAGTTGCAGCCCTGTTGTTATAATAGCGCACAGAATCACGACAAGAGCCGGAGGTGTCATGTTATTAAGGTGTGGAGGCGCCAAGTTTTTGTTTGGCGTCCTCTTTGTTTCAAACGTTGTGTATTGTTCATGATTGAACTGCGCGAAAGAAACGGGGACCAAGAAGAAACACGTACACTCATACAGCGCAGACTTCCAACTTTTAATCCGAAAACGCCTCGAGCATTCCTTTTATGCACACCTAATCACCACATGACACAGCCAGGAACCAACACAGCAGATAAGTTTAACAATTCGAAAAACGCCTCGAGCATTCCTTTTATGCACACCTATTCACCACATGACACAGCCAGGAACCAACACAGCAGATAAGTTTAACAATTGGGTAGATCCGAATTAGGGAACCAATCTAAAAAAAAACAATTTGTAAGCATGTGCATGCATGCCTAAACACACTTGTTACCTAGATAAAAGGAGAGAGGAGGAGGCAAGTGAACACCAGACATTGAAACTATATGACACACGGCCGAACCATATAATACGAGCAAAAGAAAAACTTAGTAAGCAAAAGCGATGTGACATGGGACCAACAGTAACAACAGTAAACGATGAAGGTGCAAACACTAAAAAATAATCGAAAGGGCATAAAAGCGAAACCATATGAATGATACAAAACCAGAATACCAACGAGGTTAAAACCGAGAGTGAAAATGGAAACAACAAAAAACAAAGGTAAAAGCGACGCGATGATGAATAAAAAGCTAAAACCAGGCTAAAACGTAAAAAGGAAGGAAACAACAAGTAACAGGAGTAAAGGTGCAGCGTTACAAAGGACAGTCTAAAGTTTTACCTTCTAAAAGCAGGTGGGAGCCACTGCAGACCGCCTCCTTTGGCACCCGTGGAGCTCGCCCAGCTCTCCGTGTCCCCTGGACTCTGTACATGAAGGGCGCGTGTAACAAGTGCGGTAAAACCTAAAACTTTGAGCCCCCAGTGGCAGGCGCACAGTTAGACAAATTTATGATCGTCTAGCTTCAAGGCTTGCTTCTGACACCGAAAATAATTGTGAAATTTTTTTTATAACACTGGGAAGGCATGAACATATTGTAACTTTACGAAGTGTGGCTGAGGTGGCGCGAATAAGGTGCTTTTGAGATGAAGTGACATTCAGATGCCGTGCCGATTATGAGTGCAGAAAGACCGTAGGCCCTAGAAAATGGAACGGCATAGAAAAAGGTTCATTTCAGCTAAGGTTACTTCGCGTATTATTTGCCGATACTCTCAGGTGCAGCAGTCGAAATAACAATGCGTTGCTATCTTTAAGTAATGAAGTGGGCTTACCTTGAGAATGCAGGATTATTTTCACATCTTGCTGATTGTGTTATGCTTTGGAATTACTTCATCACAAAACCTCTATTTAAAACCTGCATTTTAAACTAAAAAGTTTTGTACAACCAGAGACGAAATTTTGTGAGGCCATTGCTGCGGTACTAAGATCTCTCTCTGCTGCAACGCTTTTTGCCCATCCTGTCGAAGAGCGCGAAATCCCAACGGGCCGTAGCGCGACATTTTAATTTCCACCTCCACGCATTAGTCTCTGAATGGTCGCGGGCGCTTTCACTCAAATTTCCGCAGCTGTAGTAGCTATCTGTATTTGCGGGCGGCCGAAATTTTTTTCCATTCATGCGATTGCCTGCCACAGGGGAGAGCGGAAGTCACCTTTAATAAGACGCGCTAGTGGATATCCAGTCACTACCATTCATACTATTCATACATTTATACTAACATTCATTGCTATGAATGTCAGTACAGTAGTAATGATTGTAGAAAACAAGCCAGAGCCCAACCATGAGAGCCGAAGAGGTGTCATTTTCCACGAGTTTTTCCACTCTTAAAGCGCCGTCAAGAATAAAAAAAACCCGTTCTCAAAGCCTCCATATTTCAGCTTTAGATATTGTTGCAAACACGACTAAGCGGCCACTTTCTTTTAAGTGACCCCAGTTGGTGGACGCTCGGAAAAATCACAGCTCAAGTTTTGGGTTATTCCTTGCATTTAGCTATTTGCAAGTACCTGCCCTGCGTCCGCAGGTGCTGCCGCCGTGGGGCTGATGCGACTGAAGTTGTTCTTCCAGAGCAAGCTCCCGCATATAGTGCTTAATTTAACAGCGTTTTGCCAAGTTGGGTTGATTTCTCACAATATTGAGGGGAGGTTGTGATGGCATCCCAAGGTCACGTGACCTATGTGAACATCCTGCCGCCTAGGTGGCCAATTGAGTTTCTTTCTCTGTTGATTTCTTTCATGAATTTTTTACTCAAGGACAACGAAGCAGACGTCAGCTCTTGTACGACACGGGTTCTGTTCCTTAACACTGTCGCGTTAAAGATTAAGTAGTCGGTTTCGCTTACCTGCTTCTTGATGTCCGTGGTGCTGGGCCCTGAGCACGGACATCGAGGTGTGGCGGGCTGGCGTGCATCCTAGCTCTCCAAACAGCTGCAGGTATCCGCGGGTGCGTCCGGCTGGGGCGGGCCCATTCTGTCATCACTGACCATTACGGAACCGCATTGCCACCCCACCTGGTGGTCGCCTGCGTTGCCTTGTGGCACCGTCAAGACCAGCTGCTCCCTCATGCCTACGGACAGCTCGTGCTCGGTTTCAGCATGAGACCCCAGGGTGAGGACGAAACTGCCGTCGTGTCCGGAGCTCTCCTTTCGACCGAACTCGACGCCGATAAGGGCTGTGATATCCATCAGAGTGCCACCCAGAGACCGTCTGTTCAGCCTCTTTTTATGTGGTGACCGTTCATGCATAAGAGTGACGGCAATTAGACTAGAGCACACTGTGGTAATTTGGAATGGCCCTTCAGGTGTATTCGTTCAAAACCGAAAAAAGACGCATTAACTGCTACTGCTAGTCCTAAGGACTACTCTTTGTTCATTTCCGGACTCTTTGCTGTTATTGGTCCTGTAAAAGCGAAAAAAAAACATATCAACGCCAGGACAGCCCACGTTGGTCCATCATCTCACCAGCTCCCCTGCGGACGGAGTTACTACCACGCATACTTGAAGACCCCACACCAAAAATTACGTCGTAAATACAACCGCTCTTTCTCAAAAAGTGGCGTTAAAGGGGCCATGACATAGTCCTTCTTCATATTGCAGTTTTGTGCTTCAGTAACTAATACAAAAACCTATGATTCAATTTCCAAAATTTGGTAGCTCTGTACGCGCTCTATATAAAAAGAATGCGATCTAAATTGGGCCCGAGAAACTCCTCCCGCCGGTAGCGATCGCCATATTTAATGCTCTCATGACGTCACAACAGAATACACGGAGCAACGTCGTCTGCTATCGTTGCTGCAATGAGCGCAGCGAGGTCTCTTTTCTCCTATACTTTCGCGGACGATCGACGCAGCAGTCGTCCCTGATATGTGAGTGACTGGCGCCGCAAAAGCTATAAGAGAAAAGTAGTTTTTTCGTCAGTATGCCCGGTCCCATTAGGCCGGTGCAACGCCGATGGACGGTCGGTGGGCTGGTCGGTATGCAGATGCGGTCGCTGACTACCGATCTGTCACGCTAGGCCGACGATGACGCCAGTACGACCAACGACAGCGTGCCGTACTAGTGTAAAGAGTGAGTTTAGTGCGAACCAGAAAAGTGTGGTTGAGGGGCTAGTTGGTATGACATTCTATAAACTTAAAAAAATTTACGAGACACTTTGGCAACTAAAGTGTTGAGAGGCGAAAGCCGACAATTCTGTGATAATTTTCATTATGCCGTGACAATTTCCAGCGGATGTGACGTCACACCGTTCCCGTGGCTATATCAATACCGAGCTTGTACATCTTTCGGGGATCTTAAGTGTAATTACGCTTAAATACACATTTTAAACTTATTTTACACAAATCCGACGTTTTTCTATACTTTCTATGATAATTTTCACTATGTCGTGACGACTTCCGGTGGGTGTGACGTCACATAGTTCATGTGGCTATATCGATACCCAAATTATAAATCTTTCGAAGTTTTTATGTATTAATTACGTTTAATTACACATTTTTCTATCGAATTTGACACAGTTCCGACGTTTTTCCGACCATTCTGTGACAATTGTCACTGTGCCGTGACGACTTCTGGTGGATATGACGTCACACTGTTCTCGTGGCTGTATTGGCGTCCGCGCTATTTCGACGCATATTTCACATTTTTACTATATTTAACTAATTACTCTACCGTCATCAAACGTGGTTTCTAGATTCATTTTTTCCTCCTGTATCTGAAGCAACCATTGCTTTTCTCTTATATTTTTTTTAGTTACCGAGTTAAAACGTGTGACACCCTCTGTTAACGGACGGACGAAAGCATGAGCCATTAAAGGCTCTCGCCTTAAAATTTTAAAACTTGTTGTACCTCACGCTAGCCACGGTGACATACGCAACCAGCGTCCACCAGCAAAGATGTGATTTCAGTCGATGCCTGCGCATGAAACTGGTCAGCAAAATAAGCGATACGTGCAAAAAACAAAAAAAAAACGACAGTGCCGTTTGTCGCTCGCCTTCGTCACCTGGGCTTGTG
The DNA here is from genome assembly GCF_052857255.1 of Amblyomma americanum. Taxonomy (NCBI): domain Eukaryota; kingdom Metazoa; phylum Arthropoda; class Arachnida; order Ixodida; family Ixodidae; genus Amblyomma; species Amblyomma americanum. Next base: position 392,490,490 of record NC_135497.1, on the reverse strand, counting down.
CGGCCAAGCGAAAGCTTCACGCCCGGAGAGACGACGGCCTGAAAAACTTCGCTTGTGTGCACGTTATCCGCATTTATTTGAAACAGCAAAATGAGCGACTGAACTTCATATATTTACTCTTTAATATTCAACATTGGCGTGATGAGTGTCACGTGACAACAATGGCTAGAAAAAAGATGACGTAATCTTAGGGTCGCGTGATAAGCGTCACCTGACTATGATGATTGCTAAAAAGAAGTTTCGGACGGTCTATCTCTATTTCTTTCGCATTCCTCCAGAGCAGCAGACTGCAGTGCTCTACAATTTTTATTTTTCGTTTCCGCCCTTCATTGCGACTGGATAGCTGAACCGCAACCCTGAAATTGCGACCATTAGCTTGTGTTTCGGAAGAAAATAGAGACTGGAGCTTAAAGGAAAGCTGAAACGGTTTTCAAATCGCATGCAACCCTTTGGTTGAGAAGACAGGACCTTGAAACTCATGTGTGCAATTTTTTTCCCTATTCCGTCCGCAAACAGAGTCGCAATTGCTTCTTAAATACTAGCCGCTGGCACGCCCTCTTCGCTTCCGGAAGCGCCGGGTGGGGAGACGGCCGAGAGGGAGAACTGGCGGAAGTGACGCCATTCACGGAGAGTCGGCCGTCCGTCCGGCTGCGCTTGCTCCGCTGCGGCCCGCGCTTTGGCGAAACACACATCAACGTAATCTTCTGCCAGTGCCGTTTACTTTCTCTCGTTCGGGCGTTCCGTGTAATGCTTGAAGCCTGCATATAAACCAGTTTTGGCATGGTACTTCTTTCGAACAGCGCTCAGCACACAGCTTGGTAAAATCCGTCGGTTGTTCTCCCCAGTCTCTTCCACGCTAACCAGATAATCTGGTGGTACGCAGCATGCCGAAACTGCCTGCACAAAATATATGCATCAATATTTGTCTTTTCGTTATTTTACTTTCTTACCTGTTTGTAAACTTTTTGTATTTTCCAGCTGGTTCACATCCATGCTTATCTAAGGCAACTTCTATCACTGTCTTTAGGGTATACAGTCTTGAACTCTTTTGAGCTCGTTACGCACTGTGTGCCTTTCTGCTTTTTCCTGATTGCGTGCACGTCAAGGCAGCACAAGCAACTCTCTTAATCTTTCATCAGCGCACAGCACACACAGCTGCACCTAACTGAACAAAAAAGCGATTATATAGCAGCACAAAGCGCGCATAGTAGCACGAAACGCACAAAAGGCGCGTAACCGTAATATAACCAAAGCATAACTCGCCTCGATAGCGTCATATGAGCGTTCAACGCATTTTCGCACCATTCAAATCACTGGAAACACCGAGGAAAGTCCGCGAAAGAAATATAGAAGAGCCTACCCGGATAGTAGTTTTACAGGTCCGCCGCGGTGGCTCAGTGGGGATGGTGTTCGGCAGCTGAGCCGAAAGACGCAGGGGCCCTTAGGTGTCCTTGACATACAGGAACGTTACAAGTAAAGTGTGTTGTCTTACCTGATTGCAGTCGCAAAGCAGTAGCCTGAGAACACAGAAGACCGGCTTCTGTGCAGATGTCGAAGGCTCGACGTCACCCGCTCGTGGACGTGTGAGGCACGCGGTTCCAGATCATGCGCTGTGTAAGTAAAAACAGCTCGCACGACATAGGAGCGGAAAGAGAAGATAAAAGCGCGTATTATTCGGCTAATGAAAGTTCTAAATCGTATGTTTTTGGCGTTGCAAAAGCAACGCAAACAGGAAGCCTGATGTTGAGGATGTCATATATGGGGCTGTTAAAACTTTCGATACAATGGGCCCGGCGAGCTCGTCGTCGGCTAAGCACAAATTCCGCGAAGGAGTTGCGGCAAAGGCAGAAGAACGATTGCACTTTTTCAGTTCATGATTGCAGCAAAGTGCAGAATAAAGCAATCTGCAACCGTGTAAGGAGATCCCTTCTTTTTATATCATCGAGTGCATTGTGGATCGATTGTATTTATGCTACACTGAAGCGAGCGTCAAGCTTACGCTTTTTGTTTTTCGAAGGAACAACAGGCGTAATGCTGAATGTAGTCATAAAAGAAAATGCATTTTCTGTAACTGTTTGAAATCACAATGCTCATCTATGGCTCGAAGGAACAAATTACTAATACCTTCGATTCAGTTTATTAATGCAAGGCGTTAAGCCTCCCGCTCTGTACAAAATCCGCCGTAATTTTCACCGGGATCGTCGGTGTTTTGAGCAAAATATACCCTGAGATCCAAACTAAGTGGGTGACCTAGGTCACGTGGCGCTGTGGCATCCTGCCCACGACCTGAACGCAGGAATATGAGCGATGTAACCCCAATAGCCCAATGACGTCTTCCCTACCTTCTTTTATCTTGTAACGCGGTGCAGCGCCTGCAATTTACTCCAGTGTTTAAGAACCAAGACCCCCGAACACAACCTATACTTAAAGGCAGAAGGCTGTTGAATTAACGATAGGTCGCTCGGGAAGAGCAACGTTGCTCGCACAAGCCCCACCGCTGGAAGCACCCGCCATCGCAGAGCAGTGGCGCATTGCTTAACAGCTTCACCACGCCAGAAGTGGCATGAGGACTCCCAGGTATCATTGAATGCAAATTTAAGAATTACCAATTCCGCATATATCAGCATAACGCTGCTAAAGTTACCGCGTAATACCCTTAGGTGGAGCTTATGTGTCCCCTCCATATTTTCAATCAGGACTTCACTTTGCAGCCTAATTTCTATGACCACGTCTTGATTTCTCCAGTTCTCGGCCGACACGCTACACATGAAGGACTCCAGCTCCTAGTCTCCAATTTCTTCGGTGGTTAAACCATCACTTTAAAAGCGATAGGAAGAAAGCACTGCGTAGGCAGCCGCAGTGCGGAGAGGTCCAGGTGACGGTGGTCCAGGTGGTAGGTAACGACGATTGGCGGCCAATGCTCGAAACCACGAATGAGAGACGTTGGTGGCCCATTGAATGCTTGGTGGCGGATAGCCTTTCGCAGGCGACTACCGCGGCCGTGCGCATCTCAGAGGACCACCTCTACCAGCACACCAACCGGCAGCTTCTTGCCCCGGGCACTCCAGGCCTGCTGACACCAGGCCTGGAGGGCTCTGTATGGTAATACAGGCAGCCCTTACCCACCTTGTGGTCTTGCAGCACCCTGTACTGCAGCAGAAATAGCAGCACCCACAGGTGGCAGAAAAGCAGGCCCACCACATCATGCCACACCAGCACCAGACCTGGGCGGTCAGTTATGCCTCCGTGCTTCCCCCAGCACCCGGTGCAAAATGTGCAACTCCTCGGCTAGTCAGCATGCCCTGGCTGGCCGTCCCAACGTCCTTAACAGGGCAGGCAAACGGCGGCCCATAAAATGCGTCCAGAAAATTGTGGACCTCCTTGACTTTATTCCAGGTCAACTCGACCAGAAAGGATAACAGCGGCTCTGATGGCTGCGCAATGCACAGACACCGAGGGACGGGAACGTACGAATATCGCGATCACGCTCGAAGACCCTGGCTGAAAACCCTTTAGGTGCAGTTGGTGCCTGCAAGTCTCCTCTCGCGAGTTTTAAGCTTCGCTTACTCTTTCGTGGGTTAGTGCTTTTTAAGAAACGCTTTTTTTCGGTCTTCTAAGTACGTTCAGCTCGTACACCAGCTCACAAATCCAAGGCTATTTGAAGCAGAGCAGACAACATTGCTTTAGAATCGTTGTTTGTGTCCGCCTTCGTTTGATTTTATTGTATGTTTTCTCGCGAACCATCGAGCTCTCAATGCTGACCGGAATAATGGTTGATTACGTTTGATAAGCGCACCACAAGAGACAAGGCATGATTTATTCCAACCTTCCATTCCGTGAGAAAAAACACACAAATAACTTTTTAAAGTATTTTTTTTTCGGAGACCTTCCATCACTAGTGAGAGCCAGTTACGCAAGACAATCGAATTAGAAGTTAGTAAGTTTGAAGGCTCTGTTCTGAATTACCTTAAGTGACCGAGCGGCAGGGGTATACGCAACACAAAAATTTGCCTTTCTACATTTTTCGTACAATTCAGACCGGCCGATGTGTTTATTTTTCGACTTTTTGCTCCCTAATTCTTACACTAATACATGGCGGGCAGCCGGACATCAACTTTCTGGAGGCTCGCTGCTAATGTATATGCAGTGCTGTGAGTATGATACCATCGAGTGAAAAAATAATTTAGTGGGCTGGCTTTTTTGAACTAGATCTACAATCTTTTTTTGTTGTTCTGCTCATTTGCGAAAAAGTGAACTGTTCTTTAAGTTTGTGATGTGTATTGTATGCTATCATTTCGTCATTTTATATGAATGAAATGTCCCAGCGGTTGTACGGGAAAAGGCTGCACACGATTGCCTTCTGAACGCACTCGGTCCTGCATGGTGGGAAACGATATACCTATCACGTTACGACTTCCCCCAAGCCACCACTGTTTCCAAGACAAGATAATTTTCTCCTCCCTACCCATCACTCGAACATCGGCAGTAAGGCAGTCCGGCAGCTCATGTGAACAGTGCGGTGACCGAGAAATATCGCGCCTGTACCGCGAGCAAAATTTCGCGCAGGGACGAGAAAGAAAGTTGATAATAGAAACCGACATACTGAGAGTATAGATGACCAGACAGAAGAACCAAAAGACCAATAGAAACTAGCTCACACATTCAGTGCTTCGTCGAAAGTGCATGAAAACTGCTATTTTCATCTTTGCCTCCAAGCGAAGCATCACATACCGGTGAGCGCATTATGGTTGTGACCATTCTTGTAAATGCGTGTTATAACACCTTTAAATGAAGCAGTTTAATTCATTACTTGGTTTCAACATAATAATTTGTCACTGTCAACATCTATCGACGTCAGGCGGCCGCTGAGTCAAAGCTGGGAGCATCTGTTCGCTTGACATCTTTTTCACCCTTACTTCGCGACCTGTTGTGTATGTAATAATCATAATATGGGGACTAAGTCATAACCCTAAATACCTCATAAAAAGTGTTCATACGATTTTCGAAATGCTTACACAAAATAGTATGTCTGGTTGCCTGCATAAATCGCATGAATAACTGTCATAAAACAATCCGATTTGTCCCACTCACCATTGTTTTTTAGGCTACTTACATATATTCTCATTTACGGCACTTGTAAACGCGAAGAAATTTAAATGGATACGATATACAAAGCAATCACTGTGCGTGTGCCTGAAGTGTCAGCACGCAAAAGGTTTGTACTGCTGTTTAGATGTCTGACGAGTGTTAATGAATTTAATTTGCATATTTCTTCTGTGTACCATAAATTGCATAAATTGTTGCAGTTTTTGTTAACCATGCGCTGGACGCTTAGAGCGCCCAAAACCCCCTTTCGGTTCTGTTTTCTTCCGGTGCCGCAAGGCGTCAACGCTGCGTTTGATAGGGGCTAGGTCCGGCCAAATATCAGTCAGCACGGCGTGTGGCTGCGTCAAAAAATAAAGCACGTGAGCAACGCCGACTGCAATTACCGGCGACGCTTCAATAAGGGGTCCATCGCTTGGGGTAAAGCCCCAAGCTCGAGCTATGCATTATTTGTATTGTCTTCAAAATAGTGGCAAACAGCGAAACGACGCGGACAGAGTGGAAGAAAAATACAGGACAAGCGCTGACTCACAACTGAAATTTATTTAAGGAAAGCAGTACATTTTATAGACAAAGTGGCCAACTTATCAGCTAGTACATAGACAAAACCCAAGTTTCTACGTGGCATCGAGGTATGCAACCTCACTGTCATATAATGAAATAGATGGCTTACTGACACATAACCTTGTTTTTTTCATCATGTGATATGCTTCCATAATCTCTCGTGTTAATCGGGACGGGTGTTTGTAGAGGATATCACAGTAAGGCAATGAAGGAAAACAAAATTGGCAGTCTCGAACATGGTCAACTAGATGATTAGATTTGTTAGCTTCCAGATTATTTGCATGCTCTTTCAAACGTGTATTGATGCAACACCCTGTCTGCCCGATTATATTTGTACGCATGACATTGGGATTTTGTACACAACCTCTTCTGCGCATGGCACATACATTGTTTTGTGCTCGGTTGTTTCGGTTGAATTTCGATGGAGGAATTTCGATGTATGTGCCATGCGCAGAAGAGGTTGTGTACAAAATCCCAATGTCATGCGGACAAATATATATCGGGCAGACGGGGCGTTGCATCAATACACGTTTGAAAGAGCATGCAAATAATCTGGAAGTAACAAATCTAATAATCTAGTTGACCATGTTCGAGACTGCCAATTTTGTTTTCCTTGATTGCCTTACTGTGATATCCTCTACAAACACCCGTCCCGATTAACACGAGAGATTATGGAAGCATATCACATGATGAAAAAAACAAGGTTAAGTGTCAGTAAGCCATCTATTTCATTATATGACAGTGAGGTTGCATACCTCGATGCCACGTAGAAACTTGGGTTTTGTCTATGTACTAGCTGATAAGTTGGCCACTTTGTCTATAAAATGTACTGCTTTCCTTAAATAAATTTCAGTTATGAGTCAGCGCTTGTCCTGTATTTTTCTTCCACTCTGTCCGCGTCGTTGCGCTGTTTGCCACCAATATGTACCACCAACTCGCCCGTTTGGCTATTGTGCTTCAAAATGGGCTGTTGGAAATTTTTATATCCCGATGGTCCTGCTCCCCCGGCAAACCAGTTATTGGGGACTACATCGGGGGACCCCATATCTGAAGCGAGGGGACAGCATTGCGAACTGGAAAGAAAAAAATACCCTTAGACAGGGTTATGAGTTATTTTAATTTTTTCTTTTTATAAGGAGGGTCCTGGGTCCCAAGTCGTATCAGGATTCTTTTGGTTATTAGAGCTCTTGGGGTAGTTTTAGAAAATGACTGCACCGGTTTCAATATATCTGAAGTCGCCGCCGTGGTGGCTTACTAGTTAAGGCGCTCGGTTGCTAACTGTAAAGGTGCGGGTTCAGTCCCGCCCGCGGCGGTTGAATCTCGATGGAGGCAAAAGGCCCGTATACAGCGCAATGTCAGTAGACGTTGAACAACCCCAGGTGGTCGAAATTTCCGGAGCCCTTTACTGCGGCGTCCCTCATAGCCTGAGTCGCTTTGGGACTTTTATTTATTTATTTCGAATACTGCCAGTCTCTAGTTGAGACCTTAGCAGGTGGGCATTAAATGTATCATAGCAAAGGATAACATTTATAAAAGCGGCTGCGCAAAAGACAACTATAAACTAGACAATTAATAGCACAGAAAAAACTCAAAAGAAGTTGACAGATTTGCACAAGTAACTGAAAGAAAAAAACATGCTTGTTCGAAAACATACTAATTAACATGGGCACAACATAACATGTACTCCTTAAAATAGACAAAAATGCTGAAAAATCTTTCTAACAACTACTCTAGTTTTAAATCGCGGCTTCAAGTTCGGTACAAAAATTTGAAAGTGAATCAGCGTTAGTTATGGATGCGTCTAGACGGTTTCATTTTCTTATTACTAGCGGGAAGAAAGAATTTTTGAAAGTGTCACTTTGATAAGGATATTCGGTTAGCGTATACGGGTGCCTGTTTCTTAATGCACGTTTTTGTGACAGATAAATGTACTTTGATGAATTGATCTGAAAAGTGTTATTATGGAGCTGATAAAGAAATTTTAGTCGCGCGCGTTTTGCCCTTGTTGATAGTGTTTAAAGCCCTCAGATTTCAGCTAGTCGTGTTGGTGAGTCGGTTTTTTGTATCTGTTGTGAATAAACCTCACTGCTTTACGTTGAATTCTTTCAAGTCGTCAAATATTGGTTACATACTGAGGAAACGACACAGTGTTAGCATATTCCAGTACAGGTCTAACAAACATTTTATAAGCTAAAAGTTTAGTTTGTGTTGGCGCAAGACGAAGACACCTTTTAAGAAAGAAACAGCTGTCGTAATGTAGTTGAAGTGATGTTGTCGATGTGTTTTCCCCATCTAAGATCGTTAGTTAATGTAACTCCTAATTATTTGTGTTCATTGACGAATGCCAGCAGAGTACCATTGATAGTGTCCAAGAAATTTGATGGTTGCTTTTTTTTCTAGTTACTGTAATTGCTACAGATTTCACCTTGTTAATTGACATTTGCCAATCACTACACCCCTCCGAAAGTTTTTGCAATGATCTCTTAAGTATGGCATGATCTTGTAAATTATGAAATCGTCTGCAAAGAGTTTGATGTTACAGGTAATGTCGGTGGTAATGTCATTAATAAATATAAGAAACAGCAATGGCCCAAGGACACACCCTTGAGGAACTCTGGATGTGGCTGGTACCGTTTCAGATTGAATGTTATACAAAACGAGTTGGGAACGTTGCCGCAAGAAATCTTCAATCGAAGCCAAAGTTCCCCATCACCGATGTAACTACGATTAGTTTGGAATGGCATACGCACTCCAAGGCTTTTAGCAAAGTCGAGTAATATGATGTCAGTTAAACCACCATAAACCATAAATCATTTTAGAAGTCTTTAAAAACGCAGGAAATGAGAGTACCGACTAATCTAGACTGGTCTAGGTAAAGGTTCTTTGGCTCTCGTTAGCATAAGGGGCGCCATATCTGTGTAGTTGCGACGTTGAGTTCCTAGTCTCAACTCTTGGCGGTCACCTGAACTTGCCGCGAATTCTAGCATTAGTTCGACACCGGTATTTATGTTTTGTAAATACTTGTATAAACGTATCAAGTCTCGACCGCGGAGTCCCCGGCCTAGTGTTCATCGAAGCCAGCGCATAAAGGCTCTGAAGACCTCCACTGGACGTACTTTACTCTGACGGACACTCTGGAACCTTGTGCAAATCAGCTTCTTTGCTTAGCGCAAACTGCTTCACCATGGCGGCCAAACCGGTTTTCGTGCCAGAAATAGGGTGCACCACTACAGGCATATATTGTGGGATTGATGGCGTGCCCCTTTCCTGCACTTTGTTCCAGTCAGAATAAAGGGCGAATTAAGCTCCCAAGCCACTGCTTTGACCCTCTCCGTTTTAGTCAAACTGCAACGGTTAAAGGCCGCTTTGTCAAAGTACGGCTGGTCAGTCGGTGCATGCGCAGGCATGAGGCGTGGATTAGAAGTCTAGCTCTGAACCCAACTTCTCCCTCTAGGATGGTATGCATTGCATTGCTAAATGATCAAGAAATCGCCAGGGTAATCAGTTAAATTTATTCCACGAAGCGTATCTGTGCACTCCAGTACGCTATAAAAATATCAGGTGATTTATACGTTATGTGTATTACCCTTCTGAAGGGCGGAGCCCTGTCGCGTTCTTTCATTTCATAGAAGTTTTGGTTAGCTCAGTTGGTAGAACCGTTGCTCCTGTGAAACAGTGGTCTCGGGTTTGAACCCCGGGACGGGAAGAATTTTTCTTAACAGCAGTGTCTATGGCCGCTGTATAGCTTTTTTTGTAGCCGCATGGGTGCGCTTGGGTAGATCCCATTGAGTAATTACTTAGTTGTTACAAGCATACTCCAGAGTAGAACATACCCCTACACGTTTGACCATGACAGGGTCTGCCTGTTAAAGTGATAACGTGAGAGCGGACGTTCGCCGGAAAATCCGTGCGCGTTGTCACACTAATTCAGGATTAATCGATAGCGTTGTGATTTGAAACGTTGTGGTGAGGAATGGAAATGACTAAAATTAGAATTCAATCCGGAATATGAGGTTCGTAGAAAGACTGAAACGCCATCATGGCATATAAATGTGTGAGAAGTTAATTACGCTGAAAAGAATTGGGGTAGTTACTTGGGAATCAAACTCATGACTCCTGAGTTGCGAGTCAGACACGCTACCCTTAGAACATCGAGAGTCGTTCCACTTGATTAAAGGGAAGAATTTTGTGCCTTGTGGTGCTTTACGGGGTCTTGTGTATCTACTCATGCATGCTAACGAATGCCCAAATAGAGAGAAGTACTAATTATGAAATAACGTATCAATTAACGATTAATGCAATGCGCGTCATAAGTTTTGGGCGGAGCCTAAGTGTCCTCCTAATTTTAACCTGAAAATTTAGTTTCATTGTTTCAGAATCTTTTTCATGAAAAGCATGCATAAAATTGTGCCGGCTGCCTAAATTTAATTAATGAAGGACTATATGAAGTTACTCCAGACTGTTTTCAAACAGCACAGTCTGTACTTATCCTTAAGTAGGTGATTATTCTTTATAGGTGATTATCCTTTATAGGTGATTATCCTTATGGCCCAATTAATGATTTTAAATAGAAGTACGGGGCTTGGTTTGATCCCTTGCAAAACTCCCGAAGCCTGCTTTCCTCCTTCGCCAAAACCACGTCAGCTTTGCTGCTCGAGTAGCCCTTTTGTGGAAGTTTTGTAAAATTTCTGCGGCGCATGTGCGTATTATGATGTATTAATAATTACAGTCCATATTTGGACAAAATTTCTGGTATATTGGACCACCTGCACGCCACGCTTACGGTTATATATTTCACCAAAATGTTTTCTTTTGATTAGTGACAGCTATTTATTAATATAACGTCGGAATTCTGCGCTGCCTCCCGTCTGCCAATGCCACAGTTGTCATCCCCAACAAAGCCTGAGAAAACATATATTTATAGCCCTATCTACTCACGATTAACCAACTCAAGAATACCTCTAGGGATATTGTAGTAATGAGTGGGGTTACAGCGGAGCATTAACCACCTTTTAATTTGTTGCAATGAGCAGGAGATTATGAGCATTTGCAAAAGCTTCTTTGAATGCGCTTCAATGAACAGACATTGCCGACAACTACGGCCATTCTCGGTTTGATTCGATGCCATGCGCAATTAGGCTGGAAAAATCGATACCTCACGCAGCGGCAAACTTTAAGTTAGGTTGCCGACCTTAGCTAGTTTGCGATGACAATCTACTTTTCAACGTTAAAATGCCGTTGTAGACATCTCTTGCAGACAATCTTGAAACCTAGAAGGGTGGGCGGATGTTTCTTTGCGGAGGAATTTGATTTGTGTCGCACGACAAAAACACAGGAGGTCTATAACGTGACAGTGCAATTAAAACATTAGTCTTAACTAACAGAAGCACCATCTCGGCTTCAGGTAGCCACTGCGCAGATATGTGTGGCCTAGGAAAGATGCTGGCGGGGGCTCGGTGAGCGGCTGTTTTCCGACGCAGCCGACCACATCTCCTTGGGCCAGCTTTGACCACTGGTTGTACGAGCAAGTCAGCGCATTGGTTCGTGATGGTGTGGGGAATTTGTTCGCCCAGGTCACTAGTCGTAAACAGTCAATGCTGCCGAATACCAGCTACGGGTGAGTGATTAATATAAAGGAATACAGGCAGCTTTGAAACGGTATTTTCTAACCGAATTGTAAAACGGCCCAATCGGCGATGAATATATTGTATCTAATGCTGGGAAAAAATCAGCCTTCTTGAGAGCCTCGTGACAGCAATTAAGCGGTCCGGTTTTGCTTTTCCGGCAGCACATCACAGAGATTTTAAGAGAAATGATCCTAAAGTGCAGATATTATCACAGATTCCAGTTTTTTGCGCCGTTGTGTCCTAAAAAATGAGTGCACTGTAAAGCTGTGGACAAATTTTGTTCTTGAGAGGCGTTTATAGCTTCGACTGAGTGAAATCCTCGGCTGGTTATAACTACTGAAGCATTGAAGCTGTTCAATTCCGTTCCACTTTTTGCCTGCTTAGGCTCCAGTCGGCACACAATTTTGCCCTTTATTTCCTTTTCTCGCAAGGGAAGAACTGTGGTAACAAACAGGTCAAGCAGGATGAATGTCAAAAATAGAATTTATGACCTTTGAAACGGTTCATATGATGCACTTATATGAAAATATGGAGTATAAATGATATTGAAAATTGCATGCACAGCTATAAGTTTTTCATATGCCTTCCGCATGGCATCCAGAAACTTTCAATATAATTCCGATCTGATTTTAATATAACGCGCGCAACATCATAAAAGTTCTGTTTTTATAAGCAATGTATATATACTCCGCATCACATCCTTATGATCTATTATGAGTCCAGATGAGTCATGTTGAAAACGAGGAATTTTGGGACTCATGTGAACATTTCATAGGATGTATAGTATATGTCAGTGAAGCGCTGCATGCGTGGCAATATTCCTAAATATATACCACGTTGTAGGGTGTATATAGTATCTATAAGGAGTGCGGGACGCCTCGGAGACATGTAAAATCTAATAGCTTTCGCCAGCAAACCAGGCCCCTCACTGCAGCGCCATCTTTGCTTTGCATCAGTCGTTTTACATCTCCAGCCAGCGCTAGATGAAAGAGCTCGCTTGGCTCTCCTTTCGTTGTTGCAGTGAAGGCTGCCTTAAAAAAATAAAGCAAGGCACCGTCCTGCTTTTTACGGTTCTTTCGGAGGAGAAAGTTTTGTGACTAGCCTGTGGCTGAGGTTACGATACCGGACGCGACTTCAAGGTCCATGTGTAGTATTTTATCCAGTAGCTCGCGACCGGTGCCTTCCACGGACAGATTTCCCTGGCGTTCTTGTATCTCACGCAGTTTTAAGATGAAATGTCCCCGGATCACCTGTCTAGCTGTTACAAAATAGTTGTTCATAATGTTCAGTTGTGTGGGTGCTCGCGCACCTTTCTTTCCTGGAAACGCAGCAGTTCGACGCCGTCGGGGTCGAGTGAGCAGCAGCATCAGCCGCTTTTTCTTGATGAGCAATTGCCGGTGTTGCCTCTCGTCTCAGCCGGTTATGCATTACATGCCCCGGTGCCAGCCGTAACTTCTGCAGCCTCCGGTGGAATGGCGCTAGAAGACGTGAAGGTGCCACTCGTCGGCGCCAGGCCTCGCCAGCAGGATGTAGAAGGGAAGCCCTCCTTTCAGCAATTTGCAACACCCAGCCGTCAGGACAGGAGGAGAAAAGCAGGCTTCGAAAAAGATGTGTAAGAGCTTCTGACATGAGTTAGAGAATGCTGCAGAAAATTAAAGAGAAAATGTAGAAAAAATTTTGTTGCCTATACGTGAACACTTTTGAAGGAGGTATCGAATAAGATATTATGGTCAAAACTTTTGCCGAAGACAGTTGTGGTTCGAATAGGCAAATTATAAGTTCTGTATCCGACCCCTCTGCTTAAGGCAGAGTGAGGGAGAGCAGCGCAAAATACCTAAACACGTAACCAGATTTCTCTGCAGATACTATTGTATAGACGGAGGGAAAGCTTAAATGACATGAAGAATACCCAGGCGAGCTTTGCAGTTCGTAAAAAAGGAATGAAGAGGCTATTGGACAGTGGCCTTTGTGATAGTCCTGAAGACGTGCTGCGAACTTCTTATACGTCCTGCGGTCATCGCTGATAAGCGTCAGCTTCATCCGAACCCTGTATGAATCTTTTACACGCGCCATCTCTTCTCTCTCTCTTAATCTCGACGCGATTCCGCAACAGATTGCACAAATTGAGAATTGCTATTGACTGAGTTTTATGAATTCAGCTGCCCCTTGTTCGGTTGAATTCATGCGCTGCAACAGCAGTATAAATAGGTGCCAGGGCGTACCAAAGTCGCATGACCATTGAAGGATCATTCTTGAGACAAGGTTCTACAATTTTGACGAATTATGCGTTGAAGAGCGCTTCCAGGATCATTATGGTATAACTTGATGGCAGTGAGGTGTGTGTGAAGCGCGGATTTCTTCCCACCACGTTGCACAAGATGCAACGGCTTAACAACCATGCAGAGAATACTAAGCCGCTGCTTTGTTCTTTGATAGGGGGGGGGGGGGGGAATCGATTTAAAAGTTTAGCATCTACCGCATAACAATGGCCATTCGAAAGTAGAGAAGTGCGGAGTAGCCGTTTCGAATGTAGAGGCAACATGCTCAAAAAGATTTATGCATTCCATGAAGGAAAATTTCAAGAATCGGGTTGCTCTTCTGTGTGGTGCATTTTATCATAAATCACGGTCCCAGGTTCGTGTGAATGTTTGCTAAAAACGATGAAATTGATAGATCAGGCAGCCGGTTCAACACAACCGGAGAACAAAAATACATACAGCAGAGGTTACCAGGTTACTCTGTAATATCACAGTAGGCCCCATAATCTCAAAAAAGAAGCTGTAAGGTATAAACTAAACGTGCTCTTCTCGATATCTTCAAAGCTGTCCAATATTCGGGCGATGATGAGCGGCAAGAAACTAGATTTCTGTTCCACAAAGCATGCTGCCAAGTACAAACTTTGATGGAACAACGTTATGTACTACATTCAACTCAGTTGAGGCGGCTAACAGTTCAGATATGCATCATGATGAACATTCAAAGAGGTGTAAGAGTCATAAGTGTGAGCCGAGTTTTAATAAATACTTTCGGCAAGAGCGTATGAAAAAGAATCAAAAGTAGGTTATTGAGGGCCTGTTTCACTGGGGAGGCTTCAAATCAATCCGCAAATGCGCCGCGAATTTATGTGTTCAGAAAGGAAATTATTTTTTTAAACGCAGGGCTGTAGTTACAGTAATGCCATTTTTGCTTTTACATGACCCTTCTCTGCACATTGACGGAGTACAGAGCGCTGATGTTTTTGCTTTTTACATTTCTTTCAAAGCGCATCATTTTTCACTTTGGTAACTTATGATTTCTTACCTGCGTGCCTTTGAGAGTAGTTTTCGTGCTGGTACTGTGACTTTTTTTATATATGATTCCTTGTGTTTACTCCTTGTTTTTTTTGGCTGTTATGATATTGCGCACTTAGCAATCTTTGCCTAAGCATTCCGCGTTTACCTTTGATATCTCTTTTATTGCGACCTGACCAACGCATCTTCCTGTTTGACCTTGATTTTTTTGTTGCTGCATTCAAGTTGCTTCCCGGCATTTCACTTATTCTCGTTTTTGAATGTCACTTTGCAAATTTTATAGTTTGCAATCGCCTCGTCTCCTGATTAGTACTGGATACATTCTTCCTGCATGTGTGCGAGAGCACTTTAAAACATGGAAGAGAAATTTTTTTTTATTATGCTATCGTGCGTGGCTGCTATACAAATGCTGGGATTCCGATTAAAAAACTTGGATGGCAGTCGGCGCTCGCTGCTCTCGTTTTCTGCTCCTTTCTTCGTGTCCTCTACTCTTTTCGTGCTATTGCCTGAACGAAGTGTAAAGAACCAACTCTCCCATTCAGCTCCCGTCAGGGTTCAGGTGAAATTTAGGTTGAAAGACAAGACTAAAAAGTCACTAATGCAGCGGGCACTACTTCATGAAATTGCTGCTCGAAAAATAAGCATAAAAAACTAAATAACCTTCAAAATATCGTTAGACTTTCATAAGCTGCCAATCATGAACAAAACAAACAAATTGCTTATTCAAATTAGGCTGTTCCGTGCATGTCATGAAACACGGGATCCGCAGAAAGACTGTGAGGGGTAAGACTGCAGGTTCAGATTACCGCACGTAAAATGGAAGAATAAATAGACCAGGTGGCATGTGGAAAAAACGAAACACTAGTGTAAGCCTTAAGAGGAAAGGTTTCACGAACAGGAAAGCAAACAAACAAGAACAACACTCGCGGAAGTCAAAGGAGAGCTTGAGGAAAAAAAAGAAAGGTTCACTCAGCCTTCTATGTTAGGCGAAGTGTTGAGCGTTCGACGTGTGAGCTTGGTAGATGGTGCGTCGGGCGAGGAGGTGTGGCGGGGCGTCGGCGAAGTCTATGGGCTCCGGTCGAGGCCCTGATGGAACACAGGCACGGCCGCCAGGTGAGGTAGCCCGGGCAAGCATGGGTGGAGGCAGAGTCGACCCGGGCTCTGAGGCGGCTGGACAGGGGGGGGGGGGGGGGGACAGCGGCGCCTGGGTCTGGTGGCTCAGGCTCTCGACGACGGCTGTCCAGGTCTGGTAGCCCAGACGTCTGCGGCTGACGCCCAAGCCTGGAAACTCGGGAAGCCAGCCGATCTCGAACCCGTCCGTCGCCGACCACGTTCCTCCTGTTCTCCCCCGCACGCTCTCGTCGCCACATTACACTTCGCTTTTTCTTCTCGAGCGTCTTCGCCAGCCGCAGTGTGGCGCCAGTTCCTTACAGAAGCCTAGGGTGCCTCGATGCCAGCGCCGGGTGGAGACAACTTAGGCGACGCCGCCATATTGAATCACAATTGGCCTCTCCCATGTACCGCGGAATGCTCGACTGGTAGCCCAGTGTAGCTCTCGCTGCAAAATGCCGTTCAAGTTAAAGCACTTTGAAGCGCGCCGAGATCATGAACGGCGCCGTTACAAACGCTAGCGCCGCTGATCCTGTGTGATTCAATATGGCGGCGCCGCTGAAGTTGTCTGCACCTCGGCGGCGCTGGCATCGAGGCACCCTAACAGAAGCCTTCCCGCGAAGTTTTTTCCAGGGATAGAAATTTAATAAGAACGGCGGCACACTCTTGATGGGTGATGAGTCGCTGACGTGCTGGAGTCATTTCACCGCACAAGGCACTCCACACTACCCGACACATACCGCACGCATCACCCGCTGGCTCACACTGGTACACGGTTCACCCCAGAAGCGCTTGACACACAGTATACATACAAAAGCAGTGAACAAAGCAGTCAACAAAGCAGGCGAGCGAAAAGCGCCCTAGAGCCTATGCACAATGTCACAAACATTGGTGATGTGCCTAAAGTAACACCTCCAAGTTCACAGCTGGCGCGAAAAATCCGCGACATTTTTGGATACCTTACTATGCTCAACTTAGAACAAATACTTCTGGAGCACGACGCTCCATCGGGGCACGCAGCTGTTTAAATGTTTGGCCTGGGAATAATATTTGAGCGACTGATGGTCGGTTTGAATCCTGAAGGTTTGTACATATAGAAAAATATGGTTCCTTTTTCCTTCTGGTACCCTTCTGGTTTCGCTTCCGGTAGCGCTTCCCTTTACACGAAGATGGAGATGAACGCCCGATAATGTCGGCTGCCACTCCCTCAAGTGAGGTAGAAGTGAAAGGTGTTTGGCCCAGTGGAGCGATGCTCAGCTTCCCCTTTGGCACGGTGCGTTGGCACACATCACAAGACCTGAATAAATATTTTGATGTCGGCCTAGACCCCTGGCCCACAAAAATCACTGAGTACCCTAGCCTTAGTTTTTCTTATGCCACAATGGCCGGAGTGTGCACTCTCAAGCGCTAGAGTGAGGACGTAAGTGCGCAAGCACTTCGGTGCCACTGCTTGCTCGATCACCTGGCCGGGACACACTTGGTATGATCGGAATATAAATGTTTTCGATGTGAATCGTATAGGCGGTGCTGTTATTGCCTGGATAAGTCTCGCCGGTTTTGTTCCGGCACACATCCAATGTTGCGTTCTCCTCTTTTTTCTTCGTAAAGTGGGTCTAGACACCTCCAACGCGTGGATGAACGCGTCCCTGCACGCCATAGGAATTTTCGCCGTCCACAGCATGGCAGAGCCTTCAGTCTCTCCGGTCCCTTCTGGGAGAGTCAGATGTCTCGGTGGCACCGTCCGCTTGACAGAAAACTGCTCCTTGGCGTTTGGTACATTTCCAATGATGACGTCGTACTATGGAGCCTTCAAGCACCGCACGATAGACTTTCCTGAAAAATACGGCGTCGAGATCAGAACCTCCGCCTCTGGGACCTACAAACTGCTGCCACCCGCCAGGAGCAGAGTAGCTCTATCACCGGTAAAACTCCTTCAGGAACCAGGTCCCTACGCACAACGATACTGTTGGTACCGGCATCCCGCAAAACAGAAACCGGTTGCCCGAACATATAGCCTTCTTGCACAAGCATGCTGGCACTGAAGCCCGCTGGCCGGTAACCCGCATCCACACTGGTGAGATAAGGCCGCACTTGAACCGGAGGACTGGCAGGATTCATACAACAGGCTGAAGCCTCGCGGTCTCCTGGGTTCTTGCGCATTCAAGAGTGTGCATTGTGCCCTTGCTTGCGGCAGACCGTGCAGTACGGCTGTTTCGGCCGCGTCCTGCAATCAGACGCTTTGTGTCACGCCTTATCGCACAGAAAGCATCGCCTCTGTGATTGGGATTCCGGAGTACTGTCCGTCTTTGGGCTGTTTGCTTCCAAGTTATCTTCGAAAATAAGCAAGTTACTTTGCTGCTGGGCCTCCAGAAAATGATGCCCGGCTACCGCGACCTCGTCAACTGTCTTACAGTCACACTCGCGAATGAATATTGCAAGTCTTGCGTGGCAGTTCGAAAAATCTTCAGCGACAGTCATATCAAGAACCTCTTCGAACGTATTGCCTCGTCCCCTTATTTCAACCCAGCGAATAAAAAATCTAAAGAGTCTCGTAGTGTACTGCCTACCGGTCTCGCTGTCGTGGGGCTTACTGTGGCGCAATTCTTCGCTGTACCCCTCCACCGTGAAACTGAACAGTTTCAGGAGCGTTAGCTTAGCTTTTGTGTAGACGAGAGAGTTTTCCGGAGATAGCCTTCCAAAAACACGAAGAGCTTCTACCAAGCATAGGCTCGACGCCGTGGCCACTTGTCTCTTGGCCAACCTTGAACAGTGGCCACATGCTCAACTCGCTTAAGGTACGCGTCAAGAATATTGCAGCTTTCTTTGAAAACGGGAATTAGCCTATGAGAGGTTGATGGGCCCACACTATTCGGCCCTGGGAATACTTGGATCAGCACCTGCAAGTCGCTCCCCGTCCTCCATAAGCCTCACTCGTAACTGTAAATTCTGTACCTCTTTCTCCAAACGTTCATTGGAAGCTTCCGGTTCAGCGACCTTCTCATCCCGCGACCTCTCAAGCTCCTCTTGCACCCAAAAGCACCACTCTGCATCTTGGAGCCCCACGCGCTCTCCTGCCGTCACAAGCTCGGACGCGTTCATACTGCCAAAAAAGTTTGCTAGATAAATAAAAAAACCGCCTGGTGCTGTCGCGGACGACAAAATTGGTGAGGGGAAGGACTGCAGGTTAGATTACCGCACGTTAAACGGAAGAAATGGACCAGGCGGCATGCGGAAAAACGAAACTTTAGTGTAGGCCTTAGAAGGAAAGGTTTCAGGAACACATGAACAGGAAAGCAAACAAACAACAACACTCGCGGAAGACTAAAGAGAGCTTGAGGGAAAAAGGAAAGGTTCACTCAGTGTTCGGTGTTCGCCGAAGTGTTCAGCGTTTTATGTGTGAGCTTGATAGATGCTGCGTCAGGCGAGGAGGTGTGGCGGGTTGTCGGCGCAGTCTATGGGCACCGGTCGAGGCCCTGATGGAACACAGGCGCGGTCGTCGCCAGGTCAGGTAGCCCGGGCAAGCATGGGTGGAGGCAGAGTCGACCCGGGCTCTGAGGCTGCTGGACAGGAAGGGAACAGCGGCGCCTGGGTCTGGTGGCTCAGGCTCTCGACGACGGCTGTCCAGGTCTGGTAGCCCAGACGTCTGTGGCTGACGCCCAAGCCTGGAAACTCGGGGAGCCAGCCGATCTCGAAACGGCCGTCGCCGACCGCGCTCCTCCTGTTCTCTCCCGCACGCGCTCTTCGTCACGTTCCAGTTCCGCTTTTGTAGCGATAGTTACATTACGGTAGCATATCGAGCCTTCAGCGTGGCGGCGCGCCACCCTGTGGCTGCGCCGCCACGCTGTCACGTGGTTGGTCACGTGGTGCGGAGCAGCTACCGGCGGCGCGGCGCCGTCACTGATCACGTGGTTCGTCATGTGGTTGGTCAAGTGGCCAAGTTCCACTGAGGCAGATGTAGCTATCGCGTCACTCCAGGTTTAACCACAGCTAAACCACAGCGAATTTTTTTTCTGCTTGTGTGTTTTCGTGAGCCGCAGTGTGGCGCCAGTTCCTTACAAAGACCTAAGCAAGTTCCCCTTTTTTCTCACACAATTCAGACCATGAAAAGTGATTGCTGTAGTCTGCAAGCATAATTGTAAAATGGTCATTCCACGCCAAACCTCACAGGCGTTGCACTCGACTTTCTTCAATTTGTTAAAAAAATTCATTGAAACTTATCCTAATCTGCGTAACCATAGCCTGAAATATTTTTGCCGAAAAAAAATTTAGCCGAGAGGTGAGGGCAGTTTAAATATTTACAAAAGCGAAAAACCATAAACTTCTCAACTAATAAAAATTGAAATCTTTTGAAAGCACTTCGCAATTTTCTTCACTGATACTTTGAGAGATTTTGGCATTTTATATAATTCGAAGCAAACACCCTAATATCCATGGATATGTTTAAAAAATCTAAAAATATGTGAAATTGTATCCGATTTGTCATTTTTTGCTTTAAATATCAACTTGTTTTCGGAAATTCGGAAATAACAGTCTTGTTTCTCAAAATGTATAGCACCTTTAACAAATGCTACAGGTGACGAAACTGCGTATATGAAAGTAAAAAAAATATATATTAATGTTGAAAAAGTGCGGTTTGAGCTAAAAACACTTGTAATTTCACCTTGAGGTGGTTCAAGAAAAATACAAACAATAGCGGGTTACGTACAACAGTTTACTGCCTTTCATTTCTGAAATTTTTATCCAGGTAATGTTGGTTTAAAGCGAGAAGAAAGTTCTTGAAGTACAAGTCTCGAACCGCAAGTTGCATCGTCTCTTAACACGTCTTCACAGCAAAGCACGACACTGCCGACACTGTGCACAAATAAAATGCGGGGTTCATGTTCTCATGTGAGGTTTGCACTGCAGGCAAGCATGGGAAGGTTGAGTAGTTGAACAGGTGTTCGTGGGAAAAGATTTTTTTAACGCTGCCGCGGCGGCACATGCCCAAGTGAGCTAGTAGTGCGGTGGGTTTCTGTCGCAATTAGTCATTCTTATGAGCGCCATGACAAACGTAAGCACCAGCATTTGAGCTTGTGAGACGCCGATCTGGAAATGACCAGGACGATGCGATGTTGGAACAATCCGCGACGCAGCGGCACCATGTGGTACCTTACCCTTGTGTTCGCCAGAGGCTCATGCCTGGTTCAATTAAACTTGTTCCTGGACTAGTTGGTGACACATAATTGAATAAAAAGGCAATAAACCGTTCGCGTTTGCGGTGTCTTCCTCCTCTGGTCGTCCTTTTTGCTCTACCTTTTTATTCAAGCATGCCCGGTTGTTTCCGATTGGATGTCTTGGTTGTATTTGATTTAATCTGTGCAATTTGTGCATTCATACTCCAGCGACAAATGTAGACGAGCCACTGTGATGGCGAAGCATCTTCATGCTATAGACGCACCTACGGGCGAACGGGCCGCGTTCACCGCCTGCGCGTCTCGCGTAACTCGCAGCTGCGGTGTCCACTTCGCCCCTTCACGTCTCTCCGAAGCGCGCGCTCTCCGCGATCTTATTCTTATATAAATGAAGCACTCGTAATCGCCTGCCATGCCAGCTGGTCATCCCTCATTGTGGTCCATCCGAGACAGCACGCTGAATACCCTTGTTTTCTTCTCTTGGCTGCCCCACAACAAACAGGTCTGTTCGAACTCCAAAGCAAAAACGATCTCGTTTATTGCATACCGCCCTCCGAATGTCACAACATATTTTCTTTAGCTCCAGCCCTGAATATGCACGACAACGAACGACGGCCAACTGAACTTATCTGGCCATAAGCGTCGTGCAATGCCAGGTGCAGTGTTCTGTGGTGAAGAGGTGTTAAGAGACGACGAAGCTTAAGGCATGGGAGCTATGCTTCAAAAATTCTTTTGTAGCGTAAGCTACAACAGCCGAGGTTGAGCAGTTTCGCGTGATTCCTGGAGAGCCGTGCTGCGCATGCGCGAGGAGCAGTGACGTCACACGGAGCACAGCTGGAGTGCCGGAGCTGCCACCGCGCGCGCCTCACCAGTCTGCGCATCTTCTTGAAACCGCACAATGTGACCAACCACGTGACTGGTTGCGTGACGGACCGCGTGACCAGCCACGGCACCACGCCGTCGGCAGCTGCTCCGCACTGTCACCGACCACATGACATTTTTCGTGGTCAGCACCCCCGCATACTCACTGAATAAAAAAAAAAACCCTGTGTCGAGGCTGGGAATCGAGCCAGGACCTTCGGCGTTTGAGGCGTGGACGCGGCCACTCCGCCACGACGGCTCTTTTTTTTCTTTCTCGCATAAAAATAGTGACGAGAAAAGTATAAGCACGCTTACGTCACAAAACATCAGGCCACCTTACCCCTGCATGACCCCCCCCCCCCCCCCCTTCTAAGACATCAAAAGTCTGAGAAGCACACACGTGCATTCAGATAGGGAAACCAGCTAGGCGGCTCTTGCAGGGCAGCATATACTCCCCGCACCAAAGCGCATTGTTCACGAAACAAAGATTTCGACGACCGTGGTGATTCGGCGTGTCGATCCATCATGCGGCTCTTCCAGAGAATAAATAGTCCCTGCAACATAAATAGATCATATGGCAAAAAAATGTTTTTATCCACATGCAGGAAACGGATGCTGTAAAGTGTGATGTCAATGTCCTTCTTAATTTTTTTGAGTGGATGACACGGCACATAGGCAAAGACGGACACGACACAGGCGCTACTTGCAACTCAGTTGCAAGTAGCGCCTGTGTCGTGTCCGTCTTTGCCTATGTGCCGTGTCTTTTGTGCGCTTCACCCACTCAAGCTATGAACCAACTTGCCCAAGAGCGTGTTCTACTACAATACCTCCTTCTTAATTGTTCGTAGCAAATTGTCCCAGAAGACGATAGCATCAATGCACAGAATAAAACAATGGTCAATTGTCTGTGGTGTATTGAACAGGCGACAATTCACCGTCCATGGCGCAAGAATCTCCTTAGCATGAAGAAATGCCTTCACAGGCTGCGTTGACGTGTGCCGCTTAAAAAAGAATGTTTTCGCGGCAGAAGAAATGCACATCCGCCTAACACGTTTTAAAAAACTAGCGTCAAAGAACTCCAGAAAAGGTTACCGATACAACGGTACAGGGAACAAATCTTCTGTAATTGCCTGAGTCATCTGCCGTCTGGAGAGGCTATACAGGTAGTCTAAAGAAAAGCGGATAGTGAGGAAATTGAAGGTGTCAGCAAACTTCCTTAAGGAATCCCCATAAAGTCCCCTCACGGGTGTGTCCTGTCGGTGCGGATAGAAAAGCCAAACGAGCACTGAGACGCCTAATAAATAAGCACAGCGACTAAAGAAGGGTGGTTTGACGATTTGAAAAAGAAAAAAAGGCGAAACGAGTTGATGCACGAATAAGTGAACAAGGCCGATTCCACCAGACTCTAGAGAAAGAAACAGGTTATCGCGACGCATGGGTTCCCATTGGAACGCCATACGAATGTAGGAAATATTATGTGCATCACCTGCACTTTCTTCCTCGCACAGTGGAGAACCTGCAACACATAGCAAGTTTTGCAAAGAAAAAAAATGTTGCATACTTGAGCCCGAGCAAAAACAGTTCCCTACCCCTCCAAGCCTGGGTTTGTCACCTCATGCAGACTCTCTGAGAATCCCAGTAGGCGCTACTGTTGCGAGTTTGGTGAAGAAGAACCCCTAGGTAGTGAAGGAGCCCGCACTTCCAGCTTATGCCACCATAATGACTTGGCGTTGTACCCCAATGGCCCAACCAAAACCCCTTGAATTTATCTAGATTAAGAGCCGCACCTGACAACTCGCAAAACTCTTCAGCCAAATGCATTGCCTGAAGCACACTCTTTTGTCAGAACAAAAGAGGGCGACATCATCTGCATAGGCTAAACTCTTAATTTGACACTGCGCCAGGGAGAAACCACGGATAGATGTGCAGATAATAATACTGAGGCAAAGGGGTTCAAGATATTGTTTGGTTTGGTTTATAGGGGTTTAACGTCCCAAAGCGACTCAGGCTATGAGAGACGCCGTAGTGAAGGGCTCCGGAAATTTCGGCCACCTCGGGTTCTTTAACATGTACTGACATCGCAGAGTACACGGGCCTCTAGAATTTCGCCTCCATCGAAATTCGACCGCCGCGGCCGGGGTAGAACCCGCGTCTTTTGGGTCAGCAGCCGAGCGCCTTAACCCCTGAGCCACCGCGGAAGGGCGGATAAAGATATAGAGGAAAGAACAAAGGCGATAAGGGACAGCCTTGGCAAACCGATAATTTCAATCGAATAGGTTAGACTAGCTCTTCTTTAACAATTAACCTCGTATGGGACTCCGTATAGCACTGTCTTATACCCCTAAGCAATCATCTTTATTATCTGCATGCTCTAAGACCACAAACAAGAAATCTTGACGAACTTTATCAAAGGCCTTGGCAATGTCAGTCTGAATTAGAGCTACTTGTCCGATTTCATCTGATACTGCCTCCACTACTGAATGTGCAATATGAATATGGGTTTGGATGCTGCGGCCTCTGATACCGCAGACCTGATGCGTGCCTATTAAGTGAGCGACAACCAGCTGCAGACGATTGCAAAGAACCTTTGCAAAAAGTTTGTTATCTACATTAAAGAGGGAAATTGGACGATATCCCTCAACTGTTTTCAACCGATTTGAATCTGTGCTTTTTGGATTATTATAGCATGCCCAGAATATGAAGTGGGGGCAAAAAACCAACATCGTAAGAAGCCTGGAAAACTTTCATCAAGACAGGTGCTAGGCAAGCGGAAAATGATTTATAGAACTCGCTACTAATGCCACCTGGCCCAGGATATTTCTTAGCGGTCAGTTCAGAAATGGCAGATTTAATTTCGTCACGACAATTTTTTCCGCCACTACTGCTCAAGGTTTATCTGTGAATAAATGCGCATGTAGGGAATGCGCGACTTTCATATATTAAGTCTTCCTAACCAGATGTCGCCGCGCTTTCGCTACGTATATCCCGGCCTAACAGAGCTAGGCCATTATTAATTTTTCTCGCTTTAGAAGAAATTACCTAAATAAAATTTTAAGAAATGAAAGGCAATAAATTGTTGTACGTAATAATAATATTAATTGGTTTTTGGTGAAACGAAACTGTGCCGTATCGGTCTCATATATCGTTAGACACCTGAATCGCGCCGTAAAAGAAGGAATAAAGTAGAGAGTGAAAGAAGAAAGGAAGGAAGAGGTGCCATAGTGGAGGGCTCCGGAATAATTTCGACCTCCTGGGGACCTTTAACGTGCACTGACATCGTACAGCACACGGGGGCCTAAGCCTTTGACCTCCACAAAAACGCCGCCGCCGCGGTCGGATTCGAGCCCGGGAACTCTGGATTAGTAGCCGAGCTCCCTAACCACTGAGCTACCGTGGCGAGTTGTACGTAAACCGCTATGTTTGCATTTTTACTTGAACCTCCTCAGGGGGAAATAAGGAGTGTTTTTGGATAAAAGAAGCCCTTTAAGTGAAGTTAGTATTCTTTTACTTCGATGTACGCAGCTTTATCACCTGCAACTTTTGTTACAGGTGCTCGACATCTAGAAAAACAAAACGGGTATTTGCGAATTTCTGAGAGCATGTTATATTAAAAGCAAATAACGACAAAGATGGGGCATTTTCATATATTTTAGATTTTTAAATAATATTTATGCCGTATATAGCTCCATGCCCCGATTTATCTCGAAGGACACTATCTGTGCAAATGGGAATGAAAAAATTGTGAAGTGTTTTCTAAAAATTTGATTTTTTAATTTTTGAGCAGTGCCTGGTTTCTCACCTTTCCTAACTATTCACACTGCCCTCACCTCAAGAATATTTTTTTCGGCAAATATATTTCTGGCGTTGATTACGAACAGTAGGATGAGTTTCGATGAACTTTTTTTTGAAAAAAATGGAGGTGGTCGAGCGCAACATCTGGGACGTTTGACGTGGAATGACCCAAAAGGGAAAAAACGTCTTCAACACTGATGCCTGATGTGTTGTGAAAAGCTTGTCTCCGCAAGCGTCTATTCCATTCTTAGCAGCGTTGCACACACTTGCACGAAGTATTAAATTAAATATATTCCTTCAATGCCTGACGACCGAGAGAATTCTTGATAGCAACACGTGACAATCCACGCCATCATCCATCAGACGGGAATGAGCAAGGAAGCACTAGAAAAAGTATCAGAAAACCACGATGTAGACAAATATCTATTGAGAATCGCCCAAAGTCATAGCAAGCTGGAGAAATCTAAACGGGATTTTCAATAAACAGTGCTCAGAAGATGACAAGACGTAATGCGACAAATCTCCTTTAGATATTTCTGTTGTATAATTCATTTTCACATTAAGGACCTTTTCATTGCATATTTCACTATGATTTTTCTGTCGCCTTCTCGCTTCGCTGCTGCGCAGGCTTTCAGGTACCTTCAGGTGGGCGGTCGTCAGTCCTAGTCATCAATCTCGTCATCAATCTGTGTGATCTATGCGGTTCAAAACAATAGAGCGCCTTATCCGCATCTTTTTAGCCCAGTATTTTGCCTTAACAACATAATGTCTGCTCGGTCGATTGCCTTTCGAATAAACTGCTCTCTTTACTCAGCGCATATTGATTTGGTAAGCAGATTGGTCTGGTTTGATTTATCGAGTGAAAAGTTCCAAAGCGACTGAAGCTATGAGGAACGCGTAGTGGAGGGCTCTGGAGAATTTCGACCGCCTGGGGTTCTTTAACGTGCATTGATGTAGTTGATGACAGGGCGGCGCGAAAGGCACGAGGACGAGAGAGGCACAATAACACAACAGGACAGGCGCCAACTTGGAACTGAGATTTATTCGCACAAACCCTTACACTTTATGAAGCACCCGTGCCGTATCACAGTGAGCCTATCGCACAAGAATAAGAAATTGTCAACAACAGTCAAAATACAGGAAGTAGGCGCTCCTTCTAACAGACCGGGAGATACATTCAGCACTACATATCTGATAATAGGAAACGTTTTGGACAAAGTACTAAGATTATCTCAGCGCAAAACCAGAGAGGAACGCAATACATCCTCACAACAAAGACGCACGCTTGGCCAAGGAAAACAGGGCGCAATCTAAAAATTCTTGCTTTAACACATCATGTGGCAATAAATGAATGAGAAACAAAAAACTCGGCAAAATTGGTGGACATGAACATTGAAAACTTTTGAGAAATCCTCTCAGCGTCAAAGCACTAAAATATTGGTTTCTACACAGTTTACTTTTGGCCGATAACCCACATTCAGGTACAGCAAACTATGCAGCTAAAACTTCCAAATATTAAAACCTAAAGACACCCTTTGAGAAAAGCCAGTTCAGCGTCCCTGATTGAAATGGACCGACTTCTAAGGCATGCACTTCCCGCTTTCTTGATAAATTCTGCATGAGCTACTTCCCGCTCAAATTTGTCTTTCCCGCTCTTCAAAAAATTGTTTTGTTCAATTCCGGGCCACACTCTTTGCAGGTTTTGCAGTGGCCTGCAAGGAAGCTTCCATGTTGGTTGCGCACATTCCGCAAGTGTTCACTGGCCCGTTCATTGAAACATCGACAGGTTTGCCTTAAGTAAAGAAGACCACAACTTACAGCAATTTGATGCACAAATTGTGACCTGCATTTGGTGAACTGTGTTTTATATTTATTAGGGCAAACCGGTCATTTCTTCTCCGGCTTAGTCATACTGGAAATCTTTGAGAGCTTTGACGGGGCCGACAACACAACTTGTACCTGACGTTTGCTTGAGAGTTTTTTTATGCCATGAGAAACTTATGAGTATAAAGAATGACAGGGACCGATTTCTTTCGTGCTTCTGGAAGTCTCTTGTCATGAGGCCGATAAAAACTCTGGAGTAAAATTTCGGAGTCAGCCTAAATCAAAAGGGGCGGGTAGCCGGCTTCTTCCAACCTCTGAGTTTCGGCGTCAAAGCTCAAGGACATCATGTGATGACACGACTTTCCCAGGGCATTCTGAAGGGCAATAGAGATTATTGCTCTTTTGAAGAGTTTCGAATGAGCACTGTGAAACGGCAATAGCCCTTTGTTAGATCTGGGACTGTACGCCCAGCAAAGGTGATCCTTCAGAAATACCAATATTATGTCTAGGAACTGGAGTTCGTTATCCCCTGGTAACTCTCACGTAAACGTGAGGCCCTCGTTGTTATTGGTGAAGACGGATATCACACTTGTTGTCGCCGTAGTTACATCAGACCCGGGAACATTGTTCAGATTGACGAAAAAATCATCCACATATCCAAAAAGGCATACAACATGTGGGCCCCTTAGTTGAGTTTAGATGTGATTCTCAATGGCTCATAAGAAAACGTCACAGAGTACAGGCGCCACTGAAGACCCTATGAAGACACCTTCTTTTTTAACAAAGAAGCTTCCTTCAAAAGATATGGCTGTCGAACACAAGTAGAATTCCAACAAATCTACAAAACTTGCACTACTAATACCAGCTGTATTGAATGTGAACTTCACCAGTTGTGTTGATCTTTTTTTCTCTGACCGCGCTCAGGAGTCCGTGAATGGAAACTGAGTAATATAAATCTTCAATGTTGATGGATAAACCAATGTACTCGAAGGAGGGAAAACGCCTAGCTGCTGCAAAACGTACGAGGAACAATGAACCAGAAAAGGATCATCTTCCACCAAAGAACCAATGTGCTCTTGATGGTATCAACTGACAACGCGTTGACATGCCCCTCTTTCCGACATGATAGATCGTAGTGGCATTCCAGACTTGTGGGTTTTAACCGCAAAGAATATATCAAGGAAGCCCCCTCCATCTTTTGCTCGCTTCTTGATGGCATCCAGGTGCAAGTCATCCAAGATTTTAAGTACTTCTCGTTTTCTAGTGCGTGCATTGAATTTTACCGGTTTGAAATTCTTGTTTATGGCCGCAGATGCCATTCCTCGGAACAAAGCCGTGGGCAGGACAGCAAAACCACCATCTTTGCAAGCTTGGAGAACAAGGAGGCCATTTTCTTTGAGGTTATTGGCCCCTTTTCAAGAGGCGGGTTTTTCCGGGGGTTATCCAGGACGCGCCTCGTCACGCAGGCGACACCGTCATATGTGATCCTCTCATTTCCACTCTCCGCAGCATGACCAGCCACTCCTCTAACCATAGGCCAGGAACTCCTGCCGCTAGGCATATGCTGGTAAGCAGAAATTTAAGCCTTTCACTAACACTTCTTTCACTTTTTCTGGAAGAACCGCCTCTCCAAGAACGAAGTTTTCTGGAGCAATCACCAAAAGGCTCCTTAGGCGGGTTTGGGCGTATAAACTTGAGTTGCAAGTTAGCGCCTGCACTGTTGTGTTCTTGTTCCTTTCGCGCTGTCCTGACATCGACTACAGCTATGAAAAAACTAGCCGAAACCAAAGTACTTATTGTGCACTGATATCCCACAGTACCAGGGCCTCTAGAATTTGGCCTCGATTGAAATGCGACCATCGCGGCCGCTATCGAACACACGTTTTTCGGGTCAGCAGCCGAGCACTATATCTACTTAGCCACCAAGGCGGATGATTTGGACAGCAGAGCTCGCCTAACTGGCCGGACTAGAGGTATTGCCGGATTGGCAACTGTAATCATCATCATCATCATCATCATCATCCTGACTAAGTTCACTGCAGGACAAAGGCCTCTCCCGTATCTCTCCAATGAACACTCCCCTGCCAACCGCGGTCACCCTATCCCTGCAAATTTATCAATTTTATACGCCTACTTAGCTTTCTCCTCCCCTCTGCTACGTTTCCCTTCCCTTGGACCAGCATGTTACCCTTAAAGGTCATAAGACTTTGCACATTGCTAAAGGATTTGGCAGCACTGACCACAGCGTTCTAGTACCTCTTTTGATGAACTGTCAAGTTCTGAACTATCTTGTTCTCAAGACTGTCTGTCAGCTCGCTGCAATAAGCAATTTAGTGGTACTCCTCTATGTTCTAAGCTTACAAATTAAACCAGCCAAATAGACGCACGCAGGAAAACTGCGAAGACAGGAAAGAGGCTGGACTACCAACTGTACGTGAGCATTATGACAATTTAAACACAGAAAAGAGCCAGCTGTATCAGGAAGGTAATCCAGTGAAACAAGTTGGTGCATTGCATTGAAAAATTAAACGAGCCAAAAAGTCGCACATAGGAAAACTAAGATAGGAAAGAGACTGGACTACGTACTGCTGGTTTGTAGTTGGTAGTCCAGCATCTTTCCTATAGTAGATCGGTGACCCCTCGCTCCAGAATAGTTGGGGTCGTCCAAGTACATCCAAGAGAGAAAAGAACCGTTATTCACACGGGTGGTGGAATCCTTCCCTAAGCAAGAGGGACAGCGCACACGTCACGCCTTCTATTGTGCGCGGAAAAACGCTGTTTACGTTTTCGTCGGCCAGTGAAGACGGGGATTGTTTTCTTGGTAGGCGCAAACGTTTCCCTTCGCCGTGAGGATTTTCTTTTTCAGAGAGATTCCCACGAGGGAATTCTTCGACGGGGATGTGATGGCGTCAGAGTTATGCGCAACACTCAACCTCCACTCCCGCATTACCACGGGCGGCTGATGTGTGGTGGAATCCATATGCGGCGACGTTCGGAAGGAATATCATTGTTGAGAAACGACATAGGTTCGGTGCGCGCCGATTATAAGCGCGGCGGCGTAGGCAGCCGCAGCCGAGTTGAATAAATCGTTGCCCAAAAGCGTCACACTTTGGTGACCTCTACACAACGCTGTGCTCGAGAAGGATGGAGTTCTCCGTCGTATGAATCCAGCAGTTACGTAGACCGTGCTTTCCGGGGCGCCAGTAGTGACATCTTCCCTGTTTGAGCCGCTGAGCTGTATGGTGGTAGCGTTGATGCCTTCCTCGGGGCCCTGCTCCCCGTGTGAATGGGGCGCTGTATAAGGAGTGCCGCCGGGAGGCGTCACGCAGCCCTAATCGCAACTTCGAAATCCCTCATCTGAATGCCGCGTCACATTTCTAAGCGAACCGAATTACAAAACACGCATATGTGAACCTATTAAGTTGATTTAATTTCACAGTATCAGGGAACGTCGGAAAGGAAATTGTGTTTCATCAGTTGTCCTTCCAGTCTGCCGGAATGGTTAGCTCGATCCTATAAAGTAATCCGAAGTGGGGCTGAGATTGGCTTCAGAAGAACATAGGCGAGCTCTAAGCCGATGCGATCCAACTATAAATAGGGCTAATCTGTGCACTCTAAAGAGGGAATGGCGCCTCGTGGCTGGCGGTTGTCTGCTAATCTAAAGCCTGGAGTCGTGAAAGATTGGGGTTAAAGAAAGTGTGTAATTCTGGAATCTATCAAGCACGCATCAGACCATAAATTGACCGCATTTACAGATATTAATAGAACAGCTGATCACGCTCAGTCAGTTTATCAAGGTGCCTATCAATGTTGTAAAGAAACAAAGAAACGAAGAAGCAGAAACAACAGTGCCCCGGAAAGAAACGCCAAGCTGTGGGACAGTGCTACAGAGCAGGAACAGACGCCAACAGAAACCTGGGCGCCCTTGGAGACACCCGAAAGGTGTCACCCCAAAGAGAGCGGACAAAAGACTACCAACAGTGCGGCGCCTTTAATTGGCAGCGACATAGGAGAGAGCCGAGCGGTCGGCTACAGACGGTGCCTCAGCTCTAGACGCCCGCAAGCGGTCTCCTTCCAGAAGGAACTCCAGATATCGGCCCCGGCGCAAATGTAGGGGTGAGGACGCGACCACCAAGCCATGTGCACGTGCGGAGGAGAGAGAGAGGCCTTGCAGACATTGTGGGTGAAAAAGCGGGTGGACGAGACCAGTGCGAAAAGAAGAATCATCGGAAGAAGACGTGTGTAACGTTTCTTGAATATAGCCAATGTTTTTTGTTATTGTTAAACAGTGTTGGTCCCCGTGTGATTTATCTGTCATTTTTCGAACCCCATAAGTTTAAAGCTCATAGCTGTTACATTATCGTTAGACTCAGAAGAAGCTGCTACGATATGCATGACATTGTGCCGAAACCCGGGATGAGAAGATAGCGTGAAATCCGAACGGATCACGAGGGACTCCAAAGACTGAGCTGAAAAAACGACAACATGAAAAAGCTCAAGGCCAAGAGGAGAAGCCGGCGAGGGCAGAACACCATCACAATCAACGAGGCCACAGCAGTGCTGCCGACAGCCGACGTTCGTCAACTGACAGCTCTGCTGCACAGACTACAAGTAAGCAACGATCAACTGCGGAAGTTAAACGACGACTTGGAGGACCATCTACGAGAGGAAGCTATCGAGAACGAATTCACAGAGGCCATCGAATACGACGATCGGGTCATGAACACAATCGGTCTACTCAAGGCTCAGATAGGAGCTTCGAAAGCAACAACGCCTGCAGTACATAGCGCCAAATCGACGCAAGCGTCGCTGCCTACACCAAAGCACAGTGACATAAAGCTCCCGAAGCTGCATCTAGAATCATTCAAAGATGAGCTTGCCAATTGGCAGACTTTTTGGGAATGCTTCTGCGAGACGGTGCATGAAACTCGGAGCTTGTCGAAAGCGGAAAAGTTTCATTACCTAAAGAACCTCCTCACCCGGCCCGCCTCGTCGGCAGTAAGAGGATTGCAGGCAACAGAGGCCTGCTATGACGACGGAGTGCGAATACTGCAGCGCCGTTTCGGCGACAAGGGAAGAATAGAGCAGTAACACCTTGCCAAGTCAAGGATGCTGCTGTCTGTATCGTCTTCAGGAGATGTGAGGGGACTCCGCCGGCTTTACGACCATGTGCAAGCACACATTTGCGGACACACGGGACTGGTAGTGACCACGCATGCTTACTCTGCAATGGTTTGCGACATCGTACTAACAGCGCTGCCGCGAGACATGGTAGTAGAGTTTCATCTACTGACAAGCCGAGCTACAAAGACAGGTGCGTCGTCGCCAGCCGATAGCATTCCCGCCTCGCCAGCGCAGCAGTCCGCTTGTGCGCACACAGCAGACAGATCCGACGGCAGGTTAAATGAGATATAGTTTCTGCTATTGGAGACCGAGTGCCGAGAACGGTGCAAACAAGATCCTGTAACTGTGGCAGAGAAGAAGCCATATCACATAGACCGGTTAGGAAAACGCCCGAATCAGCATACTGCAAGTGCTGGTGTGCTTTCTTCGCAATCAGAAAAGGCTGAGAAATGTGCCTTGTGTGGTTCAAGCAAGCACTGCACAGATTTTTGCACAAGTGCGCTGAAAAAAAAGAGAGAGAAGTTAGCCAAGGCAAAAACGTTCTTTTGGTGAACGAAGTGGGGGCACAGATCTAAAGATTGCAGGAGAAAGATAAGCTGCGAGCATTGCGAAAGAAGACATGCCACCTCAATGTGCAATCCAAATTGGACAATAGACAAAACCGACGCACCAACAAAGGTGACTGCCACGAACATGCATGCAGCCGTTAACAGAAAAGAGACTCAAGAGAAAGTGCTGCAGAATTCCCGCGCCTTTGCTGTGGGGGACACTAAATACGGCTACATCCGGGACCTAATGGACGGTGGAAACCAGAAAACGTACATTCGAGAAGACATCTCAAAAACACTTGATTTGAAGACGTTGGGAGAGAGCGACTTCTATATGAATATCTTTGGGAAGACTGCCGCGCAGCTGCACAGATGCGGACTCGTCGAACGTCGCCTTCGGAGCCAGTATAGCGGCCAAGAAACAACAGTAGAGGCTATTGAGGTGCCCTTTATATGCAAGGATGTCCGGAAGGTGCCCGCACATCACAGTGTTGCGCAAAATATGGAACTCGGAGGGGCATTAATAGCAGACAAATTTTTATATCCCGACATGGCATCTGTCCCAGGAACTGGATTATTAATTGGCGCCGATCGCCTCTGGAAATTCAAAACTGGTGAAGTGCAGCGAAGCGACGAAAACGAAGGGTTGGCGGCCGTTAACACTAGGCTTGGTTGGACCATCCAGGGGCCGTTCAGTGTGAGCCCCCAACCTCATACTAGCAAACAATGTTTGCATATTACGAATAGGTTTGGAGACGGCTGACAAAGTCCACACTACGCTGCAGAACTTCAGAGAGTTAGACGCCATTGACATAAAAGATTCCCCAGAGACGCCGAACTCAAGACCACTAGACAAAATACAATTCGAATAGAAATGTCAGCGTTATGAAGTTGCACTGTCATGGAAGTATTCATCGCATGAAATCAGTGACAACAGACGCATGGCGGTGCAACGGCTTAACAGCATGACAAGGCGACTTGGGTGGAACAAGGAACCTTTGGAACAGTACGACTCGGCTATTAGAAGTTACATGGAAGCTGGGCATGCAGAAAGAAATCCCAAGAGAGTGAAGACCACCAACGTATAGTAAATGCCGCATCAGCTAGTTTTCAGAAGCGAGTCGAGAACTGCCAGACTGCTCGTGGTGTTCGACACCTCATCGCACGCACCCGGCAAGGAGTCACTGAATGATCACCTGGATAAAGGACCGAAGCTGATTGGTGGCTTGATGCGCATTCTGGTGTGATTCCGCATGCACGAAGTAGCACTCAATGCCGATATCGAGGAGTTTTTACAAATCGGCGTCCGACCTGAGGACAGAGATGCGCTGAAATTTCTTTGGTACAGAAGCACACCTGTCGCGCAGGAACCTTTGCTTAGAGTAGAAGAATGGAGAACGTGTAGGGTGCCATTTGGCACTACGGCAAGCCCCTACCTTCTCACAGCCACACTTCTAAACCATTTCGATAAGCAGCTGAACGGCGCACTGAAAGAAACAACGATCATCCTGAAGTACTCCTTCTACAT
Source organism: Amblyomma americanum (assembly GCF_052857255.1). NCBI lineage: Eukaryota > Metazoa > Arthropoda > Arachnida > Ixodida > Ixodidae > Amblyomma > Amblyomma americanum. Next base: position 392,455,948 of record NC_135497.1, on the reverse strand, counting down.
AAATTACTTGATTACAGAGGCGAAATCAGACCTACAAGCCTTAAAGCTAGCGACGGAAGCAGCAGGGATAGTGATAAATGCCGAAATGCGCCTTTGAAAGTGGACATGCAATTCGACCACAGTGCGAAGAGCCCTGCGCAACGAAGACTGCGGCGCATCATAAGAGACATAAAAGGTTCTCGGTCTTCACTGGACTCCCACGACTGACCGCATGGGAATATCGCTGGCCGGCGTGCTAAACACCATAAGCACAGATAAGAAAACGAACTGAGAGGTGTTGCAAGCGTCGGCCAATGTGTTCGATCCTTCGGGGCTTGTTTCTCCATTTGTCATCAGAGCAAATATATTATATCAAAGAGCATGGGAGAGAGGTATCGAGTGGGATGAACAGTTACCGAGTGACCTGGAAGCGGAATGGACGAGCTGGTGTTCGGACCTCGCCAGTCTGAGACAGCGTTGCTTCCCGCGTTGCATTGCGCCCAACGACGAACTTACCTGGCAGCTGCACATTTTCTGCGACGCAAGTCCGACTGCCTACAGATACTGCGCCTACCTCCGGATTGGAGAAGACAGCGGAACGGTGAGCGTCAATCACATCCTTGCCAAGTCACGCGTGGCGCCCCTAAAACCCTTGTGGCTGCCTCGATAGGAGCTAATGGCTGCGATAATTGGAATACGTATGGCCACATACCTGCGAGGTGCAATCAATCACCAAATGAATGTTTCCCTTCGGACTGACTCAATGATTACGCTCCACTGAATCCGAAGCACAGCAAAAAACTGGGAACCGTTCGTTCAAAAGAGAGTAACAGAAATAGAGAGCGCAAGCAACCCGGAGACTTGGCGGCATTGCCCTGGATCACATAATCCAGCGGACTGCCTCAGGAACGGTATGAAAGCAGAGAGCCTCCAAAACAGCAAGATTTGGTGGCATCGGATAGAATGGCTGGAAAAGAGCGCAACTTCGTGGCCTAGGACTCTGCTGTGCCATGCAGCCTTGAGGTCGCTGCAGAAGGAAGAAAGAGACGAACTGATCAACTTTTCGTCTCTGAGGCCAATACTCCATTACAGCGAGCAGAAAATTATAGCAGCTCCCCTATCCTTTAGAAACGAACGTGAAATACGTTTATACTCATTTGTGGGGGATGTAAAGAAACAAAGAAACTAAGAAGCAGAAACAGCAGTTTCCCGGAAAGAAACGCCAAGCTGTGGTAAAGTGCTACAAAGCAGGCACAGACGGCAACAGAAACCTGGGCGCCCATGGAGACACTTAAAAGGCGGCACCCCAAAGAGAGCTGACAAAAGATCACCAACTGCACCGCGCCTTTAATTGGCAGCGACATAGGGGAGTGCCGCGCGGTCGGCTCCAGACGGCTCTTCAGCTCTACACGCTCACAAGCGGTCTCCTTCCCGAACGAACTCCAAATATCGGCCACGGCGCAAGTGTGGGGGTGGAGACGCGACCACAAAACCATGTGCACGTGCGGGGGAGAGGAAAAGAGGCCTCGTGGACATTGTGGGTGAAAAAGCGGGTGGCGCACAAAAAAACACAAAAAACAAGGAAGACAAAGACACAGGGGAAACAAGCGTCTCTAGAATGAGGCCCGGCCATGGGGTAGAAGTCGGCCGGACATCCCCGTTGGCTACATATCACAGCCAATGACAACAGCGGGCAGATCCGGTCGCCGGCTTTTGACAGAGCGCTGCAATGCGCCTCATCATTGGTTGCATATCGCATTCAGGGGCAGCCAACCACCCATGGCCCGTGCACTTTCCATAAACGGTTGAAAACCGCGGGTATATCTGAGTGACCAATGACAGAGGAGCAGACAGACGTCGTTGCCATTTTAAAATGGAGAGCTTAAGCAATACGGCTTCTGGTGAACATTTTCTGTTCTTCTGGCATTGTCTACGGTTGAACTCTTGAGTTACCGCATATATTTCTCAGTTCCAAGAAAATGACATAAAAGGTAAAAGACGAGTAGAGCTCAAGGCTTCAAAAACTGCCGGTCAAAAGAGGCGTTCATAGCTTCAGAAGCCATGAGCAACCTTCGGGTGCACCAATACGACACAATCATTCGCTTTCAAGATGACGGTTTAGCTACACGTTCACTACGCACTCGTTTTTAAAGCACTGCGCCACCAGTGTCTCAAAACTTCAATATGTGATTATCTTCAGCTCATTAGGGTCTTCTGCCAGAAAAAAACACTATGTTAAGCGCAGGCAGAAAGCAAAACCTGGCTCTTTTCTTGAGTGTACCGAGGTCGCCAAAAATGGCAAATTTTTGATCGATAATATAAATCCCTATATGGGCCGCTTTACAATTCGGTCACCAGTTTCACAGGCGTCGATATGTTAATCTGTATTAACCGCGCACCTCTTGTTGGTTGCCTCCAGCCGTGGCTGTTCACAACTGGTGACGTTGGCGAGGAAATGGCAGGCAGCAAGACCAGCAACACGCAGATTTGCTCATGCAATGCTTCGTAGAGGATGGCGTAAGGGGGTGTAGTGGGCTCCACCGGCGGACAGCTGCTCAGCAAGTCCCGTGCCAGCACGTCGCGAAGGCCACACATCTCTGCGGAGCGAACGGCAGAAGCACAGGTAGCGCTTCCGTTTATCAAAATTAAAGTTTTCATCGCGGTGTTACGATAAAAAACTTATGTGCTTATGTCGTGCTAAAAAATAAAATTTGTCTTCAAGAAATTAATATCTGTACAACCGCGCACTTTCCATGTCTGTCTGCAAGGGACATTTTCGATTACATTTAGCGTAGAGAGGTGGTAGTATTTGCAGACTTCCTATGGTCGCCAACCAAATGTAGTGTTTGACTCTTGTGCACATAAAAGGGCACGTTACAATCGTCACAAGGGCTTGAAAAGTTATCTGTTACACATACAAAAACTGTTTGTTTACGGATTACGTACAAGTTCACAGTGCACATGATGATACCAGGAGAAGATTGTATACAATAAAATTCAATAAAATATTTATTGTGCACAATCAAAAACACAATACACGTAACAGGCCTGCCAATGCCTCAGAGGGCTTGACTGGCAGTACCTGGCAGTCAGAAAACAAGAAAATGCAGAAAGTTGTTGCTGAAGATTGCAGCGTGAAAGAGAAAAAGTAAAAAATGACTGAAAAGAAACATTAAGTACTTCTTAACAGTCTTTTTACCTCTTGTTTGGTTTTCGCTTTTAAATCAGGCGCTAGGAATTTGTAAAATATGGCGGGCACATGATATTGTCGCGTTCGTTTTCCATATTTTGTTGAAGTCGTTGGCATTATGAAAGGATCCTTTGGTCTTAGGCAACGGGTTGGTGTGTAGAGTGTTTTAAAATCATTGTTCCAAAAGTCGTTGATTGTAACAGTTTCGACCATAAGAGACGTAAAGGAGGGCATATTAAAAAACTTAAACACATCTGTATCTTTCTTAGGGCATAAATCATATACTATTGACAACAGCAAAGAACGTAAAATTGAATCAACTCTTGAGCTCTATCTAAGGGTACAGTGACCATACACAGTCAAACCTTAACGCATAATACTGTAAACTAAGGCATGAACAATTGTTTTTCGACCAGAAAGTGGCATTAAGCATCGGATATTGTACAACATACAAGAAACCGCGCGAATTTTTTTAGACAGGTGGGACAAATGAGAATTCCATAAAAGATCACTGTCAATGAACAACCCAAAATATTTAACAGAAGATGCATATTGAAGAGGTTGACAAGCGCATATATTACAGTCAGATGTGTGTAAGAATAATGGTTTCATAGGTAGAATTTTTTTCATTGGACTATGGAAGCACACAAGTCACGTTTTAGTAGGGTTAATGCTGATTAGATTAGTTGCAAACCAGTCCATGGCTCTGGTTACATTATTCTGTAATGAGCTAAGTGCATGATAGTAATTAGTTGAACAAGATAGAAGTACCGTGTCATCGGCGTATTGATACACATGTTCATATACTACATTGGACAGATCGTTCACATAAATGTTAAAGAGCAGGGAGCTTAATATAGAGCCCTGGGGGACTCCAGAATAAATACAAGCAATTTGACTGAAAACGTTCCCCACTTTTACACACTGTCGTCTATCACGCAGAAAGTTAGATAATATGTTCAAAAATGATCCACGAAGCCCGAACAGAGACAGTTTTTGTAGTAGAATGTCGTGACAGACAGTGTCAAACGCTTTAGAGGCGTCCAAAAAGAGAGCACATGCTACCCGATTGCGATCTAAGGTTGAATTTAGCAGATCAGAGAGAGCTTCTAAATGTGTTTGGGTACCTCTCCCCAGCATAAATCCGTACTGATTTGACGATAATGCATTATGTTTATCTAGAAAGTGTGTTATTGTATGAGCCATGTGTTTTTCTAGTATGCGCCATACAGGGAATACCGAGATAGGCCTGTAACTTTCTATATTGTTGCGCGCACCATGCTTATGAAGGGAAACTACAATAGCGATTTTCATTTCAATTGAGATCGCCCCAGTACCCAGAATATGGTTCACAACAGAGAGTAGCACAAGTTGAATAGCGTCGATGTTTCTTTGCGGCTCACTGACGGATATCTTGTCAAAGCCAGGTGATTGTTCTTAAGGTTAAACATAATAGACATGAGTTCGTCAAGCGAGAGTAAAGAAAGATATGCTGAATCTAGGACACTCGTATTTAAAGTACATGCAGATGGTCGCTGTGGTATTGATCCCGAAATGCTAGAAAAAAACTGATTAAATAGGTTTGCCACATTGATATCATCGGCAGAAAAATACATTGAAAGGCTTTGTTTGGAGCGGAAAAATTATACCCTTTAAAACTGTTAATAAGAGGCCAAGTTTTCTTTATGTCATGCCATGCTTCTTGAAATTTTTTCTATAATGATTGCGTTTAGCCAGTTTAATCACTGCGTTTACCTTGTTTCTGGCGTATTTGTATTTTAGGCGCAAGTCACTGCTGTTTGGTGAGCGGTTGGCCTTAGTCCACAGCAAATATTTTTCCTTTATAGCAGCTAGATTTTCTGTGGTCATCCACTTCTGGCTCAGATTGCATTGCCTGATTTTTATAACGCGTTGCCGCGTGCCTAAAGGAAGCAAGGAGAGCTACCAATTCGCGGTACGCATTTTCTGGTGACAACGTGAATAGAAAATTATTTCAGTCGGTTTCATTGACTAGTTTGTATGTAGTCAAGGCAAGGCCATAGGTGCCACAACTGCTAGCTAGAGGTTATTTAACTGCTGGGCACAAATTGCACCCGCCGCCATGTTGCCCGACGTCAAAAATATTATTAGATGGCTGTCATTCAGTATCGAAAGACCACCACAATATTTTGAGATATGTTAGGCATGTGCCGTTTTAGTTATTTTGTATATAACTAAAAAGTTGATCACAAATTATATACGAGGAAAGAAGCGCTTGGCGCGCATTACGCCGGTAAAAACATGGCGATTTTTGCGGCCAATGACTTTTGCGTGGCACTAATTGAAAGACGGCTTCTGCAAATATTTATAAGCTCCTGCTCACGCCAACTCATTAAAATGCGGTTTACAGCTCTATAGTCACTACTGTCAACACTTCATTCTCTACAGAGAGTCTTGAGTCACTTATTTTTGAGATGCTAAGGAAATTTGCTCTCTTTGGTTTTGTTAGCGACGGCACCTGTGGCATGAACAGACAGGATGCGGCGCAGACTAAATCCAAGATATTTACAGATGCTTAACACTTACCCGACGAAAATATATTCCTCTAACAAATAACAGTGCACGAGCATTGAATGTCAGTCCAAGGAACCGTAACTATTGTCAAAATAAAGACAGCAGCTAATAAATCAATCATACTACAGATATGCACGACAGATTTCTTCCAAAAGGCGCCAAAATAGGTTGTCTTCAGAGTAAAAAATATCCATATGATGGCCGCATAACCTATTCAAACGGCAACAGTTGCGGGATGCGATGGAAGATTAGGTTGCAAGAATGCCGGTGCAGTTTCTCTGCCCCTTGCACATGGCGAGAAGTGGATGTGCAGAGCTGCACTTAAACCTTTGGTCATGACATCAATGCAGAGCACCAGTGTACAAGCAGGATCCTCGGCGTTATTCTGGCTTTGGTAGTCTCTAGTGCTGCACCTCATTTCTGCTGAAAGGACGGACCGCGCCGCCATCGTGAAGGAGATTATGATGCGGGAAAGCTAGCTTCATTAGTGTAGCAGAAAGCTAACAACAACCATGAAGATTCATGAGATCATTACATTTGGGTCATTATATAAAATGATAATAATTTATGTACGAATGAGTGCAGGAGGCGTTCATGTTGATACGACCCTCTGGAGTAAATTCGCTAAGTCATTCTTTATTGGCAGCCAGCTGGCATATATTTCTGGCTGCTTTGTATGAAAACGATGCTTATCGTATAGATAGAACCTGCTGTGTAGTTTATGCTCGCGCAGATTAGCCTCAGAACTTTAATTTGCGAGAAGAGAAAAGAAAAGTATGGGTTTGTCTATGACAGTTTAACGTCCCATAGCGACTAAAGCTAGGAGGGATGCCGTGGTGAAGGGCTCCAAAAATTGCAACCACCTGGGGTGCTTTAACGTGCAGTGATATCGGACAATACACGGGCCTCTAGAATTTTGCATCCTGCGAAATTCGACAGTCGTGGCGGTGATCGAACCTCCATTTTTCGGGTGAGCAGCAGAGTGCCATAAGCACTGAGCCACAGCGGTGTCTGAAGCGCCATTTAATCTGAGTGCTTAATGTCCTTAAGTTGATTTGAGCTGAGGTGTTGAATGCTGCAGGCGGGGTTAGCCTTGCTTTATCTGCCGGAAATTGTGCCACCGTAGCGTCCCTTCTATATTAATAATGTCCTAAAGCCTGTCGCATCTACCCCGCTATGTGCACAGTCTCTTATAATAGCACACATTCGCTCCCCCAGTCACCATCTATGCACACAATCAATCCACACAGTTCACATCACAGCCCACTCCAGAAGTCACCATCTATGCACATATTCAGTCACAGCAGAACATAGGCAATTGCAGTGCCACAATCCATACACACATTCACTCACAGTATAATGTAGTTCCCTCTGGAAGACACCATCGACGCACACATTCAATCACAGTAGGCCATAGTTCGTTCCTGCTGTCACCATTTAGAAACAAGTTCCTTGTCCTGCGGAAATGCTAAAAGAAGGCGTGCCGCGTCTTTTTTGCATGTCTGGTTTCGATTCGGGTAGGCAATGTCCTGAACTGTACTATGACGGGTTCCTGTCTTCTTGAAGGAAGCGAACATCACATACCTTTCTGCGTTGTACTCTGGGCAGCATATAGTATAATGTTCGATATCACCGCACACACTACATAAAGAACAGAGCGGAGACGATGCTATGCCTGTCTTATGCATCCAGGCAGGAGTGGGAGCAGAGGCCGTGCGAATTCGATGTAGTAGAGTCGCCCGGGATTTTCACACTTCCTTGGTCACACATGGCTTGTGGGGTGCACTCTGCAGGGTACTGAAATGATGGACACAGTTTTCCTGTAGAGACTTTCCCACCTTGAGATACTTTTCTTGATGGACTCCTTGAGAGAGCTTTATGGGTGAGACTGTCTGCCACCTCATTGCCACTGACTCCTTTGTGAGAGGGCACCCATTGGAAATATAGAGCAAAGCCTCTGCTTTGCAGATTCTGCACCAAACGCAGAGAGCTTATAGACAAGGCATCAGTGGGGAATCCGTGCTCAAACCTCTGAAGGGCAGATTTTGAATCAGGATGACAACAGGTTGAGCCGGACAAGACCCTAACTTTCGTAAAGCCGCCTCAATAGAAAAACTTTCAGCCGTTGTGGAGAATACGACAGCAGTAAAGCGTACGGACCACTTACAGTCCGAAGAAGAAATGAAAAAAGCCGCTGCGCTAGCTTGTTTGACCTTGTCCACCAAACCTTCCAAGAAAATTTGAAGATGGCGGGCATACTCTGTTTCAAAATGTTCAAGTACAAGCGAACGCGTTGCTGCCAAAGGAGACCTGCGCTTTGCGCTCACATGAGGAATTGTGACCTTACAGTCGAGGGTCGGAAAAGACCAGGGTTGTTTCAACCGTTTCCTTTGCCTTCGAACATTAAGGCCTTAAGAACTAAGAGGATAGAGTGCCAAGTAAACCGTCGACTCGTATCTCTTGCAGAGCCGCTGGAGAAGGGATCGCCCAGCTACCGTCTCTTCTACGCGCTCACGATGCATTAGTAGTCTCTGAGAAGCGACAAGGCTAAGAGGTTCCGATAGAGACTCATGAAATACTGTCTCATTGGCAGCCCCCTGAGGAACTCCAATGGTTCTTCTTAGGCCCTTTCTGTGGAAAACTTCGAGACGTTCAAGCTGTGATGCCGAGGGGGAAATTAATGGTAATTGATATATTATGCGATTGACCACCAGCGCTTCATGAAGTTTGACCATTGAAGAAGAATGGTGTCGCCATTGCTCGCGTGCAATTCTACGGATGACATTGAGACGCGAAGATATGGATGAAACAATCACGTGTACAGCTTTTCGCCACTGTAGACGGGAGTCAATAATGACTCACACGAAACGCGTGTGGTTGAATTGACGGATGCAAGAGTGACCGAGGTCTATCTTCAACCGCGCTTGACGTCTTCCTACACCTGGAAACAGAACAAAGCCGGATTTTTCCACTGACAGGGACAATCCCGCACCTTGAAAGTAAGCTTGTGCCGAAAGTAGAGCCTGTTGAGCTATCAGGGCTAATCGCTTGTGTTCGTAGCCAATAACACAAATACAGATGTAGTCAGCATATATTGACATAGCACTTGCCTGCAACTTTTTTCATCGAATCGGGAAGGCCAGTCATCACGACGTTAAAGAGCGTAGGGGGAAGAACACTTCCTTGCGGCTAACCTCGTGATAAAACCCTTTCGGTGCTTAACGTATGCCCTATCCGTACACGAACTGCGCCAACACTTACAAACTTGTAAAGGAATCTTAACATACTGCCCTCTATGCCCATGCCTTAAAAACTGTTTAGAATTGAGCTCTGAAGCACGTTGTCGTAAGCTTCCGCAACGTCAAGAAAAATGGCTAAGGTGGAAACGCCGAAAGCTCTCTGGTGTTCAATGTGACTCACCAAGTCTAAGAGGCTATCTTGGGCACTAAGACTTCGGCGAAATTCTGTCATACATGTTGGCAGTGCCTTGCTGTCCTCAAGACACCACGATAAGCATTCATTTACCAGCTTCTCCATCAACTTAGCTACACAGGAGGTCAATGACACAGGGCGATACAAGGCAAGGTCTGTAATGCCTTTGCCAGGCTTCAGTACTAGAACTACATGTGCCACCTTCCATGACGAAGGAACATCCTTCCTGAGTTACAAGAGCAGATTATTCAGCATTTGATTATTTATGCCGTCAGTGCCTGGAGTACACCGCCACCGCAGGCCACTGGGCGCAGTCTGAAGCTCACGAAGCGTGAACGGGACGTCCATGATAGACCTGGAGGAAGCAGGTGGTGTGTATATATCTATTCCAGAATTAGCACGTACGAGTGCGTCTGAAAATTTCTCTGCCAAGCACGCAATAGGTTTTTTTCTTGCGTATGTTAAGAGCTTCAAAACGCTTCGAAGGGCGAGATTCTCCAGCAAGGCTGCGAATAACTCGTCATATTCCCGTCATCGGTGAGAACACAATCAAATTAGCGCAGAATGAGGCCCATTGCGACCTGTACAGCTTGATCGTGTGCCGGCTAATGGCATAATTCAGCGTATTGAAGGTCGTCTTCAGTTCCCTGTCGTCCTTCTTCCGCACGAGTTGGCGCTCCGCCCTTCTCGCTGCGCAAAGTTTCCTGAGTTTTAAATCCGGGGCCGGAAAATGATCAGGTAACTTGACCGCAGTAGTTGCTGCTAGCTTGCTGGAAATCATTTGTCAACATCACCAGAAACGCACTTTAGGTGCTCTCTGTACATGTCCCAGTTGATCACATTCCTAATATTAGGACCATGCATAAGAAAGTCGGCAGTAAACCCAAAAATCACTGATCACTTCCCATGCGGTAAGGCGCTGTTGACCACTTCACGCGGACGTCAGGTGAATGCAGTGTCAGGTCTATAGCTGTCGCTGAGGCTGGAGGCCGGAAGAAAGTGGGGCTTCCGTCACTGGCCATACACAGGTCCAAACTGTCAATAACGTCTACGAGTTTGCGTCCACGGAAATCCGTGTTCTTGTCACCCCAGACAGCATGATCGGCGTTGAAATGACCGCAGATGATTCGAAGAGCTGGGCAGTGGTCACAGAGCTGCTGTAGAAACAAATTTAATGACACCTTCTTTCGTGGGGACACGTACACGGATGAAAATAGAATGGGTACAAGAGCCGAGCTTTATTCTCATAGCCGCTACCTCAAAGTCATCCGTGCAAAGATCGACAACGTTTAGAGAAACATGTGGAATTTTCCTTCTTATGTAAAGCGCGGCATTTCCTGCAGGAAATGACTTTATGCTGCAGTTTTTATGGGCGACATATCCAGTCAAACATCTCCCGCTTGGCAGGTCAGCTTCTGACAGGGCCACTACTGGAACTGGAACACAAGTCTCTTTCAAGAATAGTTTTAGTTCAGCTAACCGGCTTGAAATCCCAGCGCAGTTCCACTGCAATATAAACGGCACTTTTCGTTGCGTACGAAATCCACGAGGCTTAACCCTATCCATGTTATATCGCAAAGAAGTTCGCTGCGAAGGTGGTAATTAGGGGCTCAAAGAAAGCACCAGCTGTAGGAAGTTCTTCAGGTTACCAGGCGCCATCGCTGGAACATGTGAACACAGGGCCCCAAACAAATCATGAAGAAGGTCAGACATACCTTGATTTTTGAGCTCCTTATTTTGTGCAACGCACTCACTTACAACATCGACAAAAGATGCCGACGGGGACACACTCTAGGCTGCAGTAGCTGGTTTTTTTGTCACTTGTGCACATGAGAGTCCCCCTTGCCGTCGTGTCTGGCTGTGATCCGGCCGCTCAGGAACATGGACATTTTTTCCTGGAGGTCCAACAAACGACTCGCACACAGTGGACCTTGGCGTCTTGCTAGACTCAGATCTCTTAGGGACATTGTTGGGTAACGCAACAACAGCAGACTCCAACACTAGGAAATCGTCCAATCCTGGGACAGGCGTCTCAGTCGGCGTGGTTTGGGACCAGCAAAAAAGGATATTCTACGGTGCAGAGCGCTCGCACAGAAGGGGCAGCCTTTGAAACTCGCTGGATGATCACTATCGCAACTGGCGCAAGCAAAATCGGCCGTGCACGTTTTAAAGTCGTGGTCGCCTAAGTACCGCTTACAGCGTCGATTCTTTGTGCAAACTTTGGCCACGTGCCCAAACCATTGGCATCTATAAAACCGTGGAGGAGCTTAAGGGAAGTCGGCAACTGCGTGTTTTGTGAATCCAAGATTAATTTTTTCGGGGCGCTCTGAGTTGGGAGCGAATGTCAACACGATAGAGTTGGGAGGTTTCGCAGCCCATTCTTTTCTTGGAGACTCCACACGACAGACAAGTCGTTTCACGTGCAGAACACCTTGTGGTTTCAGATAATCAAGTAGGTCGCTCTGAATACCACTTTCGTACACACTTAATAACACAGGTGTTCTTCATGTAGGAATAGAGCTACCGCACGTTAACTTTGATGCCAAAAATCCGAGACCTCTGCAGGAGCTTGTCTACCTGCTCTTCTGTCGAGACATCCAGCTGAAGAGCCTCGTGCATGGTGAACCGACTACGAATCGGAGCTGATCCCAGCAGTGATTGAATGGCCGCGAAAGGTAAGATGGGATTCTTTTTTCTTAAATCAACCCTTTCTCTGTGGGCTCAACCACTAACGGTATCCCGACCGTTCGTTGCTTGCGATTACTCACCAATTTGAAGCCCTTGTTGTCCACGTCAGCCATATCGGCCACTGACTCGTCACCGTTCACAATCGTTGACTCCTCCCCAATGAACGAGGAGGCATCGCTTCACGGGTGATCGTCTCCATGTTCTGGTGGCTTCAGAGCCTGAGAAGCCACGGCCGCCTGTTCCGAGCCAGCCTCCTTAGATTGGCGTGGTCTCCTTAGGCTTTCCGGCGCCGGAGCAGCCGTACTCTTCCCATAGGGACAGTACCGCCTTGAAGATGCTGCCATCCTCGAATATTCAAATAAAACTAGGTTATTTAGGCAAAATTAGGCAAACAAACAGAGCTGAGGCGACAGTAGATTCTTAATGGCCTTAATCTCTAACGCATGTCAGTTGTGTTGCATAGTTTTCGGGGGGTGTAAATCTTGCAACCCTGATACAGAAATAAGTGCACCACCTCTAGGCACCCATGAAAGGTGTACTCTCTCAAAACGTTGTTTCCACAGTACATATGCAACGAACACGGAAAAGTAAATGACGAAAATCTTGAAATAAAATTGGTTTGTTTGGGAAAGAAAATGGCGCAGTATCTGTCTCATATATCAGCGAACACCTGCTCCGCGCCGTAAGAGAAGGGATAAAGGAGGGAATGAAAGAAGAAAGGAAGAAAGAGGTGCCGTAGTGAAGGCCTTCGGAATAATTTCGACCACGCGGGGATCTTACGTGCACTGAAATCGCACAGCACACGGGCACCTTTGCGTTTCGCCTCCATCCAAACACGGCCGCCGCGGTCGGCTTCGATCCCGGGAACTCCGGATCAGTAGCCGAGCGCTCTAACCACTGAGCCACCGCGGCGGGTGATGAAAATGTTCATCCAAAATCTTCAACGTGGATTTCCGCAGATTACTAATGATATTTACGATATATCGAAAGTCATGGTCTAGAATGCAGGTTTACCCATTTACAGGAATTTTTCGCCGTCAGAGTGTAAAGTCACATGAAATCTAAGGAAGCGATGGGGCCCGACCTGAATGATGGTAACACACTTAACAGATAAATCTGCTGATATTTTTGTAGTGGCCTGTTTTGCACAGAGAAATTGCGTATAAATAAATGTAGCAGATGAACATGTTGGCACTTCAATGTCTTTAGTGCGCCTCGATGCCGTAAGCATAGATTTCAAAGCGCGGCTTCCGTGCAACAGTGTAGGAGAACATAGCAGTACCACGTAATGCATTTGCTCACCTGGGACAGCCGAATACGGCAGCAAGTGCCTTGCTCCGCGCGGGTGAGAGGGTGCACACTGTCTCTGCAACCGGCTGGCTGAGAGCTGCTGGGTCTCTATGTAGGCGAACACGTTCCTCATCTCGTAGTCCCTCGATCAGATGCGGCTGGTAGCTATCTTGAACCCTTGACATAACATTCCTGGGAGGATTTTCGTTGCGACGATTACACCTTAACGCTCCTGGAAAGTAGCAGAATCCTTTAGTTGGTTGGTTGGCCTTAAATAACGCCCACTTACAGAGTTTTTTCTTCGTGATCTTCATTTTCGTTTCTACCTCCCCGATGTAACACGCTGAAATTCGCCAGCGATGCCTGGCTGCAGTGAAGAAAAGAGAATGCAGAAATGATTTTTAGGAAGCTCTGCCGATCTAGCAAATGGTGGAAAAAACTGCATAATTCAATGAAACTCAGGCAGGTAGAAGAAACATGCAGAGCAAAAATCATTAACACTCGTCAGACATCAAAAGGTCACTCAAAAACCCTTTGAATCTGTATGCTTTTATACACACGCACAGTGACTGCTTGGCACGGCATTCGTTTTATATGTTTCGTATTAGTGAGCGGCGTAAATGTAAATACATGGAAGTGGCACAAAAGGAACAAAGAATGATAAGTGTGACGGCACAGATTGTTTTTCGAATATGATTTATACGATTGCTACAGAGAACATAAAGTATTTTGTTAGCAAATCAGTTTTAACTTAGTGTTTAAAGAGTATTATGCATTTAGTGAGTTGCAGAATTACTCCGAACATTATCATGGTTATTGCAAACACAAATGGTAGCGAAGTAAGGAGGAGAAAGATGTATTGTGGACAGCTGCTGCTTGATTGGCCCGCCTGATGGTGAGTGATATTGCACTAATGTGGAAGACAGGCAATGAATCTCATAGCCGCATATAATTACAGTATGTGAAGAGTGGTCGCAACCCTAATGCGCTCACCGGTACATGAATATGTGTGGCTTGCTGCCAATTGAAGTTGGAAATAGCTGAGTTGATGCAATTTAGACGCAGACAGGAGCCTCTTTTTTCATTAGACTTCATAGCGTGTGGAAAACACGCACGATGCACAGCAACGCTGAACCTCTTGTTTGAGTCAGAAACCATTTTACTCGAATGATGGTCCAACTCGGGGACATTTATGATGAAAGAGTCTTTCTGCCGGTCTGGTTTCCGCTGTCAATGCTCTATCTTTGCTGTCCTTTTAGCTGTGTTGTTTTCTGTCAAGTTTCTGCAGTACAGTCACTAGCTGTGTGCTTTGAAATAATCTGTATGTACCTCCTGTATGTACATATATAACATCGTGTTGTAATTGCCATCTGTAGTAAAATTCTTGATAAATCAAAGAGGTTCTGGGTATGTTACTGAGGTAGAAAAGCAAGCTTTTCTGGAGGCATCAGAAGAGACCCCGAAGACAAAGTATCTGGGGGAATCTCATGCATCTGCATCCTACTAGTGGGTTTGATTGGGATTCTCAAATCTTGTTAGGCGACGAACACAGGATTGAATGGTGTTACGTTTGGAGACGCCAACATGCCAAGAAGATTCCAGCCGCTAGGAGTCATCAATCGACAGAGGCTTCAAAGGGCCGTCGACGTGGTTTCCAGTTGCCCTTTGTCACGAGTTGAAAGCAGTACAATCAGTCAGAGCGCGACCCCGGCGGGTGCGGCTGAAATACTAATCCTTTCGACGCGAAGGCGGCGAGCCATGTTTCACCCGGCGTAGCCATTCGAAGTAGCTGTTTTTTATTATTATTCATTTTTCGTTTGTGTGCTTGTAAAATCGGGGAAGGAAATGCTACTTTGTTTTCGGTTAAAAATTTGGATTTGATCAAGTGTTACTGCTTTCTTAACACTTAGATAAAGGTCATTGTGCCATTGAGTTAGAAAGAACGTGTGCCAATTTGGGATGCTACCAAGTGATAAAGGCACTCACAGGATTTAAGCGAAGACATTTCCTGAGTAGACGATGAGCTGTTTGCTTATGTAGAAGCGTTCTGAACAAGCAAATTTATTTGTGTTTGAATTTTGAGCACAACTTTCGCTTTGTATCTTTAGCAGATATCGGAAGACAAATTTTGTTGGGGGGGGCATAGTTAGGTACCAAACGTTTATCTCATTCGCGACAGTGTAGCTAACGCATTGCAGAAGCAATGAAAGTACGTGTATTTGTGCACATTTCAGTACCTGTGTTTAGCGGCGCTTGGTTAGCTGGCACATTTTGGTATTCAAAGACTAAGCGAACGAAGTGAGGCTGCAGAATTCTGCGGAGAACAGCTGTAGCAGCTTTCTGTACAAGTGATGATGATGAGGCGCATGACTGACTCATTGAGTTTAAAAGAAGTCTCTCGCCAGTACGGGAAGGTGTAAGGATTGCGACACGCAGTCGCGTCGTTGCGAGTTCAACTCCAACAGTTGATTATTAGACTCGAGCGTCAAGTTTCTTTGAAAAGAGGCAGTGGATTAAATTGAACGTGGGCCAAGTTTTAAGCAGGCTATCAATATTCTGGTGGTATAACAGGATCAAAGCTTTGATTGATAAGGAATAATGTTTCTAATCAAACATTTGTAGGCTTTGACACACCACCGCGTATTGTACAACTTGGCAGCCTGTCTTGGCGACCTGTGATGAGAAGAGGACGCTCGCTTGGGCCTAAATTCGGGCATAAATGCGGTGGCAGTTTGTTTATTCTAGTTTTGCTTCCAAATTTTCCACCCCTCTTCAAGTCGTGTACGGCGAATCTGTCCTTGGCAGCAAATTTGGCAGACATGGAAGCTGGTCTTAGTAGCCGAGACTATTGCTGTCAGCTAAAAAAGTTTGTGCGTTAGTTTATGTTCACAATGCAGTCGTATTGCATAACGGCCTGGAGGCTCTCGAGTGAATTTTGGGCACTGCCTGGGGAGTGGCGCTATGTTGCGTGGTTGGTTTCGACTAATGCCTCTGTTGTACGATGTTTAGGACTCTGTTCGGTGCTCGCAGAGAAGATCAAGAAGGGCCTCCCACGCTACAACTGCCATCTCTCCTCTACCAGGGATTGTGACCACTGGCCGATCGAGATTCTCCTGGCCGCGGAGGAGCTGTTACGTTTGGAGACGCCAACACGCCAAGAATATTCTAGCCACTAGGAGTCATCAATCGACAGAGGCTTCAAAGGGCCATCGACGTGGTTGCGGCGCCACGAATGCAGGTGGCGGCGTCTACAAGAGACCCCCGCCCCCTGCTGTTTACGGGTTGAAATGGACATCCGCTGCCTGGAAGCGTTTCCGGGTGCATGGCTGTCGTTTGTTCACGACGCCGGACCCACCCGGGACATAACTACCTCGTTCTTCCTGAAGGGACGGCGGGAGTTGAGTTGAGTTGAGTGTTTGTAAACTACCGGTGGGATTAGCCTTGCAGTTGCTGCCGGCAATTGCTCCACCGTAGCGACACTTAAATAGAAATCACAGAAACACTGTCCGCAAAAACCCAAATAGACACTCCTGAGGCGGAGGAGGCGGCAGGCGGCACGGGGCTGCAAATGAGCCGTGGCAAACGCGGCCGTGTTTGACTAAGCTAACGACGTCGCAATCCTCGTGCTTCGAAAACGACTTCGTCTTAAGTGCTTTCCCTTGCGTGGAACTATCTTTGCCAGTGCCGCGTTTCCACGCAGCGCTGTGAAGTGCCGGTGACTGTCCTTCGACGCTGCTTGGGGCCCCTTCGGGCTATTCCTCACTGCTGCCTGGACAGCACGGACCGTAACTTGCCAGAAGTGGTGAGAGGGTGTTGTTGGGGACGTCCGGGAAGGCGGATCCTAAATACTGGACACGTGATTGACATCACAATGAATGATCGCATTTTTAATGAACTAAAATTCCAAACTAGGGACCTTGGGACAGAGGACCCTATTTAAGCAGCGATCTGGCATGTGATCAACCAGCTCCGGATTCACTATTGCACTACGTAAAAAGTAAATAAGCCCTTTTCAGTCTCTTCTCAACCTCGAAGACCATCTTGTCTCTTCGTCACCCCGTAACAGCAGTCTCCCGATCCGAAACCCGTGGACATCAACCTTGGCGAGAGACGGCCCAGGCGAGCCAAGGGCCCACATCTAGCAATGGGCAGGGAGATGTCTCTATTTGCAACAGCGCAAGTTTGCAATATATTCCTGGTTTCGAAGCTTGTCTATATGATGCAGATGTTGCGTTGCGTAAGGAAAAATGTAGAGGCAAAGAATATAATTTTTGGGACTTCTGTGTGGCAATCTCAATGGAAGCCCATGCGTCTTGACAATTTGTTTATCCCTCTGGAGGATGGTGGAGCTGGCCTTGGGCGCTTGTTCGTAAGCTTGTTTCATGGTTTTTCTTTTTTAGAACAGCAAATTATCCCTGCCTCGTAGCAATTTTTACCAGAATATTACGTGCTCATTTACCTATTGTGTTTGCTCTCGCTGGTCATTCATACGAGAGAGTGGTCGTTGTGGGGTCTTCTTAAAAAATTCGCTGCCATATTACAGTTCCTCACTGTACGCTTTTCCGAATATTTCCTATACAGTCTATCGAAAATGCAGAAGGCAAAAGTTTTGAGTGAGGCGTTCTTAACCGTACCGATGTATACCTTACCTCTCCTTTCTAAACAACAGTGTATTAAAGCACGTGAAACGGATGCGTGTTCAATCGACCGCAAATACTTTCATTTTTAAACATCACACGTCAACCTTACATGTCAAAACGTGGCTTCGTGAGAAAGGAACTTTTGTGCATGGTAGGCAAACTACCGCTTGTGTCATCAGCCAGAACTATTCATCACTGCTTTGTGTTCTGTCGTGATGCCGTGTCTTTAGGGGACATTCTTCAACAGACTCTCAATAAGACATTCAGGTTACGCCCGGTCCTTTAGGATTTTTGCCTAACCGAAAATTTGTAAGGCTCCATGTGATCTTTTAGTGCTCATTAGACTGTTTAGCTTGTGGAAGAGCCGCATGGCAAATCGCCACTCAGAGCCACCCCGTTCATCGAAATCTCTGTTCAGAGAGCAGTGTTTTATGGGGAGGGGGGAGGTGTATGCTGCGCTGTAACGACCTCCTGGCTGCTTTTACTCGTTGCATGTGTGTGTCTCCCGGAATTCTGATGTGCGGGCAAAGTGACAGGAGGATGCTGGTGTGATTGTGCCTGACGGATTGCGATATACAGTCTGGTTAAGTCGAGCTTGAAACCCGTCAGGGTGGGTGTACTTTAATGCAAGAAAGGAAACGATGTAGTAAATACAATATTATGTTCTAAGAGAAGAATGGACTAGGTGGCGCCACGGCAGCTCGTTCGACTACAGATCGGAAAGCTGTGTGTTCGAATCGCCTCAGGGTCTGGTCTGAGTAGTCTTTTTATTCATATGAAAAAAAACCACGTAGCGAACGGCACTCGAATAGTAAACGGACCTGCTACATTATTCAGCCGCCGCGGTGGCAGAGTGGTTACGGCGCTCGGCTGCTGGCCCAAAAGACGCGGGTTCGATCCCGGCCGCGGCGGTCGAATTTCGATGGAGGTAAAATTCTAGTGGCCCGTGTACTGTGCGATGTCAGTGCACGTTAAAGAACCCCAGGTGGTTGAAATTTCCGGAGCCCTTCACTACGGCGTCTCTCATAGCCTGAGTGGCTTTGAGACGTTAAACCCCTATAAACTAAACTAAACTACATTATTCAATAAAATGTATGAACTTTTGCATTGCCAGCAGTGCAAGATTTATGCTGAGCATTTACAGCAACTCTCAAAGCAACGGTCTTCTAAGTTAAGTGCAATCATTTACCCATAGACATAGAAGTATTGGACAAAAATGGAAGCTTAGGCTAGCTCGTTAAAAGTATCGGAAGTATCCCAAAAAGTGGACGTGAAGGTAGGGCAGGGTCCGAACAGAGGCCTCTCTCAGCCCTCTTTTCCCGTCCACGTCTTTACTTTCTTCTTTTCTTGTTAAGGAAGTAGTCTTTAGTAAATCGTGAAGGAAGCTAAAAATCTCACACGCCTATAATACTTCCGAAAACATTTATTTTCTTGCATGCAAAAAACTGACTTATTAGCGGTCTGTTTTCTCAACGCGCACTGCTTAGAGGTTGCATCCATTTCATCAGCTTTTTTTCATCACAGAAGAAAGTCCAAATCACTTTATCCAGGGCCAGATCCAAAGGTTGTGATACAGAGCGCTTGCTGCTCTATTACGCACTGGAAAGTGTATTGCGGCAATCAAGCTTAAAATTAGCGCGCTATATGACAAAAAAACTTGCTCGCTGTGGCAAAAATGGAGAATGGAAAGTGGTGACATGGGCCTGGCATCCACGCAAAATAGTAACATTTCGGCAAGATTATTGTCGCTTCCAGAGAATGGCTGGTGGCCTTGAGTTCTTTCCCTCATTTTAGCAACATAGCGCTAAAGGCCCCGTTGTCCACAAAATCCGGCGTCGGCGTGACTGTTACAGGCGGTGCCTAGAGAGCAAACTGGGACACAGGTGGGCCACCTAGGACAGGTGACCTTGCGCCGTCATGACAACCTGCCAGCCGGATAGTGAGCTAAGTGTCCACTGTGGCTTGTGGCAGTTAAATTATTTAATTAATTTAATTATTTAAAATAGCGGTAGCGCACGAATGGATTATTGCAGCGGGAAATACGCATAGTTTGCGAGAGGCCATTGTGTGAGAAAGCGAAAAACAATATGAGAAAAGAACAGTATGGCGCCACAATAACAAACAAGAAAAAAATTGAAAGGAATGAACGAGCAAATTAAACGAAGGCACCGCGCAAACAGCTATACATCTGAAAACAAAGCCCGAAACAATGTTTCACTGTGACATTGAGCAGTTTTCTGTGGAAGTCGATTCCATTCGGTGACAGTGTGTGGAAGAAAATGAGTAGTAAAAGTCATTGGTCTGACAATTAAATTCTCTTATTTTTAGTTGGTGATCGCACCTCTTAGAGACAAAATCAGGAGGCAGAAAGTAAGCTCCTCTGTCTACTCTAACTGTTTCGAAATACATTCTGTAGAACATTTCTAACCGCAAATTTTTTCTGCGTCTGCTTAACAGTCCCCATTCCAACCCATCCCTAAGTAATCTAACGCTAGACGTGAAGTTATAATTATTGCAGACAAATATAACTGCACGGATTTGTATCCTTTCAGGCATGTCGGAAAAAACTTTAATATAGGGGTCCCAAACTGTACAGGCGTAGTCCAAAATAGATCGTACGTTAGTAAAGTATTTCTCTAATTTTGGCAGGCGGTTTTCTTAAATTACATTTAATGAGGTTAAGCATTTTGCAAGGCCTTGCTGATATGTATTCGACATGTTTATTCCACGTTAGTTTAGGTGAAAAATAAACCCCCAAATTTTTGTATTCGCTCACTCGTGACAGATTTACAGCGGCTAAAGTATAACTAAACAGGGATGGGCTGTGTTTACGTGTAAAGTAGACAAAGTGGCATTTAGTGGGGTTAAGAGACATCTGCCACTTAACACACCATCGCTGTATACAGTCCAAATTACTCTGAAGATAATAATGGTCAGAAGAACACTTGATGCTTGACAGATTGATGCTTGATGCATGATTGATGCTTGATGCATGACAGATTGTGTTATTGATATATATATATAAAAATAGCAAGTGATACGAAACAGATCTCTCAGGTACTCCAGAGGGGGTAGCAACCGTCCTATCCTGTAGCTATCCTGTAGATAGCACTGAATCCAGTAATTAGCAAAGGGGGAAGACCTAGAAAAGATAATTTATGCAACATCAAAACACGGGGAACAGAATCAAACGCTTTTTTAAAGTCCAGAAATATGCAGTCAATCTGTGCACCAAAGTCAAATGAAACAATAAGATCATGAATGAATTCCAAGAGTTGTGTCGAACACGAAAGGTCAGATATAAAAGCTTGCTTGGATTTGGTGAAAAAACTATTGCTTTCTCAACGCTTTATTACAGCGCTGTACACTGTGTTCCATCGTTTTACTGCATACACTTGTGAGCGAAATTCGTCTGTAATAGGATACAATGTGCTTTGGGCACTTTTAATAATTGGGACTTCATTTGCAGTTTTCTATTCTTGAGGTAAAGATGAAGAAGCCAAAGATTTTTCAAATATCAAAACCAGAAAATAGGCAATCACGTCGAAGCAAACCTTTAACACGTAGGAAGGTAGGCCTTCATGTGCATTTACCGAGGAAACATCTGAATTGGGAAGCAATTTGGCAAAGCCATTGTAGGTCACAACGAGTTCGGTCATAGGGTCTAACACAACATCATGAGTAACCGGCAGTTAATTATAGAATTAAGTCTTCAAAACACACTGGAAATAAGTGTTAAAGTAGCAGGCCTTCACATAGTTATCTGTAACTATTACACTGCCATTGTTTAGTCTCGGAATGTCAGCTGATTTTCTGCCGTTTGTTTCTAAACACTTCGACATTTCTTTCGGATTGTTCTTTAACTTAGCGTGATTGGTCGCTCAGGAAGAGGGCCGCTCAAGGCCCACCAGTGGGAGTACTTGACATCACAGGGCAGTGGCGCACCGCTTAACCGCTTAACCACTGATCCAGAAGGCCTATGAGGATACCCAGGGATGTATGAAAGTAAAGTAGAGAATGTCCTTCTGCATATATAGGGATTTAGTATGCTTTCGCTTCATACCCTGAAGGCAGAGCCTCCCATAAGTGTCCCCTACAATTTTTTTCCGTTTTAACCACTGAGTCCCCATCTTATTTTATATGCTGTATGAATATCCCTTTTTTTCAGAACTAAGAAGATTAACTCTACAACAGACTACCCTTCTTTCTTTCTTTCATTCTTTTTCTCTCAAGTTCTGTCCTTCCTTCATTCTTTCTTTCTTTGCCCACTACACGAGATACACAAGCGGTCCGGGGGTAATGCGGGGAGGGGGGGGGGCGGGGTTCCTTCTCTATCAGGCGCCGCACCCTTGTAGAAAGCAGTGCTGTATAGGCCCCAATACAACAGGTTAAGTCCGCTTCAGCATGCCGACAAAGATGCGGAGAGCATTCAGGGATCCCTAATGAGCCTGAGCCTTAAAGAGGCCAATTACTGGGAACTGCTGTGGGTGCAGATTTCCTAACACGGAGCATTCTCAACGCGAAAAGCTCTGCACAGAGAAGCTCTTAATAAGATTAAATTTTATTCGAAACGTAAATGATAGACTAAACATATGATCATAAATCGACTTCGCGGCGATGATTTCCCAAACGGCGCTCAAAACGCTCATGAGAAACTGTTGATATGCTGTGTTTCACACTATGAAACGATATGAGGGCAATCAGGGATGCCGTAGTAGAAGCCTTCAGGATTAACTCACAACACCTGAATTCTTTAACGCGCTGTTATTGCACAGCACACAGGCGTTTTCACATTTGGCCTCCATCGAGACCGGGCATTCAAGCCACTGAGCCACCGAAGCTGACAGCATCCGTAACTGTTAGCAGTTTCATGAGCATGCATGTAAGCTCAAGGGTAAGATGAGTAAATCGTCGGTTGAGCGTGTGCTTCTGGCTAAGGAGTCAGCTGGAAACGGGGTGCAGCTGAAATGCGAAAGGCTTAAGGAGAGAAACGGCGACCTCGGAACTGTTCGCTAACCCAGTACATGTTCCTTACAGCTCAATTTTACCGACACACCATGCACTTCCGATAGCGGGGTTTCAATTCCGCTTTCGATGGTTTTACGGCACTTTAACGCGAAAAAACTCGCATCCAAAATGTAAAGAAGCAGCATTCACGCGTTCGCTCCCTCATCAGTGACCGCATGGGAAGAAGGCGTAGTTATTACCATCTGTTGTTCCTCTGGAATACCGAGTGGAATTTTTAGCGTGAGATACACTAGCCGAAATTGAGCAGTTTCACTTAGCTCCTCGAGAGCCGTGCTGCGCATGCGTGAGGAGCAGTGACGTCACACGGCGCACAGCTGGCGCGCCGGAGCCGCCGTCGCCGAGCAATCCTCGCCGCTCTGCGCATTCCAGAGGAGTGAAGTCATAGCCGCGGCAGACGCATAGGGGCCGGCGCGTGCCCTGCTGCGCGCCTCCTTTGCGCAGTAGCCAAGTCTGACGCTGCGCCGGAGCCGCTTGATAGCGCCTCTCATTTTGTGCGCATGCGCAGAGGTATCAGTAGGGGTATACATAGAGCGGGGCGTTTGCCAGTGTGGTATAACCATTAAGAAGGAGTGCGAAATTGGTGCTCAGCGACAATTGTACGCTGGCATAGCCTCGCTAAGCCATTGCAATTGTTTTTCTCCGCGAAAATTTGTCGTATTGATCATTTCTAGCAGCTACACTTTCGTTTGCGTTACACACTGCATCTGCGAAATTTCGGATGCCTTTTATCACGCCCCTAGTTTTTGGCTAGCAAATTCCGCACGTCCGGCGTTCCTCAAGTGTTGCTAGCGGTGGCAGTAGAGTTTAGTTAAACAGCCGTGCATGTGCTTTTATACCTTTGTTCGTAAATTTTCGAGATTGATTTATATTCTTCTCTAGAGATGATTCCCCAAAGCAAATGCTGGTGCGTATGTGAAGCGCCATCTTTTCGAGCTAACCTGAGCTATTTATGTTAATTGCTGTGGCAGCCGGTAAATTGCACTACATGTAGCAAAATACGTGTCACTAGTCGTCTGCGCATTTTACTGTGAGTGAATGTGGATAGATGGACATCCACCTCGAAAAGCTTGTAAGCATAAAATTCTGTGTGAAGCTTGGCAAAGCAGCAACACAGACATATGAGCTCCTTCGTGACGCTTATGGCAAGGAGACATTATCGCGGACGCGAGTTTTAGAGTGGCAGAAGACGTTCGTCTCGGGGAGAACGTCGGTGGAAGACGACACAAGGCACGGGTTCCCTTCAACCTCTCGGAATGAAAACAACGTGGCTTGGATAAGGAAAATCTTGCAGCAAGACCGCACCTTCATAGTCCGCATGTTATCAGATGCTCTCGATATTAGTAAGACAACATAACACAAAATTTTGCGTGAGAACTTGGGGAAACGAAATCGTAATGACACACTTGTGCCGCACTCCCTCATACAGGACCAGAAGGGCCCGCGGGCATCCGTGAGCGCTGATTTGCTCTCCGAGTGAGAGAAGAATGCTGCATTCGTCGACAGCATTATTACAGAAGCTCTCCGGCGCCGAGAAACATGCGGCGACAGAAGACCAAAAAAAACAATGCTTAAAGATTTTTTTCGATACCAGAGGTGTCATAAACCGCGAGTTCGCACCACAAGATAAGACGGTGAATCAGGAGTTTTATATCCGCGTGCTCCAACACATGCGGGATGCACTGCGACGCCGTCGCCTAGACGTTTGGGTATCTGGACAATGAATCCTTCTCCAAGATAACGCAAGACCGCACATTGCTCTCAGTGTGACAAAATTTCGCGCCAAGCACAGCATTACTGTACTTCCTCATCCGTCATACTCGCCACACCTTTCCTCATGCAATTTGTTTCTGTTTCTTCGTGTAAGGAGAGCCGTAAAAGTTCGCTGGATGGGAAGCGTGGAGGCCATTCAAGACGTCACGACAAATGAGCTGACAGCCCTGCCAAAAGAAGCGTTTTCCAGCTTTTTCCAACACCCCAAGAAGCGTTGGAAGCTTTGTATAGACAGCAAGGAAAACTATTTCGAAGAGGTACTGCAATGATGATTCAAATTTTAAAGGAATTTGTTTTATTGAACTCAGTCTCGGAACATTACGGACAAAAGTTGTAGATCCCTGGGAGTCCTCATAGCTCTCCTGGCGCATTAGTGCAGCTTTTAAGCGATGCGCCACTCCCCTGCGATGGCAGGTGATTCAGGAGCTTGTGCGGCCCAAGTTGCTCTTCCCGAGCGATCAATCGTTAATTTGCCTTCACCTGTCACAGTCGGCAGGTAGTGATGACGCCGCATAGTCACGTTGCCTAGTTCGTCCATCTGGCTCCTAAGTTGCTGACTGGGCACCACCTGGGAGAGTAGTTGTGATTGCTGTGGGGCGATCCCCCACACTGGGTGATCGGAAAAGAATCGGGCGGTTATTCACCTGTGCTCAGTGAGTCATGACCGTTATTTTAATGCGAAAGCATTTCTAGGCTATATCGATGGTGTCGTGTCACCAAACCGTGTCACCAAATAGTGTCTGAAGCAGTTCGGGCGTTCTGAGAAGAGATAGCATAAAACGAATGGCTGTAATTGAGAGAGGCTGATGTGAGGATGAGGCGCACAAAAGTTGATGTCACTCGGATGATTAGTTATTTAATTAATGAGAGCTAAAATTTCAAAAAGTAGAGTACGGATTTGAGCGTAGCGAGTGGTTGGGAAAAAAAATAGGTGGGCGGGGAAGTACCGTGGCGGTAAATTCCAAAAAGAATCGTGGCGCCAAAATTAAAAACTCAAAACGGAAATTGAAATGAAAAGAGCGTATAATAAGAGTGAATGTGAAGAATTAAGGCAATGGGTTACAGCAATTGGGGAAATCGATGAAACATCGAGCCTTGCAATCAGCAGAGGGAATCAAGCAATCTATAACTAATAAGTCAGTCGAAAAGAAGGACAAATAGGGGCAAACCTTGCCGAGGAAGCGTGAATGCTTTCGCATTCCTGCAAAGCGGGCTGATGCAGCGACAACTAACGCTTTTTCGCTCACAGAACCGAAGCCGACAACATCGACAACTGATTTTTTGGCACACGGGGCATTAAGGCAATCGCGTTAGCATGGCTAAATGAGAATTGTCAACCGCTCAGTTTCCAAGCAACATCTTCGAAGAGGCACATTTGTGCAAAGCGTAGCGGAACTTCAGTTGTGCAGAGCAGGCGAAGACGGTCAACTCTAGCACTGAACTTACACGGCTGTCCACTGCCGCGGCCACTTCACTAGGAACGCGTAGTTGGTTCAGCACTGTGCCAACAATTATTGCTTCTCGTACTGATGCGGGTAATATTTTTTTGGAAGCATGGAGCAGTAGTGCCTTTTTCGCAAGAATCTAGCGGTAATTTTTGGCGGTGCCGTGTCAGCTGTTTTCGCTTGCCTTAAGCGGAAGATAGAATACACACCCTGTGAAGACAGCGTTATGACAGATGCCGTCTTTTTTTGTTTTTCTCAAGGTCGTCTCAGTAT
The DNA here is from genome assembly GCF_052857255.1 of Amblyomma americanum. Lineage (NCBI taxonomy): Eukaryota > Metazoa > Arthropoda > Arachnida > Ixodida > Ixodidae > Amblyomma > Amblyomma americanum. The sequence continues at coordinate 392,429,660 of NC_135497.1, read as the reverse complement.
TAAAGGAACAAAAGTAGTCACATGGAAAAAAAGTGGGTAGAGCAACCTGTAGGCTATTTCTTTGTTCAGAGTAATGCACTTCTCATTAGAGGTCGAAGGGTTGAAATTATGAGTGCTCAAGGAATTATATGAGTGACATGCTTCCTCAGACATAATTAAGGTTACAGCCAAGCTGCCTCTTCAGTTTTGTGTCACTGAACTGATAGGTAGAACCCCAGGTGGTTGAAATTATTTCGGAGCCCTCCACTACGGCACCTCTTTCTTCCTTCTTTCACTCCCTCCTTTGTCTTTTCCTTTTACGGCGCGGTACAGATGTCTAACGGTATGTGTGACAGATACTGTGCCGTTTCCTTTCCCTAAAAACCAATTATTATTATTACGAACAGATGGGAACAAAAGTCTCGCCTGCTCATTTCGGAAATAAATGTTTTAGCCATTGGCATGCTGCAACCAGAGAGAAGAAAACGAAGACATTAAAGGGTCATGCGCTACAGCGTTGACGCTGGCGCAAGGTCGCAAAGACCGTTGTTAGAATGTTACCTTTTCTCGTCCCCTGAAGGTGGCTCCTTGGTGTTGCATCCCTGAGGGCGATAAGCCCGGCCTGCAAGAGCAAGAGCATTTTTCGTCGACTGAGGCGAACGAGCGGCGGCTGCAATCCTTCCCCTGAAGACATCTGCTGCTCTCGGCTCTCGGCAGGTGAGGAACCTCGCTTGTTTCTGCTTGCTCACGAGACCTTAAATAGTTATTTCGACATCTAGAACTAACTTGAGGAAGCAATACACCGAGGTTAACTAGATACACACAAAATATGTCGACAGGCTAATAAGGCAGAGAATGTCATTTTGTAAGCATCAGGTATGTTTGCGGAATTATGTTGTGACATTTTCATTTGCGTGCTGCAGGAAATCTTCGCGTTGCAGTTCACGTATACGCGAGGATTCCAGTTTCTCCGCAGAAGCTCGGTCTGTGTAGAAAAGGTAAGCATCGAAAAAGCGTGTAGCTATGATGAATGCCTTCCTCGAAACCAATTTTTCTATTTCCTGCGTCCCATTTGCAGAATGATAAGAGATCAGAGAGAGCACAGAGATTTTAGACAATATCATGGACAACGTTGAACGTTTGGGTGATGAGCACTCTGCCCCTGTTGCCTTTCCGGAGCGCAAGGACTGCGCGGTAATCGCTGATCAACCCCGATCGCTGGACGCAGCGGCCGCCATCTATAGTGGCGACTGCAATGAGGACTGCAGCCCGAGCATTAAACAAGCAGTCACCAGTCCTCTACTTGATCTGTTCAAGGATGACGGCAGCGGCCGTCATTTGGCCATCAATGTCAACAACGTGCCCAGCGAGACACAGGCTCCATGCGTCGTGGAACATACCTTCGTAGAGACCTGTACGGTTCCTGCAAATGGAGATTTAAAAAATGGTTCGTGGAAGAAAAGAATGTCAGGGGAGCTCCAGGCTCGTGGTGGAGTTTCTACAGTGGAGGAGTCAGAGCCGAAAGGTGCTTCACAGCTTTCAACGCTTGCGGCTCCAGTACAAAGCATGGGCTTCCACGCCGATGAAACACCAGACATATTTAAGCCCAACCCCTCCTCCTCTGGCACTGCTCTTCGCAGTAGCAGCCCCTTTAAAGATGATGTTTTCAACATCACACATTCTAGCAGCGATCTACTGGCGGCAGTCAACGAGGACGCGGCGGAATCACCGGTCACCGGTAATGCCGTGGGCAAAGTGCCGCCCCTCAGCAGTGTGACCCCAGCCGTCGGAGAGAAGCTAACTAAAGGCGGTGCCCCGGCCTGCCGTAGCCGCAACTGCCGCCAGCTCACCGTGGACGAGATGGCGTGCCTGTCGGACAAGCTGCTGGTTCTAGATTCACTCACGCAGCCACCCGTAGAGAAAAATTTTCCCGCCGAAGAAAATAAAGGTAACAAAGCGAAGCAGAACCCTGGAGCCGTGTGCCCAAAATTTTCGTTGCGCGGCCTTCAGCCTGAGGAGCTTCGTCGCCAGAGGGATGAGGCTTACAATCGTGTGGACAGCCTAGAAGAATTAATCACCGTGCTAAAAGTTTTTTATGACAGCGATTTCAAGTTCATGCTCAGTAATCTGAGGAAACTGGAAGAGGAGAACCGTAGGCTGTCAGGCGCCAACGAGGAGACAAGGCTTCTGATGCAGGAGTTGCTGTCAATGCGGGGCGACTCCTCCCTGCCGGATCCTGTTTGCGACCAATTGGAGCTGTATATGGAGACAACGCCGCTCCTCCGCAGTGTTGCGCCAGCCTCCGGAGACAATCTGACTGAAGCCGGTGCCCCGGCTGGCAGTAGCCGTGACTGCCACGAGCTCCCCATGGGCGAGATGGCGTGCCGGTCTGACAAGCTTCTGCCTGTAGATTCACGCACGCAGGCACCCTTCGTGGAAAACTTGGAGGCCGTACACAATTACGGTAAAAAAGGGAAGAAGAAACCTAGCCCCGTGTGCCGAAAATTTTCGTTGCTCGGTTTACAGCCTGAGGAGCTTCGTCGCCAGAAGGACCAGCTTCTTCTTCGCCAGAGGGACGAGGCTTACGATCGTGTGGACCGTCTAGAAAACGAAATCACCTTCCTGAAAGAGTTTAGTGACCGCGATTCCAAGTTCATGCTCAATAAGGTGAGGAAACTGGAAGAGGAAAACCGTAGGCTGTCAGGCGCTAACGAGGAACAAAAGCTTCTGATGTTGGAGTTGCTGTCAAGACGGGGTGGCTCCTCACTGCCGGATGCTGGTTGCGACCAAGTGGAGCTGCAGGTGGCGACAAAGCCGCCTCTCCGCTGTGTTACGCCAGCCGCCGGAGACAATCTGACTGAAGCCGGTGCACCGGCCGGCAGTAGCCGTAACTGCCGCCAGCTCCCCATGGGCGAGATGGCGTGCCCGTCCGACAAGCTTCTTTCGGCAGATTCTCGCACGCAGCCACCCTTCGTGGAAAATTTGGACGCCGTACACAATATCGGTAAAAAAGGGAAGCAGAAACCTGGCCCCGTGTGTCCAAAGCTTTCGTTGCGCGGCCTACAGCCTGAGGAGCTTCGTCGCCAGAAGGACCAGCTTCTTCGTCGCCAGAGGGACGAGGCTTACGATCGTGTGGACCGTCTAGAGAAAGAAGTCACCTTTATGCAAGAATATAATGACCGCGAATTAGAATTCATGCTCAATAAGGTGAGGAAATTGGAAGAGGAGAACCATAGGCTGTCAGGCGCGAACGCGGAGCAAAGGCTTCTGATGCAGGTGTTGCTGTCAAGACGGGGCGACTGCTCCTTGCCGGATGATGTTTGTGACCTAGTGGAGCTGCAGGTAGAGACAAAGCCGCCCCTCCGCTGCGTTACGCCAGCCAACGGAGACAATCTGTCTGAAGCCGGTGCCCCGGCCGGCAGTAGCAGTAACTGCCTCCAGCAATCCATGGGCGAGATGGCGTGCCCGTCCGACAAGCTTCTGCCTGTAGATTCACGCACGCAGCCACCCATCGAGAAAAATTTGCACGCCGTACAAAATAATGGTAAAAAAGGAAAGCAGGAACCTGGCGCCGTGTGCCCAAAATCTTTGTTGCGCGGCCTACAGCCTGAGGAGCTTCGTCGCCAGAATGACCACCTTCTTCGACGCCAGAGGGACGAGGCTTACGATCGTGCGGACAGCCTAGAAAAAGAAATCATCTCACTGCAAGATATTTCTGACCGCGATTTCGAGTTCATGCTCAATAAGGTGAGGAAACTAGAAGAGGAGAACCGTAGGCTGTCAGGCGCCAACGCGGAGCAAAGGCTTCTGATGCAGGAGCTGCTGTCAAGACGCGGCGACTCCTCCCTCTCGGATGCTGTTTGCGATGAGCTGGAGCGGTAGGTTGAGGCAAAGCTGCAAAATTAGATGCTGCTGAGGGAGGAAGAACTGCGAGATCTGAGTGCAAATTTCCAGCGCTTGCGTAAGGCCTCGAAGGAGAATTTCCGAGCTGCCAGCGACGACATCCGCAAGCTGGACACCACAACACAGCGCGTGCTGAAGACCCCTTAAACAGCGTTCGACGTTCTGTCCCACTCCACAGTGCTCGACCAGCTGCTGCGCAACCTCCCTAGTGGAGGCGGCAGTACGAAGGAGACTAAAAATGAGTTTAATTATGACCCAGCACACCACGTGCCGGCAGCGTTGTCAAAGGCAAGACTTCCACTGGTTTCTGGAGTCATTCCTTCAAAACGATCATGTGTGTTGTGGTCTACAAGCCATGGCAAACCAAGGAGAATGGGCTTCTTTTAGACCTGACATGAAGGACTCTACACTACCGCTTACAGTGACCTCAAATTCAAAGCCGATCCTGTCTGCTCGAAGTGTGCTCCAGAATAAAGCGGCTTGCAGCTGTAACAGTGTGATATGTCTGCTATAGAGCCCACACATCCAAAATATTTTCCTTCAAACTTACAGTTTTCTTGGGTTTTTGCACGAATAAGGAATTTCATTTCGCTGTCGTGAGTGCTTTATTTCAGTTTTTGAGTGCCTGATGCGCAAATGCTTAGGCACTGTGTCTCGCATTGGTGAAGACTGAGGCCAGCAGCCGTCGGGTTGTTTAGGTGAGAGCCTTGAAAAGGTTTCATGAAAAGGGTGGTTTAAAAAAGAAGAAAATCTGGAAGAAATTGTAACCCGCGCAAAGCGTCTGTTTAGAAAGATATGATAATTAAGCAGGTAATTATAAGACTGTCTAATCTTCAGTTATCAAGTATTGCTGAATTAGATATAACGGAGAGTTCGAAGCCAAGGACACGCCGATACGCTCAATACCAGCTTTTGAAAAAAAGAAAGCTGCTCGCTAAAGCCCTGCACCGAGAGGAACGACTGGAGAAGTAACATCTCCGGGTCGGACACCCTTCCTGATTGGGATTTTATAACGTTGCAAAAATGCGCTCCCTGCAGCTATTGCCCACATTCATAATGCGATTATAATCCCTATTATCTTGAACTTGTTAAGTTTATTAGGCACTTTTCTGATCCATGCACAAATAAAGGGTGTCTGGGTGCACACTACTGCCCTCGCATCGTGACTAGCAAATACATGCAACAAAACAGTGCAAATCGCTTTTGCGAGGACTTTTTATAATTGAGGCAACAATTTAGTGAATTGGGCAAGATCTCATGGTCAGTGTTCACTTCAATTACATGAATGCTGCTATCAGGCACTACGGTTTACTTATTAGCTAGCAAATATTCGAAAATAAAATTAAAACAGCTCTAAATAGACACGCTTGCGCACACACATGTTCCCTGCGGTCGCTGAAATGAAGGTAAAAACAGACATTCAAGGAGCTATCATTGGCCAGCTCCCTCACCGCGTTCGGATCGCTGTGCAAGTCCGTGTGGTTCTCCGCGAGGGCGCTGCGGATGTTATACAGTGAGTCGGGCGAGTCGATGATGAAGCACGCCCGGAAGAATCTTCTGTGCGGCTAGACGTTGGTCTCAACCGGTCGCTCGCACTCATCCTGCTAAGCTGTGTCAAAGCTAGCTCAAGCTGTTTAGCGTTCGCCTTTATGTCAGCCACATTGTGTTCATAGAGAGTATATTCGTAAAAATCGGGTAACTGATCTTGCTGAAAGTGGTCAGGGTGGAGATTTTTCTGCAGGCACCGTTACTTAATAACTACTCTGTTTCGGGTCGCCTGCACCAGAGGTCATTATTATAGTAAGAGAGAAGACCTGTGTGGGGGGGGGGGGGGAGGAGGAGGATTGGGTTTCAGATTCAGCGAGTGGCTGGGAAAACAAGAAGGTGGACGGGAACGTACCATTATGCCAAATTCCTAAATAAATCGTGGCGAAATATTTAAAAAACTCAAAATGGGCAACTGACATGAAAAGAGGGTATAATCAGAGTGAATGTGAATAATAATGCCTTAGGTTACAGCAATTGGGCAAAATGATGAATTAACATCGAACCTCGCTATCAGCAGAGGGAATCAACCAGTCTGTAGAGGAGGCGTCAATGCTTTCGCATTCCTGCAATGCGGGTTGCCGCAGTGACCTCTGACGCTTTTTCACTCACAGCGCCGACGCCGACAACAACGACACCGGATTTTATGGCGCGCGGGGCATTTAATGCTGTCGCGTTAGAACATGTCAAACAAAAATTTTCGATTTCTCAGTTTCCAAGCAACATCATCGAAGAGGCGCAGTTGTGCAAAGCGTAGCTGTACTTAACCTGTGCAGAGCACACGAAGACGTTCAATAATAGCACAGAACTTACATGGCGGTCCACTGGCGCGGTCACTTCACTAGGAACGTGTAGTTGGTTCAGCACTGCGCCAACAATTATTGCTTCTCGTGCTGATGCGGGTAATAATTTTTTGGAAGCATGGAGCAGTAGCGCATTTTTCGCAAGAATCTAGCGGTAATTTCTTGTGGTGGAGTGTCAGCTGTTTTCGCTTGCCTCCAGCGGACGATAGAATACACTCTCTGTGAAGACAGCGTTATGACCGATGCCGTCTTTTTTGTTTTTCTCAAGGTCGTCTCTGTATTAAAGAAACAAAATCATTCATATGGAAACAAGGTATGTACAGAAGCCTGTAGGCTATTTCTTTATTCAGAGTAATGCATTTGTCATAAGTGGTGGTAGGGTTGAAATTATGAGTGTTCAAGGAAATTGTTGAGTGACATATATGCTTCCTCAGCCATAATTTAGGTTACAGCCAAGCTGCCTCTACAAGTTTGTGTCGCTGAACTGATAGGTAGATCCTCAGGTGGTCGAAATTATTTCGGTGTCCTCAACTACGGCACCTCTTTCTTTCTTTTTTCTTTCACTCCCTCCTTTATGTCTTCCTTTTACGGCGCGGTTCACGTGTCCAACAATATATGAGGCAGATACTGCTCAATTTCTTTTCCCCCAAAACCAAATAATATTGTATTTATGAACAGATAGAAGACTCTGTCCTGCTCATCTTGGGAATAAAGGTTTTGCTATTGACGTGCAGCATGCAAAGAGAAGAAAATGAAGACATTAAAGGGGCATGCGCTACAGCGTTGACGCTGGCGCAAGGTCGCACAGACCATTGTTCGAATGTTACCATTTCTCGTCCCCTAAAGGTGGCTCCCTCGTGCTGCATCCCCGAGGGCGGTAAGCCCGGCCTGCAACAGCAAGAGCAATTTTCGGCGACTGAGGCGAACGAGCGGCGGCTGCAATCGTTCCCCTGAAGACATCTGCTGCCCTCAGCTCTCGGCATATGAGGCACTTTGTTTCTGCTGCCATCATTTCTTTTCAGCTCTTGCCCACAAAACCTCAAGTATTTTTGACAGCTAGAAATAAACTAGTGAAGTACAACCCCCAGGTTAACTAAATACACGCGAAATATGTCGCCAGGCCGATACGGCAGGGAATGTCGTCCATGGAAGCATCAGGTATGTTTGCGGGATTATTTCGAGACATTATCATTTGTGTTCCGCAGGAAAATTTGCGTGCGGAATTTAAAGTTTCAGCAAGGGTTCCTGGTTTTACCGCAGAGGCTCGGTGTAAGTTGAACACATAAACACCGGCAATGCGTGTAGCGATGCTGCATGCTTTCCTCGAAACCAATTTTCTCTTTACTTTGTAACATTTGCAGAAGAATGAGATATCAGAGAGATCAGAGAGATTTTAGACAATGTCATGGACAACTATGAACGCTTGGCCAATGAGCACTCTGCCCCAGCTGCCGTTTTGGAGCGGAAGGACCGAGCAATACTCACTGAACAACCATTCATTCTGGAAGCAGGGGTCCCATCGATTGTGGCGAATGCAATGCGGACTGCAGCTCCAGCATTCCACAAGCAGTCACCAGTCCTCTACTGGATATGTTAGAGGACGACAACAGCGGCCGTCATTTGGCCATCAATGGCAAGAATGAATCCAGCGAGATACAGGCTGTCAGAAGTAATCTATGCCTCGTAGAACACACTTTTTCAGAGACCTGTATGGTTGCTGCGAATGGAGATGTAAAACGTGGCTCGTGAAAGAAAAGAATATCAGAAGAGTTACATGTTGGTGATCCAATTTCTACAGTGGAGGAGTCGGAGCCGAAAGGTGCTTCCCAGTTTTCAAGGCCTGCGGCTCCAGCACGACGCATCGGCTGGCACGGCGATCAAAGCCCAGACAGATTTAACCTCAACCACTCCTCCTCTGACACAGCTCTTGGCAGTAGCAGCCACATCGAAGGTGATGTCCTCAACATGACACCGTCTGGCAGCGATCAATTGGCGGTAGTGAACGACGAGGCGGCGAAATCACGAGTCACCGGCAATGCCGTGGGCAAGGTGTCGCCGCTCCGCAGTGGGATGCCAGCCGCTAGACAAGCTGACTAAAGCGGGTGCCCCGGCTGGCAGTAGCCGCAACTGCCGACAGCTCGCCGTGGACGAGATGGTGTGCCTGTCAGAAGGCTGTTTGTTGTAGATTCACGCACACAGGCGCCCGTCGAGAAATATTTGCCTGCCGAACACAATAAGGGTAACAAAGTGAAGCAGAGACGTGGCGCCGGGTGCCCAAAACTTTCGTTGCGCGGCCTAGAGCATGAGGAGCATTGTCGCCAGAGGGACGAGGCTTACAACCGTGTGGACCGCCTTAAAGAAATTTCCTTACAGCAGAAGTTTTATGAACGCCATTCCGAGCTCGTCCTCAAAAAGGTGAGGAATCTGGAGGAGAAGAACCATTAGCTGTTAGCGGCAAACGAGGAGCAAATGCTTCTTATCCGGGAGTTGCATTCAATAAGGGGCAGCTCCTCCCTGCCGGATGCTATTTTCTACAAAGAGGAGCTGCAGATGGAGGCAGTTTCTGCGCAAGGAGATTGGGCTGAGGCAGGAAAAACTGCAACTGAGCGCGAATTTCCACCGCTTGCGTAAGGCCTCGAAGGAGAACTTCCGAGCTGCCACCGACGACATCTGCAAGCTGGACACCTTAATACAGCGCGTCCTGAAGACCCCTGAAGCAGCGTTCGACGGTCTGTACCACTCCAGAATGCTCAAACAGCTGCTGCGCAACCTCCGTAGCGGAGGCGGTTGTCCGATGGTGACCAACAATGAGTAAATGATGACCCAGCACACCACGTGCAGGCAGCGTTGTCAAAGGCAAGGCTTCCACTGGTTTCTGGAGTGATTCCTTCAACACGATCATGGGTGTTGTGGCCTACGAGCCATGGCAAGCCAAAGAGAATGGGATTCTTCTAGACCTGAGATGAAGGACTCTACACGACCGCTTACAGTGACCTCATATTCACTGCCGATCCTGTCTGCTCGAAGTGTGTTCCAGAATAAAGCGGCTTGCAGCTGTTACAGTGTGATATGTCTGCTGTAGAGCCCACACATCCAAAATATTTTCCTTCGAACTTACTAACACTTTTCTTGGGTTTTTGCAAAAATAAGGAATTTCATTTCGCTGTCGTCCGTGCTTTATTTCAGTTTTTGAGTGCCTGATGCGTAAATGCTTAGGCACTGTGTCTCGCATTGGTGAAGACTTAGGCCAGCAGCCGTCGGGTTGTTTAGGTGAGAGCCTTGAGAATTTTTCATCAAAAGGGTGGTTAAAAAAGGAAGAACATCAGGAAGAAATTGTTACCCGCGCAAAGCGTCAGTTTAGAAAGATATGGTCAATAAGCAAGTAATTATCAGACTGACTAATCTTCAGTTATCAAGAAGTGCTGAATTAGATCTAATGGAGAGTTCGAAAACACGGGCACGCCGATACGATTGATACCTGGTTTTGAAAAAAAGAAAAAGCTTCTCGCTAAAGCCCTGCACCGGGAGCAACGACTGAAGAAATAACATCTTCGTGTCGGACACCCTTCCTGATTGGGATTTTATAACGTTGCAAATATGCGCTCCCTGCAGCTCTTTCCCACAGCAGTAATGCGACTAAAATTCCCATTTACCTTGAACTTGTAAAGTTCATTAGGCACCTTTGCGATCCCCCGTGTTGGAACCCGGCCGCGGCGGCTGCGTTTTTATGGACGCAAAATGCTAAGACGCCCTGTGCTGTGCTGCGATGTCAGTGCTCGTTAAAAATCCACAGGTGGTCAAAATTATTCCGGAGCCCTCCACTACGGCGCCTATTTCTTCCTTTTTCTTTCATTCCCTACTTTATCCCTTCCCTTTCGGCGCGGTTCAAGTGTCCAACGATATATGAGACAGATACTGTGCCATTTCCTTTTTCCAAAAACCAATTATTATTGTTATTATTACTTTTCGATACAAGCATAAATAAAAGGGTGTCTGCGTGCACAGTACAGCCCGAGGCTCGCATCGTGACTAGCAAATACAAGCAACAAAAAAGAATAGTTTGCTTCTGCGAAGAGTTTTTATAGTTTAGGCAACAAATTAGTGAAATGGGCAAAATCTCATGGACAGTGTTCACTTCAATTACATCACTGCTGCTGACTGTCATGCACAATGGTTTACTTATGCGGTAGCAAAGAATAGATAATTAAAATTAAAACAGCTCTAATTACACACGCTTGCACGCACACGCGTTCCCTGCGGTCGCTGAAATGAAGCTAGAAACAGACATTCAAGGAGCCATTATTGGCCAGCTCCCTCACTGTGTTCGGATGGTTGTGCAAGTCCGTGTGGTTCTCCGCGAGGGCGCTGCGCATGTTATACAGTGAGTCGGGCGAGTCGATGCTGAAGCACACCCGGAAGAATCTTCGGTGCGGCTAGACGTTGATCGCAACCTGTCGCACCCACTCATCCTGCTAAGCTGTGTCAAAGCCAGCTCAAGCTGTTTACCGTCCACCTTTTTGACAGCCACATTGTGTTCGGGGAGGTTATATTCGTAGAAATCGGGCAACTGATTCTGCTGAAAACGGTCAGGGTGGACTATTTCCTGCAGGCACCGTTAATTATAACTACCCGTTTCGTGTCGCCTCCAGCAGAGGTCGTTATTATAGTAAGAAGGAAGACCTATGGGGGGAGGGAAATTTGGTTTCAGATTCAGCGAGTGGTTGAGAAAACAAGCAGGTGGGCGGGAACGTACGATGGCGCCAAATTTTTAAACAAGTTGTGGCGCGATATTTAAAAACTCAAAATGGGCAATTGAAATGAACAGACGGTATAATCAGAGTGAATGTGAATAATTGAGGCTTTTTGTTACAGCAATTGGTAAAATTGATCAATTAACATCGATCCTCGCAATCAGTAGAGGGAATCAAGTAGTCTGTCGAGGCGTTGTCAATGCTGTCGCATTCATGCAGTGCGGGTTGACGCAGTTACCTCTCACGCTTTTTTACTCACAGCGCGAACGCCGACAACACCGACACCGGATTTTCTTGCGCAGGGCATTTAAGGCAATCGCGTTAGCATGGCTAAATGAGAACTCTCAAGCCTTCAGTTTCCAAGCAACATCTTCGAAGAGCACAGTTGTCCAAAGCGTAGCTGTACCTCGCCTGTGCAGAGCCCACGAAGACGTTCAACAATAGCACAAAACTTACATGGCGGTCCACTGCCGTGGCCAGTTCACTAAGACCGCGTAGTTGGTTCAGCACTGTGCCAACAATTATTGCTTCTCCTGCTGATGCGGGTATTATTTTTTGGAAGAATGGAGCAGTAGCGCCTTTTTAGCAAGAATCTAGCGGTAATTTCTGGCGGTGGCAAGTCAGCTGTTTTCGCTTGCTTCCAGTGGAGGATAGAATACACTCTCTGTGAAGACAGAGCTATGATCGATGCCGTCTTTTTTGCTTTTTTCAAGGTAGTCTCTGTATTAAAGGAACAAAAATATTCACATGAAAACAAAGTGGGTAGAGCAACCTGTAGGCTATTTCTTTGTTCAGAGTAATGCACCTGTCATAAGTGTTCGAAGGGTTGAAATTATGAGCGCCCAAGGAATTATTTGAGTGAAATATATGCTTCCTCAGTCATAATTCAGGTTACAGCGAAGCTGCCTCTTCAAGTTTGTGTCACTTAACTGATATGTACAACCCCAGGTGGTCGAATATATTTCGGAGCCCTCCACTACGGCACCTCTTTCTTCCTTCCTTTTTTTCACTTCCTCCTTTGTCTCTTCCTTTTACGGCGCGGTTCAGGTGTCTAACGGTACATGTGACAGATACTGCGCCGTTTTCTTTCCCTAAAAAACAATTATTATTATGAACAGATGGGAACAAGACTCTCACCTGCTGATATTGGTAATAAAGGTTTTTGCCATTGACATGCAGCAATGAGAGAGAATAAAATGAAAACAGTAAAGGGGCATGCGCTACAGCGTTGACACTGGCGCAAGGTCGGACAGACCATGGTTCGAATGTTACCTTTTCTCGTCCCCTAAAGTTGGCTCCCTGGTGCTGCATCCCTGAGGGCGATAAGACCGGCCTGCAAGAGCAAGAGCAATTTTCGTCGACTGAGGCGAACGAGCGGCGGCTGCAATCCTTCCCCTGAAGACATCTGCTGCTCTCAGCTCTCGGCAGGTGAGGAACCTCGCTTGTTTCTGCTGCCATTATTTCTTTTCAGCCCCTGCCCACAAGACCTTAAATAGTTATTTAGACATCTAGAACTAACTTGAGGAAGTAATATACCCAGGTTAACTAGATAGACACGAAATATGTCGACAGGCCAATAAGGCAGAGAATGTCATTTTGTAAGCATCAGGTATTTTGCGGAATTATGTTGTGACCTCTTCATTTGCGTGCTGCAGGAAATCTGCGCGTTGCAGTTCACGTATACGCGAGGATTCCTGTTTCTCCGCAGAAGCTCGGTCTGTGTAGAAAAGGTAAGTATCGGAAAAGCGTGTAGCTATGATGCATGCCTTCCTCGAAACCAATTTTTCTCTTTACTGCGTCCCATTTGCAGAATGATCAGAGATCAGAAGTACAGAGATTTTAGACGATATCATCGACAACGTTGAACGTTTGGGGGATGAGCAATCTGCCCCTGTTGCCTTTACGGAGCGCACGGACCGCGCGGTAATCGCTGAACAACCACGATCGCTGGACGCAGCGGCCGCCATCTATAGTTGCGACTGCAATGAGGACTGCAGCCCCAGCATTATACAAGCCGTCACCAGTCCTCTACTTGATCAGTTCAAGGATGACGGCAGCTGCCGTCATTTGGCCATCAATGTCAACAACGAACCCAGCGAGACACAGGCTGACAGTGGTAATCCATGCATCGTGGAACATACCTTCGTAGAGACCAGTATGGTCCCCGCAAATGGAGATGTTAAAAATGGCTCGTGGAAGAAAATAATATCAGGGGAGTTCCATCTTGGTGGTGTAATTTATACAGTGGAGGAGTCAGAGCCGAAAGGTGCTTCCCAGCTTTCAAGGCCTGCGGCTGCAGCACGACGCATCGGCTTCCACGCGGATGAAAGTCCAGACACATTTAAACCCAACCACTCCTCCTCTGAGAATGCTCTAGGCAGTAGCAGCCCCTTTAAATATGATGGCGTTGACATCACACCTCCTGGCAGCGATCTACTGGCGGCAGTCAATGAAGATGTGGCGGAAGCACCGGTCACCGGTAATGCCGTGGGCAAGGTGCCACTCCTTCACAGTGTGACACCAGCCGCCGGAGAGAAGCTGACTAAAGGCGGTGCTTCTGCCTGCCGTAGCCGCAACTGCCGCCAGCTCGCTGTGGATGAGATGGCGTGCCTGTCAGAAGGCTGGTTGTTGTAGATTCACGCACACCGGCGCCCGTCGAGAAAAATTTGCCTGCCGAACACAATAAGGGTAACAAAGTGAAGCAGAATCCTGACACCGTGTGCCCGAAATTTTCCTTGCGCGGCCTATAGCCTGAGGAGCTTCGTCGCCAGAAGGACCAGCTTCTTCGTCGCCAGAGGGACGAGGCTTACGATATTGTGGACCGTCCAGAAAAAGAAGTCAACTTGCTGCAAAATTTTTATGACCGCCATTTCGAGTTCATGCTCAATAAGGTGAGGAAACTTGAAGAGGAGAACCGTAGCCTGTCAGGCGCCAACGCGGAGCAAAGGCCTCTGATGCAGGAGCTGCTGTCAAGACGGGGCGACTGCTCCCTGCCGGATGCTGTTTGCGAACAAGTGGAGCTGCAGGTGGAGACAAAGCCGCCTCTTTAAGGTGTTACGCCAGCCGCAGGCGACAATCTGACGGAAGCCGGTGCCACGGATGGCAGTAGACTTAACTGCCGCCAGCTCGCCGAGAGCGAGATGGCATGTCCGTCCGAGAAGCTTCTGCCTGTAGATTCACGCACGCAGGCACCCATCGAGGAAAGTTTGCACGCCGTACAAAATAATGGTAAAAAAGGGAAGCATAAACCTGGAACCGTGTGCCCAAAGCTTTCGTTCTGCGGCCTCCCGGCTGACGATCTTCGTCGCCAGAGGGACCAGGCATACGATCGTGTGGACCACCTAGAAAAAGAAATCGCCTTACTACAAAAATTTTATGACCGCCATTCCGAGCTCGTCCTCAAAAAGATGAGGAAACTGGAGGAGAACAACCGTTGGCTGTCAGCCGCCAAAGCGGCGCAAAGGCTTCTCATGCAGGAGTTGCTTTATAGGGGGGGGGGGGCAACTCCTCCCTGCAGGATGCTATTTTCTACCAAGAGGAGCTTCAGGTGTTGGCAAAGCGTCTGCACAAGGAGATTCTGCTGAAGGAGGAAGAACTGCGAGACCTAAACGCGAATTTCCACCGCTTGCGTAAGGCCTCGAAGGAGAACTTCCGAGCTGCCACCGACGAAATCCGCAAGCTGGACACCACAATACAGCGCGTCCTGAAGACCCCTGAATTAGCGTTTGACGGTCTGTCCAACTCCACAGTGCTCAAAGAGCTGCTGCGCGATCTCCGTAGTGGAGGCTACTGTACGAAGGAGACCAAATACGAGTAAATTATGAGGCATCCCACCACGCGCTGGCATCGTTGTCAAAAGCAAGGTTTCCACTGCTTTCTGGATTTGTTCCTTCAACACGATCATGGGTGTTGTGGTCTACGAGCCATGGCAAGTCTAGGGGAATGGGCTTCTTCTTTACCTGACATGAAGGACTCTACACTTGCGCTTACAGTGACCTCGAATTCACAGCCGATCCTGTCTGCTCGAAGTGTGTTATAGAATAAAGCGGCTTGCATCCGTAGCAGCGTGATATGTGTGCTGTAGAGCCCACACATCCAAAATATTTTCCTTCAAACTTACTAACACTTTTCGTGGGTTTTTTTCTCGAAAAAGGAATTTCATTTCACTGTCTTGAGTGCTTTATTTCAGTTTTTGAGTGCCTGATGAATAAATGCTTACGCACTGTCTCTCGCAATGGTGAAGAATTAGGCCAGCAGCCCTCGGGATGTTTAGGGGAGAGCCTTGACAAGTTTTCATAAAAACGACTGCCAAAAAAGAAAGAACATCAGAAAGAAATTGTTACCCGCGCAAAGCACTAGTTTAGAAAGTTATGGTAATTAAGCAGGTAATTAAAAGACTGACTAATCTTCAGTTATCAAAAAGTGCTGAATTAGATCTAATGGAGGGTTCGAAGCCATGGACACTCTGATGTGGTTGATATATATTTTTGAAAAAAAGAAAAGCTGCTCGCAAAAAGCCTGCATCAGGAGGAACGACTGAAAAAAAAAACATCTCCGTGTTGGACGCCCTTCAGGATTGGGATTTTGTAACGTGTCAAAAATGCTCTTTCTGCAGCTCTTGCCCACAGCGATAATGCGATTATAATCCCCATTTACCTTGAACTTGATAAGATTATTAGGCAGCTTTTTGATCCCAGCATAAATTAAAGGCTCTCTGGGTGCACACTACTGCCCTCGCATCGTGACTATCAAAAACATGCAACAAAAAAGAGTAGATCGCTTTTGCGAGGAGTTTTTATAGTTGAGGCAACAACTTAGCGAATCGGGAAAATTCTCATGGGCAGTGTTCACTTCAATTACATGACTGCTGCTGACTTTCAGTCACAACGATTTACTTATTAGGTACACAATAATAGAAAATAAAATCATTACCGCTCTAAATACATACACTTGCGCACACACTTGTTCCCTTCGGTCGCTGAAATGAAGTTAGAAACAGGCATTCAAAGAGCTATTATTGGCCAGCTCCCTCACTGCGTTCGGATCGTTGTGCAAGTCCGTGTGGTTCTCCGCGAGGGCGCTGCGCATGTTATACAGTGAGTCGGGCGAGTCGATGCTGAAGCACACCCGGAGAATCTTCTGTGCGGCTATAGATTGGCCGCCGCCTATCGCTAGCACGCATGCTGTTGTGCTGTGTCAAAGCCAGCGCAAGCTGTTTACCGTCCACCTTTATGTCAGCGACATTGTGTTCATGGAGGGTATATTCGTAGAATTCGGGTAACTGATTTTGCTGAAAACGGTCAAGGTGCACACTTTTCTGCAGGCACCGTTACACTTTAACTACTCTGTTTCGGATCGCCTCCACCAGTTGTCGTAATTACAGTAAGAAGGAAGACCTGTGCGGGAAAATTTGGATTTCAGATTTATCGTGCGAACCGACTGGTGCACTTCGAACAAGCCGATTAGCTTCTCGCAGGCGTGTGGAGTGGAGCAGCATGGGTTGAAGACGCTGCTCGGGAAGTGTATATCGCAGAATGCTCATGAACTAGCGCACTGATTCCTTGATATTCTATGACGCCTTCCAGGAGGACAACCTATTATAAGAACGCCGAATACGTTGAGGGAAAAGTAATAAGAAGGTCTTAGCGTAATAATTCTCTGGAGATGTTTTATTCTGGCTGGTAGGTTGCACGTCCTATTTAGTTGCCGTTCATGTGAGTCACAAAATGTCGTATGTATAAGGGCTTCAGGATAATTTCATGTAACACCTAACGCTTCAATTCTTCAGTTACAGTGGCTTCACCTAACCTCATTTGCCGCCTGTAAAATTTGTGTGAACGAGTCACGTTTTCATAGACCTTATAGCATGCAAAGCCGTTGCGCTACAGTGTACTACAGTACTGCACTATCGCGTGAGCGCGGATTGCTGCTACTGTTCAGAACGTACCCGTTTTGGAAAAAAATAAGCGGCTGCACTGTCGTCACCCACACCTGAGGCGAGGTAGCTCGCCCTTCACTTCTTCCTACCGCTTCTCTCCTGAGTCATGTGTTTCTATTTTTTTCCTCTTTCTCTGTTTTTGATGTTTACCGAGTGGCGTTTACGACACTCTTATGCAGTAGTAAGGACAAGTGAGTATGCAAAAACAGGGCATGAGCGCACATGAGCTCTTTTAAAGAAAAGCAACGGCTTGCTTGGCAGATACACTTTGTTAGACTTGGCTGGTCCATCGCTCCGCCTGTGGTACTTGTGCAGGGATAAATATTCAGCCACGTTTTATTCTTAGGGATTATGCTGGCATCATAAACGCTTGACACATGCGTGTTTCCTATACTTCTCCCCAACCATCCGCCTCATTGAGTAAGTGTAATGCTGTTGCAGAGCCATGAGCATGGGCATAGGACAACAGCGATGACGCTGTTAAAGCCATTGTGCCTTCTTGCACGTCTGCTGGTGTCGCCTGCTATTATCCTGGTTTCCTCCTCGAGTTGCCTGGAAGGCTGCCCTTGGCGCCTCACACAACAGCTTTCCACGGGCTCTCGTCAACCAGCCGCTTTGATTTTCGCGGCACCGAACCACGAAAGCGCGTCACCGGTTTGCCTCGACAAGCAAAACAGAGCGCCACTGGCATCAGCCAGTGCGCAGTGTATAATTAACCGACAAGCGCATCCGCACGTCAGAGGGCATGGGACAGCCGCGATGACGCTGTTACAGCCATTATGCTTTCCTATACAGTTTAATTGCCCGTATTCACTTTATGCTAAACGTACTACCCAAACAGCACACTAACAATAGACTGACGCTGGGATAACAGTGGTTAAAATCGGCACAAAAGTAAAACCTACGTTGGTAATTGGGCAAAACGAGACTTTTTTCATCCTCAGGCTGACGTTCAGGTCATGATTGGACCTATCTACCAACCCACACTGGCCCGACATTCATGCCACGATTGGACCACTGTTCATCCTATCTGCTAACACTGGGCCGACGTTCACGCTACAACTGGACCACTGTCGAGACTATCTGCAAACACTGGGCCGACGTTCACGCCACAATTGGACCACTGTTCAGCCTATCTGGTAACACTGACCCGAGATTCATGCTACGATCACACCACTGTTCAGCCTATCTGCCAACACTGGGCGGACATCCATGCCGCGATTGTACCCTCGTTCACAGCCTCTACCAACACCGGCCTGACGCTGATGCCACAGTTGGGCTACTATTCAGCCAATCTTCTAAAACTGGCCGAAGTTAATGCCATTGGCATGAGCGACCGAATATTCACATTCCGGTCAATATTTGCAATAGGGAAGCTATGGGCTTTAGCATTGCTAAGCAGCAAGTATACTTTCTATACACATGAACAAAATGAGGCAACAAAAAGAATTAAAGAATTTATTTTAAAACAAAATATGTGCAGTGCCTGGTTCAGACACAGCACCTAGGGGGCGGGCTCAGGTGATGGTTGGGGAGGCTTGTTTGAAAAAACTGTAAATCAGAGGTGTGCCAATGAATGTGGTGCACGAGGAGGGACCTTGGAAGGGAGCGAAGGCGACGCGGGAGATGGGGGCCACGCGGGAGGAGGGATCCTGGGAGGTGGGGCCGCGTGAGACACTGTGCGGGGGGCTGAAGCACAGGGGTTCACAGCAGTTGCCACGCTGGCAGCGGTGTCAGGCAGAAATGCTTCAGCGAAGCGCCTTTTTCTGACACCACCACGGTGCACCGAACCCGGAAATCACTTCCTAATGAAACCCTGCGCTTCCGCAACATCCACCTCCGTCTTCTCGTCTGCACAAGATAAGTGTACATTTGAGGTCAGCAGAAAAAGTATGCTGGCTCACGGAAACCAAGATTATTTCGCAGATTATTTCACTAACAGAGAAAACGCAAAAGGCCACATACGTACATGATATTTCACAAAGTGAGTCCCGTAATGCAAGGACTACACAGCAACCAAATACAACTTGAGAAAAAAAGCCACAAGAAAGCTCTTCCAGCCAACTTTATAAAGCTACTGTGGCATCATGGTCGACCGTCTTGGAACTACTAACACATGGGAACACAAATGGTTAGCAGATGCAAGGCATGAGACTGCCATCTATGACAAGAGATTGACGCCACTGGTTTGAGGGCGTGCTTTTAAAGGTATCTGCTGATTCATTCTCCACAAAAACTGCAGATGACTACCCCCATAAACAATTACAGAAACAAAATATTCACCCGGTATAAAAAAGAAGAAAAGCATGAATAAGGGAAAAAAGTAAAAAAAGGAAAACAAAGTGCACCAGGACCTGTTACATGCTCTTTCCCTCATCTTTTAAAGTTTAATTAACAGCTACTATAATAAATAACGATATACCTGTGTCACCTTGCACAGTTTAAGGGAAAGAAACGAATTCTTCCCCTTGTGGCCGTGGAGGCTGTACAGCCTTTGTACAGCCACCTCCATGATGGCAGTCATGACGTTGACTGCCACCTCCTTGAAGCCCTTGCCCCCCTTGTGGATCAGCTGCTTTCGCTGAAAAGAAAAAAATCATAGTTGCACAACTATTAGGCATAAAACAGTGATTATATTTTTTTGCAGAATGGAAGAACTGACACATTTGCTTGACATGTCAGCAGCCCATACGAGTACCTACAATCATAACGCATTATATCAGTAGGAGTACAACAGCTTGCGCAGTTCGCTACTAGCAGAAGTCACCACTGCGAAGACGGACATTTTTTGCTCAGTTTGCTGCAGAGAAAATTCAGCAGAGAAAATTTAGCTATTGTGCAATGGTGGTCACTCCTATCCATATTTATGCTTCGCATCTGAGAAACTTTAACTTAATGATTTTAGCAGTCATATGCGCTGGATGTGTTTTGTCTGCACAGCGATTACACTGCAATTGATTTGGTTTGTAGTGCTAACGTTCCAAAGAGATTCAGGTAATGATGAGGGACACCGTAGTCGAGGGCTTCGAAAATTTCAAACACCTTGGGTCTTTAACGTGCATCACTGACATCGCACAGCACAAGAGCGCCTTGCTTTTCTCTCCCATGGAAAAGTGGCCACATCGGCTGGGCTTGAACCTCTTTGGGTTCTGCAGTCGAGCACCCTAACCACTGAGCCACCACGGTTGGGCCATTACCCTGAAATTGAGCATAGTCTAATGATATACAGAGGACCCTTATTTGCATTGCCAAGCACCTGAGTGAAGCTGCATGCCTAGCAACCACCTTTATTTAAACGGGATTGCTTGCTTTTGGCAGCAGCTCAAGTAATGAAAGGTGTATAATGTGAGCAAAAGACAGGAAAGAGGTGGGTTAAAGCTGCCTGGTTATCTAGAAATCCTAGAACACATTAAAGATGTACCGAGAAAGGGCGAACTTCCAGCTGTGCTCACACACGTCTTCACAGTTCATGCTACAGTATATTAACTGATAGCTGCTTCATATAAAACAGACCTTACAAGATATTTACCATTGTACTAGAAGTTGAAATATTGAATTCATTGAAGGCAAATGCTACTCCAGTGTACCACAGTCCATGTTGAACTAAATTAAAACAGCACAATATAAAAGAATCAAATGTAACGAACATGAGGGGCTTGTTATGGAATACACATGAAGAAAGCCAGCCACTGGCAACAAGAAAAGCATATATATTTTTCTGGTGTTGATCGATGTAAAATAATGTCATCATAGAAATAACTAATTGAGAAATAATTTGAGAAATAAAATTTGTCAACAGAAAAAGTGGTATGCAACGCCCGGCTACCAGCAGAGCACAGGAAAACAGCATCTCAAAGACATCGAATGACACCATCTGGGCGAGACTGCCGAGAACGAGCCTGTGACTGCAACGCCAAATACCAAGCTACTACAAAATGTGACAGGTGCAATGCTTGCCACAGAGCCGGCACCAATTACCTTGGTTTGATGTTTAGTGCTCCTTCTCACCTAAACGCTCTGATGCGTCCCGCAGTGGAATCTTTTTTCGCTGTGTGGCTGAAACATGACTTGGCAACTGCGATTGCCACAAGAGATTTTGTGAGCGCCACATGTTCAGCACTGCTATTGAGCGCAACAAATTGAAAGGAGCCGAAGAGCAGATAAAGAGAATGCCCTATCAGCTGTTTCAACAAGTGATGCAGTTTTTGCGAGCTCTGCCACTGGCTGGGCGTTGTGTACCACTTATGCTTCCGACAGTACATATCATTACACAAAGGATTTACAGGTGTTTCAGCAAACACTTTCATAAATTCGTAAGGAAGCTCAAGTTTGAAATGAAAAAAAGAACTATTTCGGAAGGAAGAACCTCAGCAGAGATGGACATAATTTACTGCATTCATCTTCTCGTTAGTGCTAGTTGAAAAACTAACTTTTTAATTAACACAGTTCGATGCTTAGTGCTTAAGGGGAGTTCAAAGCCATGTAAAAGACGATGAGATGTAAGCTTTTGAAAAGTAAAACTGATTTCCAAAAGCACTGCAAAATGAGAAATTCTAGCATTTGTTCATGCAAAACGAAAACTCAGCACGTTAAGCGCGCAAGAAGATGACGTGTAGCAGCGGCTAAGGTTCTCAGTTCAAACTGCAAGCGGTATTGTGCCACCTCATGTACTACGTTTTGCATCCCATCTTGGTGTAGAGAAAAGGATAGTCATTGCCAAGTGCGTGATCATTATTTTGAATCGAAAACTTCACTACGCCACCTCGGAACAATTTCGCGGTGCTTGCGGTGTTCACGTTCAAGTGAGCCAGACGTGAAACCCCTTACGGCACGGGTATCGATATATGTGAGACAGTTAAGACGCCATTTCTTCAAAACCAATTTTGAAAACCAATATTCAATTTTCTTTGAAAGCAAAAGAAAGGCACATAATTGGCTCCTTAGGACGGTGGACAGCTCAGTCGCCCTTTAAGTTGGCCATAGTGGCAGATCTATCGTTTTAGCAGGCAGTACTTAAGCTATAGATGGTCAGAGTTCTGTGTTCATTGGCGTTAGCGTTGACAGTGCTCTAGACTCCGATGATTTTGAGCAAAAGAGGGCGCATAACTGGCTTCATGGGGCAGTGGACGCCTCAATCGCACTTTGAGGTAAGTGGCAGTGAGAGAGATGTGGACTGCATGCATTATCGCTGACAACTTTGTGGGAGACACGCGCCACTGCAGCAGTAAGCAGCAGTGTTTACTGGGTGACCAACCTCTCGCGATCAACCATTCATTTAACCGCCACCTGGAAGGGTGGGCGCGTTGCCTATCCAGTGTGCAGAACACACTCAACGTTAGAGGCTGAGCCGCGTCTACTCACCCGATACACCACGGCTTTCGCTCTCTAACTAGGTTCAGCAGTAGTTGAACCGCAGCAATTTTTTTTAAAGCGCTGCAGCAAAATAAAGTGCTTGACACACCTCAGTAGTTCAGACGCTTCAAATATGGCGCCATATGAACTCAACACGTCATCAGCGAACGTCGCCATCGTCACTAAACTTCATGTGTGCCTCTTGTGCTAATTTTCAAGTTCGTGCGGAGAAAATGCCGGAATTCCTTACACTGCAAAAAGCTTCGGAAAATGTTTGCTTTTTTACTTTAGGAAAGATGTAACATCGTTCACAGCTTTGAACTGTCATTGGAACTAACCACCGAACTGCGTTAAAGGACTGTGGACAACTAATTTTATTGCACGTTTCCTTCTGTTAAACGATGCGTTAGACATTCGAATACATGAATTACCGTGTTGTATTTGCGTACAAAAGATAATAATTCATAATTGAATTTCATTTCTTTTCTCATGCTGTTTCGGTTTCATGGACCAAACGACTGTGATATCAAGTTGTTGTTTTGGTCACATGATCCAAGAGAAAAACCGTAATATACTCGATGATATGTAGCTTTAATTCACTACGACATTCAGGCCAGCCTCTTGCAAGACTTGGAATGATAAAAGGGAGCTGTCAGTGATTACATTAGTTTTTCTGATGGATCACGTGACCAAAACATCAACTTGACGTCACAGTCGTTCGGTTGATGAAACCGAAACAGCGTCGAAATTAAATTCAATTACAAATTATTTATTGGTCGTACACGAATACCAGAGGGTGCTACATGTATACGAGTGTCTTACGAATGATTTGAAAGAAGAAAACATGCAAGAAATAATTTCGTATCTAGTCCTTTAATTGAAAAGTTAATAAGTGGACTTCAGTTAGTCTATAATTACGAAAGTTCTGCAGTACATTGTGTGCTCTGCATCTGTGTGTTTTTTTGCAAGTATTTTTTTTTTCTATTTTGAACTGCCTATTTTCAGGATTTTTAAATTGTTCACTGAAACACCCGGTACATATAAAAGCAACATTCATGAACAATGCACTTAAATAAAAAAACATGCTGTGACAGTGCACTCAAGCACATCAGTAGGGATTATAGATATGTATAGCATGTTATTCACACAACTTATGGTATGCGCCCACTCGTAATTGGTGGTGAGATTTCTTCACAAACTTCTGATTTACATATGCGCACAATTTGTTAGTGCGCATTCATTTTTACCAGACAGAAATTATCAAAGAACATTAAATTACCACTCCAGCAGCCACACTTTTATTTTCTATTGCAGCCTCGGCTGACTCCAGCTCCTCGACTGTGTAGGCGGGCAGTCCGAGGGTGGGAGGAAGCAGCAATGGCGAGCTCGGCTGAGCACTTCCTGCGTCCGTCTGTCGGTCCAAGCGCTGCTGTATGTTTTCTTCAATCTTGTGCACACGCTGCCTTAAATCACGCTGCTGCTGTCGGACCTCAAGTACGAGGCGCAGAATTCTTAGTAGGGTAGCTGAAACTGAAGAAATTAACAATTTCAATAAGAGCAAGGTTCCTAATGCCAATATTATTTATGCCCTAAAGCATAAATAAGAACAATATGAGCCTAACAGTAGGCAGCAACATGCTCTTTACTATGTTCCTAAACTTCCAGCAATATTATCCTACAAGACACTACTAATTCATGTCATATTCTTTGCTAGCCTAATGTAAATGCCATAAATGTCACCATGCACTGACAAACACCTAGGTGAAATGGAGCTGCTCTGCGTTTGACTGCTAGCACAGGAACTGCGGCCTTGTTCTGTACATGCTTTCTCAGTATATGAGCTTCGCCAATTTTTACACCGGTTCAGAGGCATTTCCACTGCTATTGCACAATAGATGAAATGGCAGCTGTTAGTTCCAAATGAATTCTTGCAGTGCCATGAGAAGCACGTGCTAAAAGAAGCCAGAAAGCAAAGCAGGCTTATGCCTGTAATCTAGCATGGCACCATTTAGAAAGTACTGTTTATAGCGACACCTACATTGTCTAAAATTTCATGTCTGTTCTGTTTTAACTGCAAGTGCCGGCAGGAATCAATGCATTACAACTGCCAGAGAGAAAGCCCCCATGAAATTTCTGACCTTCGCTGACAAACAAAATACAACAAAGAGGCAGACCAAACGTTTCTTGCTAGGCACAGGAGCTGCCAAATGGTTGAGAAATAAAACAAGGCCAAATTTATCTCTTATAATGCATCCATTTTGCTGCAGGCAAGATACGGCTAGGTGCCAGCTGATGTGCTCCAGAAGGCAGTTATACCCCTGTCCCACTAGCAAATTTAATGTCATTCCAATCGAATGTCATTCAATGCATCGAATGTCATTTGTTCTCTTTCAGTGCTGCACGGTAAAAAATATTATAAAATGATGACAGTGACGATCAGTGAAACAAAAATAGTACAATTCAAACACATTAGCGTGGATAAAAGATGCTTGAAATTGTTGTGTAGTGTTTTAAAAACGAGTGAGAACATTTCTGTGCAAAATTATCAGCGCAAAATATTATTTCTGGCTATTAACAGCGAAGCCAGTAAAAAATCAACCACAAATCTGATAAATGTACAGAAACAAAATGGCCGACACGACGGCGCGCGGAGCGTATAAATGACTTCCAATAGGTGAAGTGCTCAGTTACATCTTTAAGTACTTCCGAGCTAAACGAACATGGAACGCCAACCAGCAAGAAACATGCTGGCTAAAATGATCGGTGGTAGCGGGAAAAGCCCTGCGTCACGCTCGGTCGTCACCGTTGCCTACTGCTGGGACCGAAAGTAACAGCTATCCACGAAAGCTTTTAGTGTCAAGAGGTTCGCACCAAAATTTACATTTTTTAGGAGAACTAAATAAACAAACTAACAGTGCGCATGCTATTTTTTCGCGTCGCTTGTTTCTGATGTGCATATGGTGTCCAGAGTACACATTCGGTTCGACATCGAAACCGAAAGAGTTCCCCAAACTCATTCGATGTGCGAATGTCATTCGAACCGAATGACATTAAATATTCCCATGTAGCAGCCGATTAATGACATTAGGTACTAATGTCATTCGATCAGAATGACATTAGATGTGCTGTTGTGACAGGGGTATTAGACTGCCCAGTTCTTTCCTAAGCGAGAGGCTCTTCGAGCATGCCACCTTATTGACTGCTTATCTCCTGGAGCACCTTCTCTGGGAGTGTGCACGGTCTCTGTGATATCGCAATTAATTTTCTTCACCACTTTATGCTGCATGCAAGGCACCGCGTTCACTTCCAACCAATCAACTTTCAAATTACTTTTAACATACTTTCCAAGTTGATGAAAAGTCACAATACGGGACCTAGTGACCTGTGTGCGTCTGGAAGAGACCCAATTATGCTGGCAAGAAGAAAAACTGAACAGAACATGGGACCACTGCGTAGAGTACAATTTTTACAATGGCTTCCTGTTGCCTTTCCTGTCCACATCTGTGTTTTTTGTGCTACGTTTTCAAAAACTGTTACCAGCTAGCCCAAACAAAAACACAACATAGTGCCCTTGGGAAGGGCACACAACAACCAGTGCAGTACGAATCACAAGAGGGGAAAACAATGAAAGTACTAAGTTGTAAATTTTAGCATCGCTTAGGTACAATACTATCATCTTTTAAAAATACATGTGATCATTTTCACAGTGATTCTTTTGAAAGCGCATAATCTGAAACCAGAAATGTGCTCCCAGCACCGTTTCAAGAGAGACTGAGGAGAACTCGGTGCAAATATCTTCCTGAATAAATACTTCCTACATATTTCTGGATCTGTTGACTACTGTTCAGTAGGAGCAGACATACTGAGGAATTTGAAATTCGCCATTTTTCTTTAATGCTATGCAGATCTAGCTTCTTCCTGGGCTTGTTACTTGATACCAGACAAAAATAGGAGTCCAAACCAAAAACACGGACCCGGTGATAAGACAAGACAAGCAGCATCTGTACCGTCTCCTTTGTCCTCATGTTTGGCTTGCATTTCTCTTTTTTAGGCTCTAGGCTGTTTTACAAAAGTAAACAAAGAGAAAATCTCAACATCAACAGTCTCGGCTGTTGCTTCGAGCTCGCTCGCTGCTTGCTGCTCGGTGTGAGGCCGACCTTCTTCATTTGCACACAGTCGTGCTGAAGTTGAACACAAACCCGCATCATTAGTGGCGATTCAGGAAGCTCGAAACACACTACTGTGTAAAACTGCAACATCACAGTTCCATCCTAACTGAATGCAGAAATTCCACTTCAGAATATTGTCGGCAAAGGGACACACCAGTTGCATGGCCGGGCTATTTTGCATACAGGTGATCTTAAAGGACGACAGACGTGAAATTACGAAGTTCAGAAACAAATGCGACCACTTTCCTGATTATACAGAGATGTCCCCTAGGATATATACTAACACTCACTTTGGTGAAGATATTTTAAATTAGTGTTAATCACAGGCTCTACAGAGACCCAAAAATTCAAAATCCATCAGCAACGACGAGCAGTTGACGTGACATAAACAACGCGACGTCATGAAGATACCTATGAATCATAGCAGAATGTCAAGTGACGCACAATGCTGGATCTCACGAGACTTAACCTTGGTCAGTGCTCGGCAACGCTCGCGTGCACATCACTAGATTGCGAGTATATTGTGTCGAGAACACATTAATTTGGACATGGGCTGGCTTGCACCGGTTAATCTGAACAGGGGGTCACGTTAATACTACCCCCAAAGCCAGCTATCACCGAAGTAGACTTCCCCGAACCTGAATTGAATAAAACAGTGGTTCCCATACACCTCAGGGACCTACAGGCATACACTTGCGCACTATGGCAGGCTTGAGAATGGTCAAGTCGCCCGTTGCCGAAATGTAGCCAAACAGCACACCGTCCCACCACTGCGCGCGCGTACGAGTGTAGAAGCATCCTCAAAACACGACAGGGCGGTCTATGGAGAGCCACCATTGCACAGCAATGCAAAAAGGGCTGCACGGGCACTGCAACGTGTGGAAGTGAGCCACAAGCACATCACTAACAAAACTCTTTATTCAGCAAACTTGTGCTCAAACTAAAAATAACTCGGCAGCGGCAGAGCACGCGAGTGCCATCAGGAGTAGACGAATGGTATGGCATGGCGGCCGTAGCCCGAGCACATTTTGTGTCTGCCTTATCTCACTTACACGAGTCTTCAGCGAGCAGGCATGTGCCGCTGACAAAGTAAGAGCGCAGTCGTCGCACAAATTTAAGATAAGTGCACAGTCTGTTGCTGGCCAGATTCAGTAAAGGCATACCACATAGTTTGTGGCATTACTTTATAGCAATTTTCGACACTTTTGACACTACGTGCAAAGTATCTGACAAAACTGCGAAAAATCGTCATTGTTGCTAAGTTTTCATCTCACATGTATAGACAACCATTATAAAGGCATTCATGAGATAAAATTCCTGTGATACAAATGGTTTTTGGAAATTAATTTTTAGAGCCACTCGATAATGCAGACATTTTTTCTGGTCCCTTGAAGGCCAAATTACCAAAATTTTATTGGACATCTTTTTCCCATATTCCAGGAGACAAAACCATTGGATGTTCAATGAGCATCTGTACATCTAGCCATGCTTGCTCACTCCCAAAACATTTTATAATAGCTCCAACTTCAAGCAGTCTTCAGGAAATTTTAATACTACCTCTTACTCTTTAAGCTGATTAACAATTACCCTAGAACTAAGATTAACATGCAGTTTGCTACGAAATGGTTACTGGTAGATTCACCACCGATCTGAGAGCATGGAAAATGTAGATAGCTGGTGCAAAGTCTGACCATGTCCTCTTTCTCTGGAAATGCAATTAGCAACGATGGAGTTTATTTCCAGTTCTTGCAAGCACACTGCCATAAATCCCCACTCAGAAGTAAAACAATGCCGACCTTAGAATATATACTAATAAGAATTCATACGGGATGAAGGCAGCTGCACATCATCATGGTCCTCATTTCGTAAAAAAGAATTGCACATTAATGTCATGTTGAGTATGCAAATTAACTTTCAATTAATTAGCAATATGAGAACTTCAATTACTGGAAACTGCCGAACTTTCGGCGCCTGAAGAAAACTAGTATTTTTAAACTTTTTTCGCTGCACTCTTGTAGGAGTCTGCAAAGGTTACAAATCAAAAACCCAGCTCTTGCGCAATCTACATCAAACTTCTACTTCATATGAAAGAAAGCAACATTTTTCACACTGCTGGGATCCACACACACACACACACACACACACACACACACACACACACACACACACACACACACACACACACACACACACACACACACACACACACACACACACACACACACACACACACACACACACACACACACACACACACACACACACACACACACACACACACACACACACACACACACACACACACACACACACACACACACACACACACACACACACACACACACACACACACACACACACACACACACACACACACACACACACACACACACACACACACACACACACACACACACACACACACACACACACACACACACACACACACACACACACACACACACACACACACACACACACACACACACACACACACACACACACACACACACACACACACACACACACACACACACACACACACACACACACACACACACACACACACACACACACACACACACACACACACACACACACACACACACACACACACACACACACACACACACACACACACACACACACACACACACACACACACACACACACACACACACACACACACACACACACACACACACACACACACACACACACACACACACACACACACACACACACACACACACACACACACACACACACACACACACACACACACACACACACACACACACACACACACACACACACACACACACACACACACACACACACACACACACACACACACACACACACACACACACACACACACACACACACACACACACACACACACACACACACACACACACACACACACACACACACACACACGCACGCACGCACGCACGCGCGCACAAATCAAAATAGTTGAGGCTGGTGTTTCAGAATGAGCATCTTAGAGCTGCTTAACTGTTAGGATAGGATAGGAAAATGCTCCAGCTTATTTCATACCACTGGCAGTTCACTGTGTTTTGCATTCCACCCAATTACATGGCACATTTCGGGACAACCAGGTCACACTGTCCCGTCCACATCTGTGTCACCGGTGTCTGTTTTGCGCCATGTTTTTCGTTAAAACTTTTACCGATCAGCCCAAATCAATCTACTGTCATATATAAATATTCTTTCTTCTCCGCAGTTGTACTTTCCAGGTAGAAAACAGCATATATAAGTCTTAGGTACACTATACCAATAACACAGGTGTCTAATATCTCTGTCACACGAACATTTAGAAGGCCCTCAAACCGGTAGTCTATCGACACAAAAGTCCGTTGAGCACTGCTACAAAACCAGTTTCAGCGGTCACTGTGTCAATAGCCTATCGAGTCAACGAAGCAGTGCGGAACTCTTCAGCGATATTTCATGGGCCTTCGAGCTTTTCCCAAGGTTGCTATTGCTGCTTCGAGTGGCACCAATGCACACTTTTATGCATGATACATTCACGGCAAAAAATAATAACATTATCCTCCCAGGCGAAAATGCTAAGGTGCCCGTGTGCTGTGCGATGTCAGTGCACGTTAAAGATCCTCAGGTGGTAGAAATTATTCTACCTCTTTCTTCCTTTTTTCTTTCACTCCCTTTTCCCTTTCCTTAGGGCAGCGCTGTGTGCCATATGTGAGGCAGAGACAGATACTGCGCCATTTCCTTTCCCCAAAAACCAATTTTCATTTCCATTTTTCATAATTTAAAATGTGTCTGTCTGGTTTAAAGTGCATTAATTTCATACTCTCTAGTGTAGAAGACTGAAGCACCTGTGGTATCAGTGTTCCAAAAGCGCTATAAAACTGCGACAGCAAATCGTACAAAAAAGGAGAATCTTTCCAGACAAGGCTACTGGCATTTAACAACAACTCAAAGTCTCCTATGACACCAAATAAGTGGATTTCATCAGTTAGTTTCGATTTATAAAATATATTCTTATTTGTACAGAATCGAAAATAGCGATTGTGGTGCCACACAAGCTTGGCGTAAGAGGTGAGAAACTATTCAATGTCTATTGAGATTTTTCATGTGGCACTTACACTTCTTTGAATTCGATACAGATTGAATATCTCCAAGGCTTTTGACTCAATAGCCATTGAAACTGGCCATGTCACAGTGGTAAAACATAGTGCATGCCTCCCATAAAAATGTGAGAGGGAAATTTTGTTCACGGAAGCAAGTAGAGCATATGCCAAAAATGAAAGCTTGGAAGCCATGGAAGGGCTACGGCGAGATCACTAATTTTAGTCAATGCAACTCCGCTATGAGTGAGTCTTTTCAGAAAAGTTTTTAGGCCACGCGCTGCAGTGACGGTTTCCGACAACAGCTGGTGTATACCACATTTTCAGCCAGAGGGTAATCAGGGCGCCTTTAACCACTATAATAACACCCTGTCTTTGGCAATGAATGCAAAGAAATAATTATTTTCATGACCCACGTAGCCAGCAGCACATAGAAATGATCCGAGTTGCTTTCCTTCCGAAGGATGTTATTTTGGTACTTGCAAGTGCCATGCAAATATTTGAATTTGGAGGGTGTGGCACATGAAATGGTGTTCACGAGGGCTTAACTGGATTAACGGTGGAGTCGTGAGCACCGCTGGATGTTCATGTAATGCCTCTGTTTTTTTGTTCTTGTTTCTACCTTGTTGTGCTCATTGTGCGTTGTTTCATTCAGCATGCAACTCTCCTGATTGCCACACGGGTGGCGCGTCCTCGTCATGGAGAGTATGCCTCTTGCAGCGTCACCTCCGGCAATTAGTTTTGTGTGAAATATAGCTGGAAATAACGAACGAAAGAACAATGTGCAAAACGCGCTAATCATTTTTTAATTTTTGAAAGGATTTAAAAGTAAAGACGCCGCTAAGGAAATGCTTCATTATGGAAATGCACTGTCGGTTTGAGGAATTTAGTATAGGAAGAATACATATGCGAGAGGAGTGTATCTTCCAATCAACAATATATAGCATCCCAGCCCTCGAAATTCGTGGTGAGTGTCTCGGACAAGCAATATACCTTACAAACATTTTCCATTTTCATCGAAAACTTGTGCACACCGGTTGTAATAAACGACAACCTTCAAATTCAGAGAGATATTTATTTTAAAGAATATATAACCTTTCCTCCTGCTGGACCCCGCGGTGGCTGAGTGGTTACGGCGCTCGGCTGGTGATCCGAAAGAGAAGGGCTCGATCCCGGCCGCAGCGGTCGAATTTCGATGGAGGCGGAATTCAAGAGGCCTGTGTACTGGGCAATGCCAGTGCACGGTAAAAAACCCAAGGTTGTCGAAACTTCCGGAGTCCTTCACTACGGCATCTCTCATAGCCTCAGTCGCTTCGGGACGATAAGCCCGCATAAAGCAAATCATAAAACAAAGCTTTTCTCCTGCTGGTTTCCTTGACGCTTGATTCAAATGATAAATAAATGCTACTGCATTTAATACCCCGATGCACTTTCAAATGCTCTGATTCTAATTTCTTAGGCGGCACTGTCTACTTCTTTCAGTAAATATCAATATAGTATATTTCCATGTAGCCGCAGCGGTGGATTAGTGGTTATGGCACTCGGCTGCTGACCCAAAAAAGCGGGTTCGATCCCGGCCGCGGCGGTCGAATTTCGATGGAGGCGAAATTATAGGGGCCCGTGTACTGTGCGATGTCAGTGCACTTTAAAGAACCCCAGGCGGTCGAAATTTCCTGAGCCTTTCACTACGTCGTCTCTCATAGCCTGAGTTGCTTTGGGACATACAACTCCCATAAACCAAACCAAACCAGTATATTCCCATGTATACAACGTAGAGGCAAGCAAAACAGCATTGAAATGAACACTGTTGCTACTGTTGTGGTATTCCATTATTTTGCGGTGTAAGTTAACCCTACCAGCTAATTATTACGAGACACTTTGGCAACTGAAGTGTTGAGAGGCGAAAGCACAGACCCCAGCACCTGTCAATCAGTGCCAGATTTCGAGAACGTTCTACTGATGACACAGCGCGGCGAGGGGGCATCTTGATACCCCGTCTGCCGAAGGGCGATTGGTGACGTTTTTTGCATAGCACGACGCGTGGCCATAAACGGTCTTTGCATTTTTTTTTCTCCGACACTCAATCAGACACACTGCAGCACCTGTCAATCAATACCGGATTTCCAGAAAGTTCCACTGCTTGTCACACGTCACACCGTTCCGGTGTGACGTGTGACACCAAAATTATACATTTATATATATATCACATTTATACATTTATAGCCGCCGTGGTGGCTCAGTGGTTATGTCGCTCGGCTGCTGACCCGAAAGGTGCGGGTTCGATCCGACCTTGGCGGTCGAATTTCAATGGAGGCGAAATTCTGGAGGCCCGTGTACTGTGCGATGTCAGTGCATGTTAATGACCCCCAGGTGGTCGAAATTTCCGCAGCCTTTCACTACGGCGTTCCTCATAACCTGACTCGCTGTGGGACGTTAAACCCACATAAACCAAACCAAACCAAACCATTTATGCATTTATACATTTATTATTAATAAATTTATATACACATTTATATATTTTACATAACGATACCTAAATTATACATTTTTAGAAGACCAAAGTGTTAATTACGCTGAAGTACACATTTTTTATCTAATTTGACAAAAATCGGACGTTTTTCCGACCATTCGGTGACAATTTTTACTATGCCGTGAGGACTTCCGGTGAAAGCGACGTCACACCGTCCCGTCGGTGTATTGATAGCCAAATTGTACATCTTTAGGGGATCTTAAGTAATAATTTCGCCTAATTACACACTTTTTCTATTAAATTTGACACAAATTCGACCTTTTTCCGACCATTCTGTGACACCTTTCATTATGCCATGAAAACTTCAGGTGGATGTGACGTCACGTTGTTCCCTTGGCTATATTGACGTCCGGGCTATTTCAATGCAATTTTGACATTTTTATCTACAATTAATTAACATATTACTCTACAGTCATCAAACTTCACTTCTAGGTTCATTTTTCTCCTCTACCTGAACCAACCATTCTTTTTCTGCTATCTTTTTTAGTTCTCGAGTTCAACGTGCGACACCCTCTGCAAACGTACGGAAGAGTATCAGCCATTAAAGGCTTCCGCCTTAAAATAGCTGTAATAGGAACACAGCACGCTACTAATACAGCACACACTGCACACCACAGCACAACACAGTAATAAGCACAGCGTCACGAACAACCAGCGGAACCGTCCAGGCAGAGATCAGAGACCGCGTTCAGTCCAGAGCACGCACGAGCGACCGAGCGTTCGGCGCTCGAGCTTCGCAGTGTTCGGCGCTTCTCGTCGTCTTTTTCGTTGGGCGCCAGCCTCTGAAGATTCTAAAGCCCATGTCGAGTCTTACAATTCCCCCCGGGCGAAAGGGCGCCATACTGCCGGCCTAGGGCGATGTGACGACGGCGGGGTCGTAGTAAGGTTTGAGGCGGGTCGTGTGGATAATTTCGCGGCCTCGGGGGCGATGATCAGGGGATGGCGTAAGGGGTTCAATGAGGTAGTTGACGGGGGATGTCTGCTGAAGAATACAGTAGGGTCCCTGGTTCTTGCTAACAAGTTTGGAGGAAAGGCCGAGACCTGAGGAGGGTACCCAGAGCCAGACCAAAGAGTCAGGAAGGTAAGCGGGAGGAAGTGCAGCGGGATCACGGGTGCTTTTCAGCTGCTGCTGGGCGTGAGAAGTGAAGGACCGCGTAAGCTGTCGGCATTCTTCGCCATAAGTTGCGGCTTGAGAAAGAGTTGTAAATTCGGAAGCATCAGGGCGGTAAGATAGAATGGTGTCCATTGTGCAAGAAGGCTCACGGCCGTACAGGAGAAAGTACGGAGAGAATCCGGTGTTGGCTTGAGCAGCGGAGTTATAAGCGTATGCGACAAAAGGGAGAACGCGGTCCCAGTTACAATGGTCGGAAGCAACATACATGGCCAGCATGTCGCCGAGGGTGCGATTAAAACGCTCAACCATGCCATTTGTCTGGGGATGGTAGGCGGAGCTGGTGCGGTGAACAACGTTGCATTCCTGAAGGAGAGCTTCTACAACTTCTGAGAGGAAGGCCGGACCTCTATCACTGAGCAGCTCTTTGGGCGCACAATGGCGAAGAATGATGCGATGGAGAATGAAGGATGCAATGTCGTGGGCTGTAGCGGATGGTAAAGGAGATGTTTCAGCGTAACGTGTAAGGTGGTCGATGGCAACGATGATCCAGCGGTTTCCGGTTGATGTGCTGGAAAGAGGGCTGTAGAGGTCGATGCCAACACGCTCGAAGGGCTGTACTGGGCAAGGCAGCGGCTGCATAGGACCGGCGGGTCGGCGAGGTGGATGTTTTCGTCGCTGGCATGCGGTGCAGGACTGAACGAACTGGCGGACGTAATGGGCCATCCCACGCCAGTAGTACCGCTGTCGTAGACGGGTGAAAGTCTTCAAGAATTCGGCATGGGCACACGGGGGATCATCGTGGTAGGAAGAGCAAATGAAGGAACGCAGATGTGTCGGAATGACGAGAAGCCAGGTGCGACCATCCGGGAGATAGTTGCGGCGTTAAAGGAGCTCGTCTCGGATGGCGAAATGGTGGGACTGACGACGGAGAGCACGGGAATGAGGTCGAGACGATTGGCCAGATAGGAGAGCAAAAAGGCAAGTGATCCACGGGTTTTTGCGTTGCTC
Source organism: Amblyomma americanum (assembly GCF_052857255.1). Taxonomy (NCBI): domain Eukaryota; kingdom Metazoa; phylum Arthropoda; class Arachnida; order Ixodida; family Ixodidae; genus Amblyomma; species Amblyomma americanum. Next base: position 392,394,453 of record NC_135497.1, on the reverse strand, counting down.
GGAAGCCATATCAGCGAACTCAAACTTCAAAGAAGGCAGGGCGGATATACAAGGCGCTGCCTCAGATGGTACAGGGAAACGTGAGAGGGCATTAGCATCGATATGTTTGCGGCCGGAACGATAGATAACGCGAATGTCGTACTCTTGGAGTCGCAGAGCCCATCGCAACAGTCGACCAGAAGGACCTTTCAAAGAGGACAGCCTGCAGAGTGGCGTGGTGATCGGTGACGACGTCAAAAGGGCGCCCGTACAGGTAGGGGCAAAATTTGACGATCGCCCAAAGGATGGCTAAACACTCCTTCCCGGTGACAGAATAGTTGGCTTCAGCTATTGTGACGGTCCGGCTAGCGTAAGCGACAACGCATTCGTCAAAGCCTTGCTTGCGTTGAGCGAGTACTGAATCGAGGCCGACGCCACTGGCATTGGTGGGGAGTTCCGTCGGAGAACGATAGAAGTGACGCAGAATTGGTGGAGTGGTGAGGAGGCGACGGTGTCGTTAACGCTTCATCACAGGCTGGCGACCAGGCCGAAAGGTCGTGGGTGGAAAGGAGCTTGTTCAGAGGGTCGACGATTGTGGCGAAATTGCGGACAAAGCGGCGGAAGTAGGAGAAGAGGCTGACGAAGCTCCGGAGGTCTTTTAGAGAAGTGGGCTTTGGAAATTCGGCCACAGCTCGCAACTTGGCCGGGTCCGGGAGAAAGCCATCCTTCGATACGACATGACCGAGAATGCTGAGCTGCCGAGCTTCGAAGCGGTACTTTTTCAAATTAAGTTGGAGGCCAGCATCGGCCAGGCAGCGAATAACAGTCTCGAGGCGCTGGAGGTCAGACGGAAAGTCTGGGGAAAAGATTACAACATCGTCTAGATAACAAAGACATGTGCGCCATTTGAGCCCTTGGAGTATGTTGTCCATCATGCGCTCGAATGTGGCGGGTGCATTGTAGAGGCCGAAGGGCATGACATTAAATTCATAGAGCCCGTTAGGTGTGACGAATGCAGTTTTTTGGGCGATCGGCCTCCGCCATCGGCAGCTGCCAGTAACCGGAGCGCAAGTCCAATGAAGAAAAGAACTCAAAGCCCTGCAGGCAGTCAAGGACATCGACGATACGGGAGAGAGGGTAAACGTCCTTGCGTGTAATCTTATTCAGACGACGGTAGTCCACGCAGAAACGGATGGAACCGTCTTTTTCTTGACCAGAACCACTGGCGATGCCCACGGGCTGTGCGACGGTTGTATCACGTGACGCTGGAGCATGTCGGTCACCTGGACGTCAATGATGCTGCGCTCAGCGGCTGACACGCGGTACGGACGTTGGCGCAAAGGGGCATGGGTTACAGTGTCAATGCAGTGGGTAACGGTGGTGGTGCGGCCCAAGGAAGGTTGCTGGTAGTCAAACGAAGCTTGAAAATGCTGCAGAACGGCTACAAGCTGGTCTCGTTGGGTAGACGTCAGGGCGGCGTCGACGGAACGGTGAAAAATATCTACAGACGACTGATTCGATTCGTGATGGGAACAGGCGTAATGGCGCTGACGTGAAGGCCGGCCACGCTATCGACGAAGGGGTATGCGGAGGCGGGATCGAGAACGGCAACGCTACCAAGCGATTGGCCACGGAGAAAAGTGGTAGGACAGGAGAACGGGTTGGCCACATAAATAGCGCTGGAGCCACGAACAATTGTCAGAACAGGATGAGGCAGCAAAACAGACTTCCGGTCAGCGCTTCGTAAAGAGGGGGTATAAGCCACAGTTGCATCTGAGAGCGCAGCACAAGAAAGAGGCACCAGCACTGAAGAGAAAGGTGGAACGTCTGTGTCCACTGAGACGACCACAGTAGCGGCAGCACTACCGGTTACGTCCAAGGCGGCGTCTCTGTAGGGCGACAAGTCAAGCTGAGCACGGGCGCAGTCAATAACGGCGTGATGTGAGGAGAGGAAGTCCCAGCCAAGGATAACGTCGTGAGAGGAGCGGGCGAGGACGATGAACTCGATTGTGTAGGGAACGTTCCCGATGAGCAGGCGGGCGGTGCAGGCGGCTAACGGTCGAATGTCCTGAGCGCTGACCGTCCGGAGAGAAACGGGAGGAAGGGGCGCCGTCACTTTTTTGAATCTGCGACAGAGGGTGTGACTAAGAACCGAAACGGCTTCGCCAGTGTGAACAAGTGCTTCGACGGCGACTCATTCAACGAAAACGGTAATAATATTGGCAGGCGCAGAAACAGGTCTTGAGTGAGCCGCTGGTGACGCAGTTCTTGCCTCCAGAACTGCGGTGGTTAGTTTTCCGCGTGGACGGCGAGTTGGCGACGTAGCACTGGAGAACGGGAACGACGGCCAGGAGACGGCGAGCGGTGGGAGCGGGGATAGTAACTAGGAGAAGAAGAATCTGGAGGCGGCAAATGTGACGCAGGCGAGGACGACGGCGGAAGGTCGTACGTTGGCTCACGCCTATAATTGTAGGGACGGTGGTCACGACTGCGACACAAACGAGCCACATGACCAGCGATGCCACAGGCGTAGCAAATAGTGCGGTTGTCTTGTGTGCACCAGGGGTTGAGTGGCTGCAGCTGTGATCGGGGGTGGGCAACCGGATGGTAAGGTGGGGTTGCAGGTCGCTGGGGTTCTAACTGCCGGGTAGCTGGCCTGTAGACAGGGGCAGCAGGTGAGGGCCGCGGCCGCACCAAGGCATCGGCGTACGTCAGAAGAGCCGCGATCAGGGGTGGCTGAGAAGGAGGTGGCAGGACTTCAGCGACCTGCTCCTCGATAACACGATGTAGGTTGGGAGTGAGCGACGGCGCAGGCGTAGGCGGGCAGGTAGACAAAGATAGCTGGCGTGCGACTTCCTCACGTACAAACTGCTGGATGCTCTGGAGGAGCGACTGTTGGTCCAGAGCACCGTCCCCTGGGAGAGCCAAGCTGCAAAGGGCGGTCTCCTGAAAGCCTGCACGCCGGGTAGAAAGGCGCTGTTTGCGCAGCTCATCGAAGCTCTGGCAGTAGCCGATGACACCGCAGACAGTCTGGGGATCTTTGGCGACGAGCATCTGGAAGGCATCATCCTCAATGCCTTTATCTGTCTTGTCGGCCTCGCTCATAGAAGGGTTGACACGCTTGCAGAGGTCGACGACATTTTCTATATACCTGGTGAAGTTTTCACCGGTTGGCTGGGCCCGACTTCGCAAGCGTTGCTCGGCGCGAAGCTTTCGCACTGCGGGACGGCCAAAGACTTCTGTCAGACTGGTTTTTAGAGCTGCCCAGCTTGATATGTCAGCCTCGTGGTTTTGAAACCAGAGATTGGCTACGTCGCTCAGATAAAAGATAACGTGGTGAGCTTGACGCTATCGTCCCACTTGTTGTATGCGCTTACGCGTTCATAGGAGGCCAACCAATCCTCCACATCCGGGTCATCTGTGCCGCTGAAGATGGTGGGGTCACGCTGCCGCGCGGCGCCGGAACAGAAGACAGCCGACGAAAGCGGTGAAGCTGTTTGGGTGACGGTCTCAGGCATTGCAGAGGTGGTAGTCAACGCGCGGGTGCGAAGCTCCAGGGCGAGGGATTGTTGGCACCATCACCACTTGTAATAAGAACACAGCACACTACTAATACAGCACACACTGCACACCACAGTAGAGCACAGTAATACGAGCACAGCGCAGTAATAAGCACATCGTCACGAACAACCAGCGGAACCGTCCAGGCAGAGATCAGAGACCGCGTTCAGTCTAGAGCACGCACGATCGACCGTGCGTTCGGCGCTCGATATTCGCAGTGTTCGGCGCTTCTCGTCGTCTTCTTCGTTGAGCGCCAGCCTCTGAAGATTCTAAAGCCCGTGTCCAGTCTTACATATCTCTTATAAATAGGTTGCAGCTGATCTGCGGGCATCGAGTGATGGTGGTGAGGTGTCGCGCTGCTGCACGACGGCCCCAATGCTGACTCGCCTTCAAGTGCGGTCGACTGCAGCGCCGCCGCATCTTTGTTCCACTCGAAGTTGCCTGCAGCAGATGCAGCAGCGATACTAGGAACATTCTAGTGCATTGGCTTTGTTGCACTAATCTCCGCAGAACACATTAACTCTTACATGCAGAAAGTATACAAACATAAAAAAAATTTATTTTTCAATGCCAAATCTTTATTCACATCACCATTCAGAATCATCCTTTTATTGGTGGAAATATTTTTCCCAGACCGACTTCCGAGCCAATCTAGTATAATGTTGCTAGCAAATTCTCTCCGTGTTAGGTGTGGTAAAGCTCCCAAATTCCACATTGACTTTACAATCAATTTTACATTGCGCGTGGTGGTTTCCTTATGACAATGCAAAATTTTGTCTTGCACAGTGACAGTGCAGGCGACAGGGTGAGTTGAGTGTCACTTATGGTACCGATGAGAGGAACCACCTTGTTGATGATGGAATTGGGGTTTCTTGGGCTATTGGTGGTTCTAACGCGCAAACATTCACGTTACTCGAGGAAAAGAAAAGGTGAACTGTTCTTTTACATCCTAAATAAAACAAGAAGAAACGACCGAGGAGAAAACTATTCACAACATGACTAAATAGTTCATCACAAGAATTCAACCCCGGTGCAACCCAGAGCGCATACTTCTAACCCCTCTGTCTCCGCCCTTAGCGGGGACAGCAACCAGTGAGATAACAAGCGACCCTCCTCACCAATCAATGGCTGGGATAAGAAAATGGGATTTTCCCCAAATTATCAGAGATTGTGGAAAAAATATCGACTAATCCATGGTAAGGGGAAAGGCAAACCAAAATTCTGCAATTACCCTAACCAGCCAAATTTTTGAAAGAAGAGGTTGCAACCAAACACACAAACAGAAAATACACCACAAGCATTCCCCACCGCATATAGCTACAGTCCTATCCATGACATATTATTACAGGGTTAGTTCAGCAGCAGTAACGATAGGCCGTACACCCAAGACACACCAGAAAGCCAGGTTGCTCAAGCACTAGCTGCAGCGTTCTTGTCGCCATCGACTGCCCAGCGACAGAACAATGTCCTCTTCGTTTCGCGCCTGTTTCCTGTAACACTATATCGTCTCTTGCTCACACGTGCATGCGAAAAAAGCATATGCCTAAGGAACGATCACTCAAGACCTTCGGTTCTTTACAGAAAAAAGGAGACAGTTGCCGAGAAAAGGAAGCCCTTCATGGTTCCTTGATCCTACTCAGGCGCCTTTCCTGCATGCGCGAAGTCTGGGCAACCTTTTGGCACCGCACATATGTCGACCGCCCTTCAAGACAGGTTATGCCCTTGACGGCGCGAAGGGCACAAAGCCATCGGCGGGGAGAAGGGGAGACGGGGACGGAACGGGTTCTTTTGTTGGCATCACACCGACCACAATACAGCCGCCGCTAAGCCCCCGTCAGGCGTCCCCCTAAGGCAAAGCGGCTCCACAAGCGCGGCACTCTTCGCGAACATGGGACCGAATGGCTTTCCGGAAAGTTCAGCGAACTTCAGAGGATGTAATTTAGAAAATGGCCTCCAGAGCATTCTGGCAGGTATTTCTGAACGCACACACGCCTACAACACAACCACTGCGCAAGAAAAGTTTCGACCCTCTTGAACGTACGCTTGCGGGCACAAGCGTTTACACAATAAACGTTAAAGTTACTGAGCAAAAAAGCGATGCCCTACATGTGGGACTCCCGGCATATATAGGTGAAGGCGACCATCGAGCCAACGACCTGAGAAAAAAAAAGAGAATGCATCCTCAATACCATGTTGTCACCACAACTCTCCAAGCATCATCGTCGCCAGCCTGACTGAAGTAGCGCTGCAGTTTTCCAGTTGCTCCTTAGCGTTCATTGAAACGAACAAATTTCTATGTAGTGTAAGTATGGGGCTGACAATTAACCACGCACCTGAAAGTTGTGCTTGCGCAAAGCTTTTAAAAGTGGCTTCATGAACGTTTCAACAGCTTTCCAAATCAGGTACAGATGATGGAAATGGAATTCAGTTCGTCATATTTGTCGGCTTGTGTAGGAGAATTCACGGTAAAACAGAAGCTCTGGCCTGCGCCTACGCCATAGAAGCATTTAAAAGAGAAGAAAACATAAAAAAACGTTCACGGTGTACTTCACATAGATAATTTGTCCGACAACCTTACGATGCAGAGACTGCATGTTAACCAGGACGTTATGTTCAGAGTGCGTGAAAAAGTGACAAAGCATTGAAATATCGCTAGCCATAACAATAAATGCAGGATAGGTCGCGGAAACAACCACTGGGAGAACTTTGCGAATTGCGCCGTTTGTGTTACACATCCGACCGTTTTTAGACCGAAGGTCTTAAGCACTTCTTTAAGCAGTTCACTTTATGTGTATACTGAATCGCAGCCCATTCCAATCATAAAATTTCTGACACCTCTACATGTCCATTGAGTTCGATTTGTTTTTGTCCCTGGGCACATGGATCTTCTTTTAAACCAATCAGCTGACGCTTTAGCGAAAGCAGCCCTGAGTGGTCCCATTGTTCGCCCCCTTCCAACTTTTGCTTGCATTGCGGCAGCACGGTTTCGTACGTAAACTTTTATGATAGAATTTGGCGCATCAGCCCTTACTTCAGAGGACGATTTTCAGCACCTCCTGATCTCTTGAAGCACTAAAGCTTGGAGATCTTGCAAACTTGAAGTTTCCTTCATGCGACACTTTGCCGGGTGCTGCAACTAAATTTTTACCTCTACAGGCCTGGTCAAGCGATCTCCCCATTGGCCAAGAATGGGGGGGCACAGAGAGCGTTTGAGGTAAACAATTCCTGGACTAAATTAAAATGAATGGTAAGAACGGAAGAAGATAACAAAAAAGAACAACGAAATGCAAAGGGAAATGCGGAACGCACGCAGAAGATCGAGACTGATGTGTATAGCCGAGTAGTTAATTGATAATGATAATTGTAAGAATAAAAATAATACTGAAAAAATGAAAAACCTAAAAAGGTAGCCATCTTGATTCTATTAAAAAATTTTCCACGGCAGTAAAAACATACTTGTGGCTGTACCCAAGTATGGTGACTCCAAAGGGCAATAAGACTAGGCTGTTTAAACGAATGCCAAACTGTTGTAGAGGTTTCTCTAATAACCGTCTTCGCATCATGGTGTACCGGCGACAAAACAACAAAAAATGATCTATGGTTTCATGCTCACCACAAAATACGCAGACGGGATTAAGCTCCAACCCAGACCTGTGCAAATAAAAATTTAAGAGTGGGATCCGGCAGCGGAGCCTTGATATAGATACCTCAAACTGCTGTGAATGGCATGATTGCCTGCTCTACGGATACCTCACGTGCAGGTAATCATCATATTTTCAAAGAGATCCAATTGTCATTTCAACAAATTTTGTCGCCGGAACTTCACTGCTGTAATGTACTCTGTAGACAGAACGGTAGGTAACACGGGGCTATTGAGGGACGCCTTTGCCGGGCCGTCCGCAACTTCATTGGCTGTCACACCGCTGTGAGCTGCCACCATATCATGTGAACAAGGCTCAAATGCGGCGGTAGTAAGGAATAGAAGGTGTTTAGAATTGGTGAATCTGCAGCCGAAGCAAGGGACGAACACAAAGAAATAGAATCTGTAATGACAGCCACTGAAGAGAAAGCTGGCTCTAGTTTGCGAAGAGCAAGCACCACCGCCATAAACTCCACTTAAAAAATTCGGGTGTAGTCGGGAAGCGGCACAGAAAAAGGCCAATTTAGAAGCGCGGAATATATTCCCGCCCTTGCCTTTTCATCACATTGGGAGGCGTCAGTAGCTACCGTTAAACTAATAGGTAGGCTTTGTAAATGATCTAATAATCAATTTAAAATACGGGGTGGTAATTGCTTAGCGTATTTCGGGAAAATGTCATCACAGACAATTTCTACAGAGTACCCACTGTTTTTTGTCGGAAGGATGTTATACAAAAGAACATTTAAAGGTTCAAGTAATTTTTGTACCATAGCTCACTGCGGGGTATGAAACCTAGGCTAGTGGACTCCAAAAAAGGAAGCCGGCTGGCAACAAAAAACAGACAACGATAGACAACTCTGATTCATAACACACAAATGTGATTCAAATATCCTTAGGTATGCCTGAACAGTTAGGAATAGAAATATAGATGATAAAAGAGGAATACAGGCTTCAAGATAAAGCACGTTATTGGCCACACATTTGAGGAGGCCAAGGCACAACCAAAGCGCTTCCTGCTCCAAAAGGAACGAGCGGGCGAATTTTGTAAGCAGCCGTACCAGAAAACAACACAAATCCAAATTCTAAAACTGGTCCGACATACAAAACATATATCAGCAAAAGTGCATCTCTCTGAATTCCAAACCGGGGATTACTTAATCTACGCAACATGCCATCAGCACGAGCCCCTTCAGCTGCGACATGGTCAATGTGGGAGCGCCATGTGAGGCTGTCATCATAAATGACACCACGATATTTTATTGACTTGACATCAGAAATATTTGGTCTCTGGTAACTGAGAGACAGATGAACAGGATCTCCAGGATCTTTCATTTGAAAAACAAGTACTGCGCAGTTGTTTAAATTCAAGGTGAGACGTAAGTCACACAACCAACTTTCAAGCAAATTCAGGTATGATTGCAGGCGCACATAGAGAGATTTAATGTCAGCTGCAGCAGTGAAAATGCAATGTCGTCAGCAATAGACGAACGTGCGAATGTTTTGATGGCTCGGAATGGAGCTCATAAGAATATTAAAGAGCACAGGCGACAAGACTGCCCCTTGTGGAACACCTCTGAATTGTTTATCTCTTCCAGAATTCACACGATCTAGTAAACGAAAAAATTGTATGTTTTCAAGGAACGCTGATATCCACGCAAGTAAGTAATTCTGAAACTGCAGAGTTTATAATCTTTGCAATAATATGTGTGTTCTACGCTGTCATAAGCTTTGGCTACATCTAATGTCACCAACGCAGCATCCATTTTTTGGTGCCGCGCAATACGAATGCGACTCGCAAGACCGATGTGAGCATTCCATATGCAACATTTTTGACGGAAACCAAATTGGCAGGAACTAAGGATGTTGTTACGTCCCACAAACTCCGAAACACGTAGGAGTATGACCCTTTAAATGAACTTAAACACATTTTATGTCAATAAATTGGGTCTAATAGTATCCGGAGAAGAGCCACCACCATTGTTTTTAGGTAAAGGGATCACATTTGCGATTTTCCACTCAGGAGGAATCCATGCATGTTTGATTGAAAAATTAACCAGCTGCAATAAGGATGTAGAGGACTCCTCAAAGAGGATTTTTAACATTTTTGATGTTACCCTATCAGGGCCAGGAGAAGCAGTTGGTAACCTCAACACTATCGGGGAAAGCTCGGGAAGGCTAATAGAGGGAAATGCTGTAACTGGTCCACTGACGCCACAAACGTGGAGCGCAAAGGAAGCACAGAGGCGAAACGCTGCTCTAATTTTTTGGCAATTGTCTCAATTGTTTCTATTGGTTCTTGCGGGCTCAAAACACATGAAGGTGAATTTTCTGAAACCGGATTCTTTTTCCGCGATCTTAAGAAACCGAAAAGTGTCCAACGATTTCCTTATTTTGATAGGAAATCAAAATGCTTGGAATAATAATTTTCTTTCGCTTTTGAGACTGTGCGCTTAAAAGTAGCCGCAATAAACTTATAATCATGCCAATTTTTTGGGCACTGATTGTGTAGGAGCTTCTTCCATGCAGCCTTTCTGCGTCTGTAATCCCGCGAGCAATCTGCATTCCACCATCTAGCTGAAGTGTTTCCTCTTGATGTATGTACCAAAAATTTGGACTTCTTTCGGCATTCCTCAATGGCCATGCATATGCATTTTGCTGTATGTTTTTCAGCAGAGTTAACCGCTGAAGCAAGAGTGGCGCGCAAAGAGAACTGAAACTGGTCATAGTTTTATATGACCTCAGCTGAGAGCACGCCAGAGTTAAGCGGCAATTAACATCATAAACGATAGGTATGTGATTGCTAGATGTTCCACAATCAACCGTCGTGCAATTAGTACAGGAACACTAGGGCTGGTGAAAGTTAAACCTAACACAGATCTAATTTGTGCGCGGAGAAATGTGGTCGAACCTGTGTTCATACACGAAAGGTTATCTGTAACCCAATCCCAAAGGCGCTTAGCACAGAAATCTGTCCTATAGCCCCACGACACATGATGAGAATTAAAGTCAGGGCCAAGAGAATCGACTTCTGACAATTAACGAGCAGGAGATCTAGCAGCCTGGTATCCTGCAAACAGGAAGGAAAATAAACATTTACTAATGAAAACGGATAGCACCCTGGAATTTCAGTCTAAAGCCAATAACTCACAGTCTATAGCAGAGGACTGAAAAGTAATCTTAACCCTGTGACAAAATTTGGAAGAAACTGATATGAGTAAGCCTTCTTCTCTTGACTGACGATCTTGTCGAAATGACAAACAATTTTGCAAATGGAAGCGTTTTTCAGATGTAAGCCAAGTTTCTTGTAAAATAATTTTCTGGATTATGTTCAGATATAAGATACAGCAAGTCTGTTGAAGCTGAAAGAATTGACCGACAGTTCCACTGGAGAACTCTTAACGCCCCTATGGTTGAGAAATCCGGGCAGCAGCAACTGCCTGCCCTGAAATAGTTTCTTTCGGCTTAGAGCCGATCTGTTGCTTTTTTGATTTCGGCTGAGGATGTGAAGAAGAAGGGTTAGACATGGGGGATCCGCTGCGTTTGAGGATTCGCGTATCCGAATCCACCATCTCTACATCATGAATAATTTGGGCATTATCTGAATTACTGGACTGAGGAAGTGGAGAAGCAGCAGTAACTTGTTGTTGGGGCTGAGACTGCTCAGGCAAGGAGTGTTGGGTCATTAACGAAGGAATGGCTGACATGGCAGAAGTCGATTCAATTTGCATGGCCTGGGTAATCTGCGTTGCCAGAGCATTAGATATGCACTCTGTGACAGTGGACACTATCCTGTCAACAATCTTAGCCATAGGTGTTTCCGCCGCAATCACTATTGCCTGAGAGATGGACGAATCTAGTGTCACCCCGGAACGGGCTGACACACCTGCATAGCTGTGAGCTCTGTCTTAAATTCTTGATATTGCTCGCGCCGCGAACAGCGTTTGCGGTCGGTTGTGTCTAGAATTTGCAATTCATGATCCCGAGAAGGACAATCCATGGAATTTTGAGCTTGAGATCCACCACAAAGGCAACACTTCTCCTTTTGATCAGAGCATAAATTTGCTGGATGGTCATTGCCGCATTTGCAACAGCGCAAGGTTCACTTGCAGCCACGAGCACTATGGCCATATCGCCAGAAATTGCTGCACTGCAGTGGCTTAGACCGAAGGGGATCTACACGAAAGTTAGAGACCATGATTTTATTTCTTTTTATTTCTTTTTATTTCGTCTTATATTGAGCAGTGAACTATTTAACCATTGTTATAAGTCTCTTAATCTATTGCAAGACCCGTAGCCTAGCGTAATTATATAATTATAAATTTACAAAATTTTAAAAACGCAGCTGCCCTTGACGCTGCGGCCCAACAAATTTCGGCTACATCCTGCGAAAAAACATGCGCATTCGCAAGCTTTCAGACAAAGAAACCCCTCCATTGCGTGTTTACTCGACAAAATAGCCAAAAGTTGTTGGGCCCACAAGTTCACTTCCTCTACATAGGGTTGTTTCGCTTCTGTCGTTCTTCACACTCTGCAACGCCACCTTTTGTACAACGCTTTTTGCGTTGTCTTTCTGCCATGCTCTACTCTTCACGTTCGTCATCAACAACGACTACCTGATTACGGCCGTCATCCTTCTCGTAGGGCCTATTCAGCATTCAATTAGACTTGGACTGATCCTTTCCCGGATACAGCCGCCGCGGTGGCTGAGTGGTTACGGCGCTCGGCTGCCGGCGCGAAAGACGCGGGTTCGATCCCGGCCGCGGCGGTCGAATTTCGATGGAGGCAAAATTCTAGAGGCCCATGTACTGTGCGATGTCAGTGCACGTTAAAGAACCCCAGGTGGTCAAAATTTCCGGAGCCCTTCACTACGGCGTCTCTCATAGCCTGAGTCGCTTTGGGACGTTAAACTCCCATAAACCATAAACCAAACCTTTCCCGGATCTTAAGATCGGAAGCTTGGCAACTCGCATGGCTGTTTCGAGAACGCCTTTTCATTTCCAGCACTGAACACTGCCCGCCTGTACCTCAGGCGATTTCATGAAGAACTAGAAATCGCCGACCACACTAATGACTTCAAGTGGGAGACTCTTCTCTACTCTGGGCCAAAAAAAAAAACGCAAGACAGCGCGAGCTGTCTGTAAATTTCAATAAATAGGTGATCTAAGCTTGGCCCCACACGTATTAACCACCTTTGAGCTCAGTCCTGAGTTCTGCAAGCAACCAAAATTCGTCAAATCATAAATTCATGCCTTAGTAAGAAGCACGGACTCAAAGGCGCCCTCAAAACCAGAGACTGACAAATGCATTCAAAAAAGGCTGGACTCATTGCCCTCAGTTTTACGGGTGGGCTACGCGTTGACTTCTCTGGGACAGTGACTTAAGTAAGGGCTGAAAATTTGAAACTGATACAGCCTGGCAAAGAAGGAGGATTCGCTGTTCTAACTTTTGAGGACTACGGCAACAAGGCAAAAAGCGCCGCGGATAGCAACTTTCGGCCGATCAAGGTGCGATCTGCCAAAGCGAAAGCTGAGGCCATCAAAAAGTGTGAAGGAGTGAACTTAAAATGACTGGCGACCTCGTTTAAGAGCAGCAAGAAACTCCGTCTCGAGGTCTTCTTTACCACCAAGACACACAAGGCCGGCTACTTGTTCTGCGTCGTCGTCAGCGAACGTAACACTGAAGAAAATACACTTGGCCTGTACATAAAAGGGTTCATGCCTGAACTCAGCATTCCTAGATGGTCTCGTAATAACAACGGAACAGCCCTTCGACAATGAGCTACGTTTCCTTGATTCAATACTGCGGCTAACGCCAAGTGACACATGCTGCCGGAATGCGCCCCGTTCGCACATGATCATGCTGTCATTCTCTTCAGCGCACTCGAAGCTACTCAAGCAAGGAGTCACTCTGGCTGCCATGAAGAATACCCTCAACAGATCTTGCCAACACCTGGTGTGAACCGGCTTAAAAGCGCAAGTAAGCTGGATTAAATCGGCTGGGTTTCTGGAAGACCTCCTGCGGAGCGTAGCGCAAAAATTGTGAGACAAATTGACGGAATCACCAAGAAAAAACATTAGAAGATTGACTGATCACGCACAGCCATAGTCCAATATGTGCGAGGTGTGTTTTACAGGCTGAAGAGGTCGGGAGAAAACTCTGCAGTATGGGTGATATTTTAGACTCCGAACAAATTTGTGGTCACTTGCAAGCGGGTGAACAGTGATGACAGTCGTCGTGTGGAATGCAGGCAGAGAATGCAAGAAAGGCGTCTTCTGTGAAATTCCGATTTCCTGAGGCAGCTTCTATGTAGGCCGACTGGAAGATGCATTAAGGATAAGCTGCGCAAGAACACTAACACTCAGATTGCGACAACCGGCTTCAACTCAGTAATTCACCCAACCAGCTGCAATTATGTTTTAATCTCCTTGATGAAACCTGCGTCATTAGGAGTTATATTAGCCAGAATGCCTGCGAAACCTGGAGTGCTTTTGTCGTCAAGAAAATATGCCAGAGCTGGGTGAGCGCTCAATCCAACTCGTTGCTTCTGAAAGAAATTGCATTTCTTGATCACCATAGCCATCATGGGCGCCAAGATGCAACTCAAACATACTCTTGTTTTAGTCTTGCTTGCACTTGTTTGTTTCATCTGCTTACACTTGTTGGGGTGCTGTCACAATTTACACTTGTTTTTTTTTGTTCTTGTCATCTGTTCCAGTCACATTGCTTTCCTAGGTTTTTGGTAATTGTTCAGTCATTTTCTTTTTTCTCATCAGGGCGAGGCTTGTACAGGCGCCCACAAGTTTTCGGATAACGAAAATTGAATCAAAATTGAACTGCGACGCCTAAGTATGCAGCCAGAAGTGAAGTGTGTGCTTTGTAGTTTTCAGTGCGACCTTCCCAATGCACCCCTCGGCGCCTGGCTGGGCTTCTTGTCAGCGAGGAAATCGATGTTTCTCTTGATTTTTGTGCTCCGAAAACTTTTGTGCCACCTGTACCTATTATGTCGCTGCTTTCAGTGCTGCGTGCCTTAGATCTGTTTGTTTTTGTGGCGATGCTGTATAAATTTGTCCTTCTTAAATAAAATGCCAGTTGGCAGTCAGCGCTTGTGTTGTATTTTTTCTGACGACCTCTCTACGCGCTGTTACCAACATAATGGTGAACCAACAAGGCCAGCTCACCACTCTTATCTTCTTGACGAAACGTTGTGCTGGTAGGTAGGCTACCATCTTCGCAATGCCCAGCAGAGCTCCCGATGGCGGAACCTTTGCCGTAAGGCCTCTTATTATGTCTCAAAAAGATAATGTGGCTGTGTAAAAAAATGGGGCTGAACCGAGTGCCGAACGAGTTCGGCACAGTCCCTCTGAATTGTTCCAGTTCGTGTTCAGCTTCAAGATGGCGAAACACATATGGCTTCGGTTTGGTTCAAGGTACCTAGACAAAGTTAGGCTAGCGTTCGGCATCCTTGGTTAACTCTGCTCAAGTGCCTTGGTTATGGTAAAAATGACCACAGTACTGAAAAAATAACATTGTTTTAGTGGCAACCAGGTCTGCAATGAAGGGCTTAATTGCATGGCTTTTGGATTAGTGCAATAACACCACCAAGAGAAACAATTTACTCTACTGAAGGATTTCACATTTTGAGTTCTAAATTTGAACTTAACCTTTTGTACTGCATGAGTCTTATCCCGTGTGCTCAGCTGCTATAGTTATTTGTTTTAAAATACCGCACGCAGCAGCGCTGCCCAAGAAGGAGAGGGTTACATGTGTTGCATAACAATTCGGAAAAGATTTTCACATCTGACGATTCGGCAATCAATACAGGTAAACAGTTCCACTGGGGCGTTGTAAGGGGAAAATACGATTTCTGATAGATTTGGTCCTGGCAAAATGAAAAATAATATCTTCTAAGTTAACTGACTAATTAACAAGACTTCGTGCATTAAACTAAATAATGTGCAGCTCTTTAAGTTTGCGTCAACATGGTTCATCGCCTGCTTTGGTTCGGGATATGTGAACTGCCTGTGAAGTGGATTGGCCCCACTCATATACGCTGTCGTTCTCACGTAGGCGATCGTAGTCCAATGTAATCTTTTTGGATGTAGCTTAAAATTGCTTGCCAAACTTACACAGGTTGGAGCGTTTAGTTAGGATCGCTTTACTGCAGTTGTGTTTGATCGCATAGTATGTGTTCTTCAGCTTATGGCAGTTGCGTAGTATCTCCATTTTTTCATTGTCATCAAAATTTTAAAAATTACCGGTCTTGGTTTTTCGCCACAATTTACCCCTATTCTGTGTATTCTTTTGACCGTTCTTGCCACCACACTGACTTTCTTTCTGGATTATATCGTCCAGAACCTGGTCTCCTACGCTGCTAGTGTCCTCCTTTTCGGTTTCCGAAAAGTCAATAATCACAATGTTTCTGAGTCTGCTTCTATCTTCTAAGTCATTGATATTTTGTTGAACGGTGATTACCTTCTTCAGGGAAGAAACCTGTGACCATGACTGTGTAATTTCTTCCGTGTGTTGCCTAATGACCCTCAGCATATTGTACAGCTTTGTGAGCTTAGCCGTTACAATTTTTTCCAGGGATGAGTGTGATGTCGAGACATTATCAATAGACTCTTGCAGAGATTCCATGTTCTGCAACACAAGCTCAATGCCATCAGGTCCAGGATTTGCCTCAACATTATCAGACAACAAAATTAAAAACAAACAAACCATGCTTCACTATTCAGAGAAAAGCAAACAGCCGGGCACAGCAGGACCATAACGAATCTCTCATCGCTACGAAAACAAAGGCAGTGTTCAACACGAACCTGTGTAAAGAACAGAAATGGGATGACCGGTGCGTTCGTCATAGTCCCGCCGTGCCCTCTGAAGCTCTGCTCGCTGAGGTGCCCAATATATCCCGTCAGTGGTGGCGCTGAAGTTTCGTGGGCTTGATCCGATCTTTTGACGAAGCCGCAATTGCCAGGAAGTAGCCAGGGATCTAGGTTGTCGAAGATGACAGTGTGGTAGACCAATGCTTTGGTCGCTGCCATGAATTCGATGGTCGTCCACAGCGTGACCCGTGTAAACTACAGCAATAGGTTGGCCGGTGCGTTCGTCATAGTCCCGTCTTGTCCTCTGATCGGGTGCGTTAAGTTTTTTGCCTAACAAAACGATGCAACGAACACTTTTTGCGGCCACAGATGCTCGCAAAAATAATCCATAATACTTGCGTGAGACAACTTTAGGTTGCGGCTTGCGCATGACAGTGATCTTATATAAGCAGCACTCAAGGTCACTAACACTGGTCGCATTCCGAGCATCAGGAATAGAAACCTCACTTCTCTTCAAGATTACGATTAGAGCACACTCCCCAACGATGAATAATTCATAAACAACGTAATGTGAAAGTGCAGGACAAATAAATAAGCCCTCTAAACTTTATTACATGGTACAAGATCTTTTGTATTTTAATAAAAGAAAGAAAAGCAGCACAGAAACACAGGACGAAGAAAGGACACGACGGCACAAATACAAAGAACACGATGGCTCGGAACAACGCCCTTTGTTTCTGCGCTCTTTTTCTTTTTAAAATGTACCAACTTGCCCAAGAATCCGCCTTACCAAAGTTTATTTTGCTCACAGCTACACGGTTGCATGCAAAAAGATGGCTACGCTGTACCAACCTGATCTTGGAAAGTGATGCCCCAGACTGCTGTTGAGAAGCGTCGAATGTTTCTGGTATACCTGCTTCGTGCACTGTAGGATAACAGTTTAATGCTGAATACGCTACCATTGTGTGACATGCTTTAGACACTGGCTTAGTCAAATTCAGTTACAATAAAGAATCAGCAGTTTTTTATTTGCGATACCAAAACGTCCCGTCAAAGTAATTATTTTCTTTTATCTGCACCTCGTTTAAGCAACCAAATGATAATGGCGGTGTAGGTAGCATTTGGATAGGTGTAATATTTTTATACATCTGTTGAGCTCATTGAAGAACAAAAATAGTATTAGTTTCACCTGCGTTCTTAGCACACCATATTGCGAACAATAGGAGAGGCAGGTACAGCTGAGAATAGCATTACATGTAAGCAATCATGCTTGTGACGAATGATGCAAATAAATTATTTTCATGATATATCTTCATTGTAGCCTAGGTAAGGAAACAAGGAGATAAACATTGTATACTCAAGCGGTAGAGACATAGGGGAGTTGCAAAAAGTGCATGTGTCGGAACCATGTAGACCAATTTTTTATTCTAAGCCCATGCAGTGCAGCAGGAAGTAAAAACGGTAGCAGCTGATGAAGCACTGAAATGTGCAACAATAATTATAGTACTAATGAGTCCTACATTAGCCGGCGACCGTGAGCTGGAAGTCAACAATATGACAACGAAAGCTTAAACCAGACGTGAACATTTTCCATGTGTTAATAGCCTGCTGTATACAGTGAGCGACCACTCATGCCGGTTTAACCTTTCATAAGACCGTACGGGTTTCATGACACGCACTGGAGGAAGTGTTATAAAAGGAACTTCTTATAAACCTAGCAAGCACAAATTTTCCTTAGCATTTTATCTCCGTGCATAATACAATAGCATAATGCAGTGCCTTCAGTCAGCGAGATTTGGCACCCCGCGAGCGCATCGGGTTTAACGGCACATAGACAACGACCGCAATCTGTATGCACTGACCAGTTTTGGGCGACCGCCTCACAGAAAAGTGGTCTCAATTCAATTCTCACTAGTCTAGAAAGAGATGAAATGCCGCCCATGTTTTAAATATTGGCGCATTGAAAGTTACTCCCGAAGGGCTACACACACTAAGATATGATGAGCACAGAGTAGCGGCACGGAATCCCCACAGGAGCAGAAGCACTGCAAATCCCACGGCACACGAACGTACTGGCATAGAAATCCCCAAACCTCGGCCCCAAAGCTGCGTGTACACATTACCGCGCAAGTGCAAAACGATAGCATGAAACGCTGAACGCCGCCTGCCTGTCCAATGCACTTACGCATTAAAGAGCAAATCCACGATTATGTGCGCAACGCTGCATCGTCTTATGTGACAGAAGCGGCCGGCGCCGACATCAAATAACCATCTACTCTGCACCCAAACTGGCATCACCTGATACTGGCATGCTGGCGTGACTGCTAAATATGAGAATACAGCCGCCCTAAAGCGGCGACATGTAACATGCCGCTGCTGCTCCCGTTTGAAAGGTTACCGCAGAGCGCCTTAATAAAGCAAATGGAGCTCAGGCGCCCACTGGCGATCGGCCATTGTTAGTTTTCAGGCATAGACTCACTTTGCAGTACGGACGCGGCGAATTCTCATAAGAAAGTTGTCATCAGATGGAGAACACGTGAAAGCAGCAGATGTTGAGGCATGCGCACTTCGCCGGGGTGTAGGCGCGTGGTCGCCTTTGTGGACCAGAATTTCCGCTATAAACAGCAACACCCCGTAATCGCCGCTTCGAGCCAGAAAACCTTGACAATAACGCTGCAAAAGCAGTTGTTTATTTTTCTTGAAATTGCGCTATTGAAACATTAAATGAAATTCATGTATTACCGACCATCATGAATAAAACCTATGCACACTGTTAAATCCAGCCTGGCCCTGCATGTAGACTTCGCATCGGGCCACCAGCATATGCCAAGCTTTTTGAAGGGCGGTTTTTTTTATTTTAAGGCTGACGGCAGGCCCTACCCATGAGGCCAGTCTTGCGCCAATAAGTAGCCTGGGATGTTATCACTGTCCCATTAGTTGCCGAGCTTGTTTTACCGATCTAGTCGGCTGCCTACACGTCCCAGCGCCCGGCTGCGCTTCTAGTCAGCGAGGAAATCGATGCTTTTCTTGGTTTCTGTGCTCCTAAAACTTTTGTGGGCACCTGTATCTATCATGTCGCCTTTCAGTGCTGCGTGCCTTAAATCTGTTTATGTTTTTGTCGCGGCGATGCGGTATATATTCATGTCCTTCTGAAATAAAATAACAGCTGACAGTCAGCACTTGTGTTGTATTTTTACTAAACTAGCGATGGTGGAATGTAAACCTGCGCCGCTTGAGAAGTCTGGACGAGTGACAGTAAAACACCTTGTGAGAGGGATGTCCAGACCCATTCGATGGTTTTGTGGTGTATTTGCCTCAACCTTGTACATCACTCTGTTATCCCGCGTTGCAACGAGCCTCAGTTAGGTTGTTTTGTCGATTTATTAATCTTGGCAGCTCCTACTGTTTGCTAATATCTACTGAGCAGTTACTTTACAGCTTCCCCCTCGTCGGTTTGGCTAGGCTGACAAAGGCAGTAAGCTTCAACTTTGTTCCACTTGCATGCGACCAATCTCTCCTCAACCAGAACTCCTTCAGGTGGTGGTTTCACGCAGACTGCGCCTCCGCGAAACACAACAAAGACTCAGCTGATCACAGGCGCCAAGGCCAATAAGGTGAAGAGCGCCACGGACTTGTTTCGACATCATAAATTAAGATATCCAAGGACTAGTACCGAAAAGGGGGGTCTATCCTGGAAAGAATGGCTGCCACTCCTGCTGCTGTGGTTGTTGTTTTGCCTGTTCAGATAAGGCACATATCGACGAGGGGAATTTCTCCGTCTGGCGAGAAATTACAGCGAAAACGATTTAAGTGATGGCAAGTTAAATAGGAAAATTAGGCGTATAAAAATCAGCGCGAAATGAGAGAGAAAAAAAATAACTGAAACAAAAAAGATAACTGAATATATTTGAAATGATAAAAACACAGAAAAACAAGACTATTTCAAGCAATTTTGTGCACACTTAAAACGGGCCGGTGAACCGCAACCGAACTTTGCCTCAGAACATCGAAACGAACAGAAGCCTTATGTTTTTCGCATTCTTGGAACTGGAAACGAACTGAAACGATTCAGAGGGACCACGCCTAAATGGCTAGAGACTCGGTTCAGCCCGACGTTTTGTACGTAGCCGCATATTCTTTTTCAGACATAATAAGAGGCATTGTGGAAACGGTTTCGCCATCGGGAGCTTTGCTGGGCAATGCGAAGATGGTAGCCTGCCTACGAGCATAAAACAACGTGGATAAGGGTGAAGGGGGAGCCTTAGCATGCTAGGCAACTCTTCGTCAAGAAGATCGGGGACAAAGGCACCCAGGTTTCTAGGGCATTCTGGCTAAGAGAACTCCCATTGACGCGGGTTTGTTCAAGGAGTGGAAAACATAATTGCAGCTGGTTGGGCGAATTACTGAGTTGGAGCCGGTTTTCGCATTCTGAGTGTTAGCGTTCTTGCGCAGCTTATGATTAATGCATCTTCCACTCTGCCCTACGTAGAAGCTGCAGCAGGAAAGCGGAATTTCACAGAAGACGCCTTTCTTGCATTTTCTGCCTGCATTCCACACGATGACTGTCATCAATGTTCACCCGCTTGCACGTGGCCGCAAATTTGTAGTCTAAAATATTTACCATACAGCAGCCTTTGTTCCTGTCCTCTTCAGCTTCTGTGGCATACCATGCACATAGGGGACTACGGCTTTGCGTGATCAGTCAATCTTCTGATGTTTTTTTTCCTGGCGATTCGATCAATTTGTCTCACAATTGTTGCGCTAAGCTCCGCAAGAGGTCTTCCGGGAACCCAGCCGGTTTAAGCCAGCATACTTTCGCTTCTATGCCGTTGTAGACCTGGTGTTGGCAAGATCTTTTGAGGGTATCCTTCATTTCAGAAAAAGTGATTCCTCGCTTTAGTAGCTTCGAGTACGGCAGCATGAAGTGAATGGCAGCATGATCCTGTGGGGACGGGGGGGCGGCATTCCTCTAGCATATGTGACTTGGCGTTAGCCGCAGTATTGAATCAAGGAAACGTAGCTTATTGCCGGAGGTCTGTTCTGTAGTTGTCACGCAAACATCTAGAAATCCTAAGTTCAGCTATGAACTCTTTAGGTACAGGCCAAGTGGATTTTCCTAAGTGTTACGTTCGGTGACAATGACGCAGAACGGGTATCCGGTCTTGTGTGTCTTGGTAAAGAAGACTTCGAGGCAGAGTTTTTTGCAGTTCTTGAACGAGGTCGCCAGTCATGTTTAGTTCACTCCTTCACAGTTTTTGATGGCTTCAGCTTTGACCTTGGCAGGGCGCACCTTGATCGACCGAAAGATTGCTATCCGCGGCGCTTTTTGCCTTGTTGCCATAGTCCTCAAAAGTTAGAACAGCGGATCCTCCTTATTTGTCTGTCTGTATCAGTTTCAAATTCGCAGCCTTTACTTAAGTCACCGTCCCAGATACTTCAATGCGTAATCCACCTGTAGAGCTGGTGTGGCAAGGAGTCCACCACTTCTAGTATGGATCTGTCAGTCTCCGGTTTTGATCCTGCCTTTGAGTCCATAATCGTTTCTAAGGCAAGCATTTATGTCTTGACGAGTTTTGGTTGCGTGTAGATCTCCGGACGGAACTAAAGGATGGTTGATACATTTGGAGCGAAGGTTGAATCACCTATTTGATGAGTCTTGGAGAGCTGGCGCTGTCTTGCGCTTTTTTGGCCCCGAGTAGAAAGTCTCCGAATTGAAGTCATTAGTGCAGTTGGCGATTTCAAGTGCTTGATGAAATCGCCGGAGTTAGCGCTCGGGCGGGAACTATTCAGTGGAGGCAATGAGAAGGCGTTCTCGAAACAGCCATGCTTGCCGCCAAACTTCCCACCTTCAGACGCGGTACAGATCCGTCCATGTCTACTTTAATGCTGAATTGGTCCTACGAGAAGGGCGACATCCGGAATAACTTAGAAGGACTTTGGTGTAGGCCAGTTGGTATGACGGGACTGAGGCAGGCGACAACACAGGGCGGTTCTCAAGCGTAACACAGGTAACACAGGTTCTCAAGATAACACAGAGAATAGTATATTCTCAGTCCCGTCCTGTTTTGCGGTTTTGCTCTTCACGTTCCGGAATAAGGTAGTCATTCTTCATGGCGAACTTCAAGAGTCGAGCACAGCTCAAAGCCATCACAAGCAGCTTTGTACACAAGGTAGGGTTGCGGAGAGTGTGAAGAACGACAGAATCGAAAGAGCCCTATGTAGAAAAAATGAACTTGTGCGCCCATCAACTTTTGGCTATTTTGTCGACTAAACGTGGAATGAAGGGCTTACTTTGTCTGTAAGCTTTTCGAGTGCGCACGTATTTTAGCATGATGTAGGCGAAGTTTGTGTCACCACAGCGCCGAGGGTGGCTGCGGTTTTCAAATGCTCTTAATTGGTAGGGAGGTCGTTTAGGCTGGGCTACGCGCCTTTCAATAGATAAGGAGACTTACAGTAAGAGTTAAAGAGCTCACTATTAAATATTAGACAACTATCCCACCAGTTAGGAAGTCTTAGAGGTATTCAGATGCAGTTCACCGGTGACAAAAGAAACTTTTATATTTTGCCGACCCTGTTAGATGAAACATCCAGTATATGTGCCCGCTTACTGCAGTCATTGAAAATTTAATTACTCCTGTTTAATTAATTAGGTCCTCGATGGTGAATAGTATATTCTCACTTTTGTCCTGCTGTTCGCTGAACTTTTGTGTGCAGAGGTTGATTTGCTGTATCTCAGCGGCGAACCTTTAAAATCTGTTAAGTACAATTTTCATCACCCTGTAATTCCAGTCGAAAGTTAATATTTTATAGTGTGAATCATGTCTAATCCTGATCTAGCCATTGTCGAAAGTTTGCGCGGACCTGCGGGTCTCTTCGAAAATTCTTACACCTTTTTCTGAGGACAGTATATCCAATTGACTCAAGTTGAGACATCTCGCATGAAACAGATTGTCCTTATTAAGTCGCATTCATACGTCACACAGAAAAGCGAAAACATCAAAGCTGTTTACATGAAAATTTGTCTTCATTCAAACATTTTTTCATTCCTGAAACCGTTTGAAACTGTTCTACCAGGTTCAAATCAGAACGAAATGTAGCTCCGGCTGCAAGCCCGGAACTGAACCCGAAAAGAGTGAACCTGAAACCGAACTGAACCAGAAAAATTCCAGTTCGACACCCTGGGTTTACAAAAGAATCTTCCGGTTGTTTACCTCAGCAAACATGACACATCACACGCGGTAAGATTGGCCGACGTATGGTTGTGAAAGCCAAGTAAGCATTAGCGCGAGAAGAAAAGGCTTTAGGCGGCGAAGTAGAATAAAGGAATGACTGAAACTAGAAAAAAATATTAATGGTTGAAAAATTCAAATAAATTAAAGGAAATTCAAATGACAGGAATAGAATAAAATACACTTTTTGGACAGGTGGCTGGATTTTAAATAAAGTTAACAAGGTAGCCGACCAGTTGCAATAAAGAAATTATGAAGATCGCCGCAAACACTATTTAACGAGAATCCCTTGACGCTCGCACCGGACCAGAGAACTGTACGAGACAAAGGGAGTCTTAATATTGAAGGAAGGACCTCCAAATATCGTTTTCACCCAAGCACGAACCGCTGGCAAGAAAGGAGGAAATGCTCTATTGTTTGAACTTCTCCGCATGAGTCACAAAGGTTTGTCGTAGAGCAAAACCATCTGCATAAGTACAAATTTACGTGAGGGATTCTGCATTGCAGAAGTGCCAATGGCATCTCACACAGCCTTGATTTGCATGCCCGGACAATCCAAGGGTACTTTGAGTGCTGAAAATCCAAGGTATTGAGCAACGGATCACTCAAGCTGGTTGAGATATATTTGAACAGCTGAAAACAGGAAGTCTCCAGCAGACTTTGGGCAGGGACGGGATAGTTTACAAGAGAACTAAGAGCAGACCTTGCCAAAAATTCAGCCACCTCATTAAAATAGCTAGCCGAATGTTTTTTGGCTACCGTAGACCTTTACTGCTCACTCCAAAAATAATTATGACCGTTAAAGAAAAAGATCAAGAACAGGAAGGAGTATTCCTGTTGCTGCTGGGCCTTAATCAGTGGCGCGGAGCTGCGGGGTAGCGGCTAAGTACCTGGCGGAGTTGCGCTAGCTTGCTCAATTTCTCGCTCTGTTTGTCTGTGCCTGCTTGCTCCTGCTCTAAGGTGATTGGACGCGGGACGAAGGCTTAATGTCTACCTCTTCTCATGGCCAGGGGTTTTCCACTTGGTCGGCATCTCTTCCTAAAGGCCAGCTCCCAATTGATCTCTTTTTCCGCAGTGGCGTTTCTAGCATTCCGGTCGCTTTGGTGCCTTCTGATAGAAGCGCGATCCGCCTGAACAACTCAGAGTCAGTAAAGGCGGCTCTTCAATCCACATTGAAACATTTCATGCACATTACTGATTTCCGGCACTTCGGCAGGGGTGGTATTTTGTGCAGCTAGTTCACCGGATAAGGACTGTATAGAAGACCTGCTGAAGTGTACGTCCTTCGCCGACCGCCCGGTGAGCGCATTCATTCCGCCTCATATAGCGGGTTCCAAAGGCTTAGTCCGAGGAGTCGACTCTCGATTGAGCCCTATGAAAACGCTTGAGAACCTCCCGTCTGCAGGAGTGATTGCTGTCCATCGGTGCAGCAGAATGGTCAATGGAGTAAAAATTCCTACGGAGTCCGTCATTGCCACATTGGCAGGAATATTGTGCCCGTCAGAGATAAAGGTGTGGCCATTCGTATTTCGAGTAGATGCTTTTAACTGTCGGCCCATTTAGTTTTAAAACTCCTGACGATTTGGCCACAGCGGCAAAGCCTGCAAATGAGCCTTACGCTGCTGTGCATATAGGGAAGGTCATGGCAGAGAGGAATGTCCCGAACGTCAAGAGAAATGTTGTTCTTGTAGTGGTGCTCACCCTGCTGATTCGCCTGACTTTTCTGCACGAGCACAAGAAGTTCCGGTCCTCGAACCTATGGACAAACGCAGATGCACGCGGAGAGAAGCTTTTGCCGCAGTCAAGGAGAGAACCTCAGGTTACTCTAGTGTTGGGACCGAATGCCCACCATAATGGATGCCAGTTGGTCCCAGGCTATCACAGCAGCAGTTGAGAAAGCTGTGGCAAATGCAATGGATCGCCTTATAGAAACCGTATCCACGTGCATTTCATCATCATTCATCATTTATTATACCCTTAAAGGCCTCTGTTGAGGCATTACATAAGGGGGGGGGACAAAGCAAATGCCACTAAGAATAATACGTTAATACAACAAAACATAATGCAATACAATAAAATGAAAAACGATACATCACAATACAACGTTGGTCAATAATGAAGGGCACAAGGCTGAATTAGGCGGTAACAACTACAACAACAACAAGAAAAATAATAAGTTAACTGGGTGAAGTTTGAGAAGTGTCTTTTATTCAGTACAGTGATTAATTAATGCCTGTCGAAATTTAGTAGCGTCGCGCTCGTTAACAATGTAGTCGGGTAGCAGGTTCCAATTTTCTATTGCAGTTGGAAGAAAAGATTTATTAAATGCCAAGGTCGATCCATGTATACGTTGAATGCTGAGGAGGTTAAACAGGCGGCGCGATGTTCTGATGGGAGCTAGTAATAATGTGTCACGAAGATCAGGAAAATTGTAATATAACTTATGAAAGAGGCAGAGTCGTGCGATTTTCCGTCGGAGCTCTAGTGGCGGGATGTTAAGTGAAGATTTAATACTGGTGATACTGCTGTGTCTATTGTAATTTGAGGATATAAAACGGGCTGCTCTGTTTTGAACGGCTTCTAAGGTGTTAATTAAGTATGCTTGGTGAGGATTCCATATAGCCGCTGCATAATCAAGTATGGTACGGGTGAATGTTTCGTATGCTAATTTTCGAACAGAAGGAGGGGCTAGGTACAGGGATCTTCGGATGAGGCCAAGTGATTTTGATGCTCTAGATGCTAGATATAAGATGTGTTCCGACCAGGTTAATTTGCTGGAGATGGTGATTCCAAGGTACCGATATGATTGGACTTGGGTTACCGTGTTTGACAGGAGTGAATATGCAGATCTGATGTTGGAACGTTTTCGCGATACTTGCATGAATTGGCACTTTGAGACATTCAGCTGCATAAGCCAGTCGGAACACCACCGTTCTATTATGTGTAAGTCGTTCTGAAGCGATAGTTGATCCCTGTTAGTGACAATGCGACGATAAAGGATGCAATCATCCGCAAAAAGCCGAATAGTGGATGAAACACCGGAAGGAAGGTCATTAATGAAGATTAGAAAAAGAAGTGGGCCAAGAACGGAACCTTGGGGAACGCCAGAGATAACGTTAGTAGTGCCTGAAGGATGATTGTCGATTACTGTGTATTGGGAGCGACCTGTTAAAAAGCAATGTATCCATGATAAAACGAGAGGATCAATGGACAGTCCGGAGAGTTTAGACATGAGGCGAAGATGGGGCACGCGATCGAAGGCTTTAGAAAAATCTAAAAAGATAATGTCAGTTTGGAATGAAGAGTCCATATTTAAGTGGAGGTCAGTGGTAAATTCAAATAGCTGAGTTTCACACGAAAAACCGGAACGGAAACCATGCTGCTTAGTAAAAAAGAAATTGTTCTGATCGAGGTGTGATGCAACATGTGAATATATGACGTGCTCTAGAAGCTTACAGGCAATGCATGTAAGAGATATTGGGCGATAATTTGAGGGATCTGATCTGTTACCTGCTTTAACAGGTCATAGCTACCCAGATGACCAATCTGCGGCAGGTGCCCACCGCTCCGCTCTTGCCTTCTTTGGCTTCGGAAGCTCTTCCTCCTTCTGTGGTTCTCAATAGCAATCCACAGGGAAAAACATTATGAGCAACAAAAGACTTCTCAGGTCTCTCTTCCGAACAGGGTTATGAAATCATCCTCTATGCACTTGGTGGATATGGAGTCAGATATCCGCGCCCAGAAACGAAATGGGCCTCATTTGAATATTGCAGGTCCATCTTGCCCCCGGTCGAAGACAAAGAAAAGTAACGCTAGTCAAAATCCTAAGACCAGGATTCTAGAAAAGTCTGTCAGCTTCTATCAGATATAATTGCAATACAGGAAACACGGTTCACTACAGATTTTAATTATCCTCTAAAATTTGCCGTGCGTTCTGGCTTGACAGGTCATCATGAGGGGGAGGGTTGTTAGTGCTAAGACCTCAGTGTCGCAGGTCAACAGCCCTTTACGGTAGCTGATGAATATTTCCTGTCAAGTGTACATGACACTCTGCCCCTGGACTCACTGATGTCTAGTAGCCGTTCTCAGGTTTTATTAGTTGGAGACTTCAAGTCGCACCATGTGACATGGGGGTTTAAAACGGACATGTTTGGATCCGGACTATTTGGTTGGGTTTCTGACGACGACTTGACCTGCAACCATTCCGGATTGCCTCCATTTGTACGGAGTCAATGCCCCCACTCTGCCTTAGAGTTAACTTTTTCCTCCCCCGGAGTCTCGATTACGTCTTGGTCGCCTATTGACTGTGCAACAAAGTGATCATTTACCGATTAGTTTCAAGTTTTCGTGTAAATTAACTCTTTCTGAGCGACATCAGCGCTCAATAATGTATTACAGTTGCTTTAAAGACACGCTTAAATCAGCTCTCAAAATCACTTCAGACCCATGCGCTGAGACAAGTGTCGAAAGCAGGGCTACACATCGTTGTTCAGTACTGGACCACGCAAGGCAAAGTCTGATTTTTGGTCAAGAGAACCAAGGGTGTAATCACGAACAATGGCTGGAATGCTGAGTGCACGCGTGCATATAGACGACTGAAAGGACCCTGGAAGCAACCCCTCAACAATCAATGCCCAAAGAATTGGTTGGATTATAAGTATGTTGCAGCAACATTTAAGAGCACTGTCTGCCATGCAGAGGAGGGATATAATAAAAATCATTATGATTTCCTTTCGAGATCAGGAAATAAACGAGCTTTCTTTGATTTCATGAGGCGCAACGAAATGATTGCAAAGGCTGCCAACCTTGAATTCCCGGTTCAGTCCCCTGCTGACATCGCAAACGCCTTAGAGGACATTGCGTGCGGCCTAGAGCTTCGCTTCACATCTGCTCTATCTTCTACAGCTATATTCACATGCACTTTAAGTGATTTCACTGAGGTATATATGCCTGAGCAGTCGCAAATTGCTCGGCGCTTATCCCCGGCGGCTCCGGGCCCCGTTAAGGTCGCTACATCTATCATCAAAATTATGTTCAATTAATCTGAAGACCTATTGGCTCTAGTTATAACTGGTTATAACCATTCCATTAAAGGTCCTCGGTTACCTCATGAGTGTCGTCTTGCTGAAATAGTTCCATCGCTTAAAAAGCAAGGGAAGCGTTTTACTTTAGACAACATACGCCCTATTTCATTAACTTCGAACCTAGTGAAATTGGTGAAAATCGCCCTTATCAGCCGTGTCATGTCTTTTTTTTTATTATTCTAAACGCTCTCTTGAATCCGTGTCTAATTGGCCTCAGGCCGGGTTGTTTCATTTGGCGTGCTCATACTGACCTAGAGAGTCGTATTAAATTAGCTCGCAATAGAAAACAGTTTGCTGCGCTTGTAACTTTGGATGTCAGTAAAGCATACGACAGCGTTGAGCACTCGACTCTGTTACTAAGATTACAGGAACTCAACCTGCCAACTATTTTGTAGCCTTGATTTCTGCACTTTTTATTTTAAAAAAACATTTTTTTTGCGGCTGGAATGGCGTTTCCTCAAGGAGATTTCAACAAACAAGAGTTGTACCACAAGGAGCAGTTCTCTCACCTGTTCTTTTTTAAATTTTTCTAAGCACAATTCGATGCATTAAAAATGTGAAAACATCAATGTACGCCGAGGATATCGCATTTTTTGCATCAGCAGGTGATGTTCACAGTCTTTATCGAACCTTTAAAATTACCTCAATGCACTTGACAACCGGTTAGGAAGAATTCATCTGTTCCTCGATGTGAAGAAATACGCATTTGTTAGTATTTCCGGTTTCTGTTCCTGTAAATATCTGCCTCGTCTATAGAAATAACATTATTCCTCAAGTTCAGACGTTGAAGTATTGCGGAGTAATATACGACGCCAGTCAATCCTGGCGGCCACATTGAGCATGTTTCTGCGCAGGAGTTCGGGCCATTGGCCTCCTGCGCAGGCTTTGTAGAGCTAGGTCAGGAAAGAGAAGGCATGCACTTCTGATGGGTTATTAAGTGTACGTCCGCCCAATTTTGGAGTTCGGCTGCGTTTTATTCTCAGGAGCTCCTGCCTATAAACTTCGCCCTCTTGTGCACAAGGAGCGTGGGGCGTTGCGCCTCTGTCTGGTGCTTCCAAAATATGTCGCCATTGCTGTTCTGCACCTTGAAGCGCGAATCCTATTGCTATCAGCTAGGTTTCGCCTTTTAACAGTTCAAAATTTTTTAAAATTGTACGACTCACCTCTTCACGCCTCCAGTATAATCTTTCTTAGTCAACCTTCCGCCTGTTTTAGCGCCGCCTGGTCTCGTTTTCATACTCCGCAGATGTGTTTCGTGCAGTCCCTCTTTGATTCCTTAAACATTCATTTCACAGGTGTCCGCCAAATGCATAACAACTGATCTTCTGTCGAGATTGAAATTGATGACATTTTCCTATCGAATGCAAAGCTTCAGCCCTTTCCTCTTCTTCAGGGTTTGTTGCAGGGCCATGTAAGGTCATTTAAATCTCATATTCTTAATGCAACTGACGCCTCGCAGAATCGCGAAAAGGCAGGTGTGGGAATTTTTTCACCTTCACTGGGCTTGTCTTTTTCACTCTCTCTTCCTGAATGCACTCCAATTTATCTTGCTGAAATAGTAGCAGTAATCTTAGCCTTACGAATATAAGACACTACTGATTCCCAGGTCGTGATTATGACGGAATGTATGTCCATTTGCTCTTCATTATGCTCACCCGCGGAGTCTCGAGCATTACGCCTCTTTAAGTTCCTGATCCTGCTCCATCTAATTTCGGTAAGTTTATTTTGGGCACCGGGTCACATGGGCTTTCACTTAAATGAGGTTGCAGATTTCTTGGCAAGGGCTTTTTTCTGCGGCCCACTTATTGCTCTCCTGCCAACCTGTGCATATGCAGCTGCGGCGAACTTTCGCAGTTACACAATATTTCAGGAATTTTCTGCCTCGGCTCTTACATCATTTCCCGAATATCAGCATCTTCTGCATCCTTAAAGCAGTAAAGACTGGCGCTCTCGCAGACTAGAGGTCTCTTTCACGATTTTGTGTTGCCGTGTTCCGCTTCTAAATTTCTACCTTCACAGATCTGGCCTGGCGGTTTCCCCATTGTCTTCTTTTTGTTTAGAACCTGAGACAATAGATCACTTCATGCTGTACTGTCGCCGCTTCTCTCATTTGTGGAACCGTTTTTTTGCAAATTTCATTTCATCATTTGGGTTTGCCTTGGTCCTCTGCTGTTGTTGTTTCCATTGGCGCTTCTTTGCTTGTACGAAGCGGCCGGAGTGTGCACTCTGTTGAGTAAAATTTCCTTCAAGAAATGCAGCGACTCCCATTCTAATTTGTTTTTCCTGCTCTCAGTCAGTACGACATTGATACATTACCGGCTTTCTATGCTATTATGCACATTAAGCCATTGCCCCGTCTTTGATCTCCAAGTAAGAGGGACCCTTGTCCTTGTGTCTTCTAATCTGTCAGCCTACACACTGTTACTACTCCTTTTCGCGTCGAAACGTTCCTGTATCCAGCAATTAACCGCCTCTGTGTTAGCCACTCCCCCGCAGTGGCTATGTGCCAGTATTGTTTGAGGCAAACCAAGCAACAAGTATTCGGTGACAACATTGATTCTTACTTTTAATTTTATTTCATTAATGATTTAATTTTACCATTTTGAGCACCTTTCAATCATCGCGTGTGTCTCGGCCAATACCCCGCATTGGGTACGCGCCATTGTCGTCCTGAGGGCAATAACAACAACGCCGTGAATGCGAGTAAAGTGAACACGGCGCCAATCCGATGCGTGTGCGTATACCAGCAACGGCTGTCGCTTTTGAAGTCTAGCACGCTTTCAAATCGGTGCTTCTCAGCCGCGGACCTAAGCTGAACTGAAGCGGCGCATCGCTGGCGCTAGGCAGCCTCTACCAGGACAGGATAAGCGCTTTCCACTACCCAGGATAGAGTGTTTGGCTCGGCCGCGAGACAGCCGGGGTGCGGTGCTACGCTCGCTCAGCGGCCGCGGTATGAAGGCCGTCGGATTGCTGGAACGGAGCGCCGCTGCCGACGACGGGACTCTGCTCAGGCTACTCTGCTGGCTCGTTGATGTAGACCCTCTGGCCGCGGTGCGTCCGCTGATGGCGTAAAACAACATCCTGGCGAACTACAGCTGCGATTTTGAGAAGACCTGCCACTACGGATAGGTAAGCTTCGGGCACCGAGATAACTTGTCAGTATTTTATCCCTGACTGATTGGTACTGGCCCCCAAAAATGTAGCGGTTGCAGGGGGAGGCGGCCTGTTCTCAAAAATAAACAGCCACGATCACTACATATTCATTAGACGGCGCGTTCTCAGACAGATTACAATTAATGGTGAACCTTAATTTCCTTACTGTGCATAATTCTGAGGTATGTCACAACAATTAGGGTTGTAATTACTTGCCCACACTGTCCTGCAATGCGAGTGTTGATACAGTTGACTGCGCTTTCGATTATGTAATTTCGCATTTACCTTAAAAGGACCAACATGATTAAGGCGTTGAAGCAGGATAAATATTTCTCCACATCTGCACGCACAAACAAAAGCCAAAATTCAGGCGGAATCTCAAATAATCATGGCTGGCTTATTTAGTTTCCTCGAATTGGCTCACTAAGTAATATAATGAACCAGGATAAATGCATTCATCCAGCAAGTAGAAGATTATTCGAACTGTCAATCAGCATTTTTTTATGTCAATCACTTGTAATAAGACGTAGAAATTTAAATATTCTCTGAAGCATGAAAATGGGCGTTTGATTTTTTAAGGCCTCAGTGTTTCAGCACAGTAGAAGGGTCTTGGGGCGGGTGACGCTCACATTTGCGAATTAAAGTCTATACGATATTTTCACAAAACTTATTTCCTTTTTTCTGTTCTGCTCATTATTGCGTTATGAACGCAACTTCGGATGAAATGGAACTAATGGCTGGATATCCGAACAATTGATGTATAAATCTTTTCAGTAGCGTTACCCAGAAGCTACCTTTCCAACAGCGTGCACAATACCTGCCGAGCCTCGCAAAATGGCAGCAAACTTGAGCTTATCAGTTGCAGTTATGACAACTGCGGGGCGCATTGGTTTGAGATTCCGAAGACCTCGCTGCGTTGCAGGGTCATGCGGCTGGGCGTACCAAGCCTGGGATTTGGGGAAGTACCCCTTAGGCCTCAAGCGAGGAAAACGGATGGAGTTAGTAACCCATTTGGAAAGCCAGTAAGCCACAAAACTTGGGAAAGCCCGCTGGTTAAATACGAGCAAAGATTATAGATGTGACGAAATCGCAGAACATCAGGCTCCTATACCTAGAGAGGCTCAGTAAAGCCTGCCTTCGCATTTTGTTGACAGGACCCGTGAAGATATAACTTGTAGTAGCACGACACGGCGACTGCAGACATGAAAAGAGACACCAAGATGTTGGAGTTGGGATTGTGGGGGTGAATTGGGGAGATAAGTACGTTCTCCACACTCAATCGCGGCTGGCACGGTTCAAAGCCGCCCGGACCCCACCCCGTGATCGCGTACGCTACCGAGCGCTTGCCGACCACGGCGGGCCTTGCTCTGAGGGAACAAAGGAACGACACACTGGCTGACACAAACAGGCATTTATTGCTACAGAAACAATAACGCCAGCTAACAATAAGGTACGCTAATGAATCGAGGTCGTCCGACTCACCAGCAAGGTTCCGAGCGAATGTTCGCCCGCGCTAGGGCAAGGGATATAAACTCCGCAGGCCGGACGGGACAAGTACGGGAGCCTGTCTCCCCGTCGCTTGGGGGTTGAATTGGGGAGATAAGTACGTTCTCCCCACTCAATCGCGGCTGACACGGTTCAAAGCCGCCCGGACCCCACCCCGTGATCGCGTACGCTACCGAGCGCTCGCCGACCACGGCGGGCCTTGCTTTGGGGGAACAAAGGAACGACACATTGGCTGACACAAAGAGGCATTTATTGCTACAGAAACAATAACGCCAGCTAGCAACAAGGTACGCTAATGAATCGAGGTCGTCCGACTCACCAGCAAGGTTCCGAGCGAATGTTCGCCCGCGCTAGGGCAAGGGATATATACTCCGAAGGCCGGACGGGACGAGTGCGGGAGCCTGTCTCCCCGTCGCTTCCTTGCCCCGCCGGCGAAGAGCGGAGCCGCGAGCGACGCGTCCGCTCAGGCCGATGACCCCAGCCGAAGCCCCCATGCCCCCTCTCCCGCGCGCGGGCTTTGGCAGTCTCCGCGAAGCGATGCTGGCGCCCTCTCTTGCCAGTTAATGTAACTCACAAGGGAATGCGCTCAGCGTCGAGGTGAGACCGCCGCTGCATGGTGCCTCACGGGAAAGCAAACTCAGGGGGCGGCAGGGCAGGTCCCCACAGGATGTAGGAGTTAGGCGTACTGTGTCAGGAACTGACGCCAGTGGTGCGACGCCGCAAAAACCGTGAAGGGTTCCCAATGAGTGTCATCACCTTGGAGCAAGAGCCGAAGGCCCGAGCGGGTGGCTGAGAACGAGCGGAAGGATCCGATGGTGGAACCTGGCATGGGTCAAGGGAACTTGGTTGTTTCTTGTGGTAAGATAACCCTGTCTCAAAGGGCCTTCGGTAATTATCTGTTATTTTACAATTGGAATTAGCCCCGCGGTACATCGGTGCTGCGGGCCAGGCTTAATTTTTTGAATAATTAGAAGTCCTCAAACTACATTATATATATGTACTCTTGCCATTCGCTTTTCTCCTCGCGATTTCTTCGCTATCCCCGTAATTTCTTCCTTGCCTTCGGGCCTTGTGCGAACAGCCATTTCCGACGCCGCTCAACCAAGCGACGGGCTCTTAAGACCTTCGTTCTAAAAGCTATCGAATATACGACACAAAAGGCGCCGTTCCCGGCGCTCTCCTGGTGTTTGTTTTCGCAACCGCTCTTGCGTTCGTTGTGATTGCTAAGCATAATTGAGAGGTTTGTCACCTTTTCACGCACTGTGAACGCAACGTTCAATTTAACATGTCGCCTCTCCATAGTCAAGTTGAGGGGAAAATTATGCGCAGGTGTCGTCAAAAGTAAATTGGAGGCAATTTGACACAAAACATTTAATTTCATCACCCTCATATTGTGGATGAAACATTAAATATATTGAGCCAAATTGTGATTGTGTGAAGAAAACAGTGCAGCAATAAATATAAATCGCGATGTTTCTGAGTCAGAGAAAATACTTTTTGGACGTGATCGCCTTTCATTTACTTTTAGTGTCGGATGTATGTCAGGTACAAGCTCGAACTTGGCTTGATGTTTCTTTTTCGTGCTTGTATGGCGTCAGCGCTGAGAAGAGGTTCAGTTTTAGCGAGCATTCTCCTACAGACGGCGACAAATATAAAGAGCAGCGTTCCGTTTCCATCCACTGTACCTGATTTGGAAAGACATTAAGATGTTCATGGAGCGACTTTTAAAAGCTTCGCGTGAGCGCTACTTTTTAGTACGCGGCTCTCTGCGAGCCGCATACTTTTGTTCTACAAAAATTTCGTCTTTTCAATGAACGCCAAAGGACGCTCGCTAAATTACAGCGCGCTTCTGTCAGGCTGAACAAGATGAGGCTTGGAGAGTTGTGA
This sequence comes from Amblyomma americanum, assembly GCF_052857255.1. Lineage (NCBI taxonomy): Eukaryota > Metazoa > Arthropoda > Arachnida > Ixodida > Ixodidae > Amblyomma > Amblyomma americanum. Next base: position 392,359,592 of record NC_135497.1, on the reverse strand, counting down.
TTACAACATGGTATTGTGCATATATTCTATCACTTCTATTCCGCTACTTTGGCTGGATGGGAACGTTAGCCCATATATGCCTGGCGTCCCACATGTGAGACACCGCTTTTTAGCGCAGCAACTGTATACGTTTATTGTGTAAAAAAGAAACAGCGAAAACAGAGGACGAAGAGAGGAACGTACAAAACAACCACTTTCTTGTACGTTTTTTCTCTTTGTCCTGTGTTTGCGCTGTTCCTTTTACGCAATGTTAAACAAACTAGCCCGCTACAACACCCTAGTTTATTGTGTTAAAGCTTGCGCCGATTAGGGTATACTTTCAAGGGGGATTGAACTTTTCTGGTGGAATGGTTGTGTTGTGGGCGTTGTGTTCGTCGAAAAACATTCGTCAGTATTTCCTGGAGGCCAGTTTTGAAATTCAACCTCATCACTGCATTGCCATTCTGCAAGTAAAACAGACAATTTTTGAGGACTGCCTTCGCGCGTGATGACAAATTGATTTTAAATTGGTTGTGAAATATTTGAAGCGTTATCACACTTAAAGAGAAAAATATGCCTGGTATACACGTTTTATTATGGCCAAAAGTAGGTGTTGGAAAAAATATCAACACAAAGATAAGTATGATTCTAATTTTTGAAGTGAAATAAACATTTCCTTTCGAAAAATAATTTTTTTTCTAATTTCTGCAGTTCAGGCATGTATGGGTGAATGTGGACTGCGGAGGGCAACAAGTCCAGTGAACTATAATGTTTCTAGCATCGCAATCGCTTCGCCTAGAGGCATGCTGCCGGCACGTAGCGAAGGGGGTACCCGAAATTTAGGTGCGAGAGCACTCAGTCACTTGGTCCAACCTAGTCTATAAAATTTTTCGTCGCCATCACTTAACCGAGTGGCAGAAGCTGCGAACTCGGGTTACCAACTTTGAAATGAAATGGGAATCGGAAAAACCGGGATCCGGATTAGGCGGATGTCTATCTGAAGATTCCTGGCAGGAAATGACCGGAGCTGGCAACTCGAGCTACCAACACTGATATGGCAATCGAATCCACCAGCATCCGAGTCAGAGGCGCTACTCCTATGCGCCTTGCAGGAACGTCCATGCGGCTTGGTTATAAAGCGGGACTTGATATCTGTGTCGCTCCTGCCGACTTGGACAGCATACATCACGGTTCTCCTCACAAGCATGCCTCCGACAGGTGGCATTTGGCTTGTAGCATGGCTGGGCGCACCATGGGGTGAGTCCATGCCGACTTCACCCACCCCGAAAATAAGGCTGGAAAGTCCATAAATGGCGATGAACAGTAAAGATTTCGAAACGTTTCCACAATAGTGCTTTTTAGGCGGAGTCGAAACATGTCTTATAAAGCTCCGCTGTATCAATCCATATACTTGACAGCTATTCGCAGGTGTTCGCCAAGGCTTACAAGCGATCGCTAATCGGACCGCTAGCTCCCAGAAAACAGCAGTGTTAATGAGAGTATTAAATTAACTCAGTTCAAACTTTTGGGTTCGAATAACAACCGATAAATCCCACGTTGAAAGACTGAAGAACGATAAGAAAAACAGTTGGTATAACCAACAGACAAGATTACAAACGTCTTCTTCCGAGGAATTTTCGTTGCACACTGGACGCTCCGTCCACTGTCTTTTTCACAAACTCACACACACACCGAAGCTCTTTCTCCCCTGGCCCTTGCCTGGCACTGTCCGGGTCCCGACCCCACATGTGCATAACGGCAGGTGCCTAAGGGCTCGGAGAGAGGATCCGCTCACTGGCTTGAACTTGCAGAGTAAGCCGTGTTGTTGACCCAGTGGTTACCCTTTGTGTCTTTGCCAATTAAGAACCTCGTCGCTTCCGTCGGCATTTTTTTGGGGTTCCCTCATATCCAGCTGTTTTCTCTCGTCAGAGGTCTGGCATCATCTCTCTTATCTTCGTTGGGATTTTCCCTTTTTCACCGATGTCAAGCCGCTGCGTGTCTTGTTGCCGCTTGTTTGTGTTGATGATGTTTCTTCTATGTTTTCTTCACAAGCAGTACGTGCGTAATGTAGGCTTGCGTGAAAAAGACAGCGACCGAAACGGTATCCTTGAAGGGAAATGACGCAGAATTGGGAGCGTAAAAGAGAGTGATACTCCCAGTTAAAAAAAAACGGCAGCACTTGTAAGTATACTGCGTCACCTGTCCCAGCATTTTCAGAACACGTCCGTTGACACAAACATCACTTTAGGCTACGTCAAAATACAGCGGGTGATTTTGGCGTAAGCTCGGAACTGCCGTGAGTGGTTGGCACTCAGAAGCATCCGGCTAATTACCCTTAAACTTGAACTGATGGATAATTTAGGCGAGATCCGTTTGTTGTTTACACGGACGATCTCAGAGCTTGTCTTGAGCGCCATTTTGAAAACAACTGGGCAATATTAAGCAGTTCTCAGTTTTGTGTGATGATGGATGGATTTTTATGGCGCAAGGGCATCTGTGCCCACAGAGCGCCATGGCACAAGTTTTTTTCTTTTACTCGAGGGGGGGGGGGGTCAAACACCCATTTCCGAAGCATTTCATCCTAAATAAACCGAGCACCAGACCAGGGGTCGAACCGCGCACCTCCCGCATACGAGGCGGATGCTGAAATCACTATGCACCGCTGCGGTCCTCAGTTCGTTCTGCCAACACACGTCTCTAAGGTGAACTTTGAGACCGTGCAACCGGATTTTGAATTTTACATACAGGACACGCAGGCAACGCACATCCCCGCGTTAAGGGGAGAGTGCCAGATATTGAGAGCAAAATGGGAAGAAATAGAAGTAGAGCAAACGCCGCGCTACACCACTGACGCGTTAATGAACGGCGACAAGCTCCTATTTCCGAGTGGTCATACACTCAAGATACACGATGCCAATGACTACCGCCGCTGCAGGACGAAGTTTCTCTATATTGAAGAGGTTTAAAACATACCTTCCGAACGGAACAAGGGAAGAGTGCCTTAACGGGTGAGCACTGATATCAGTTCATCGGGCTCCAGTTAGCGTTGACGAAATTATTTCGGCAAATATGGCGAAACGAACGGGACTTTGTGTTACAGCGTGAAAAAGATGATATTGCAACCCAAACCAAAATCATAATTGACTGAATAAAAAAGCCACACCCTAATATTTAGCGTTTTTTTATTTATATTATGCCACAAACCTTAAGATGTAGTAGTGCTGATGCTAATGGTTATTTGTCGCAGTGCATACATCGTTAAGATGTCGCTTCTGGGTGGCGAATATTTGCTGTTATATGTAGAACCCAGGCAGCACAACCGCATTGGGCGAACTCTGGGCGATCATTGGCAAAAACTGGCATGAACGGTGGTCCTAAACTGGCATTTAGGCAAAGCGCTAACACTTTGACACATTGGCCCGACTTTCAGGCTAGTTTTGGGCCAACGTTCGGCCGATCGAGGGGCCAACGCGGACCCGGAATTCGTTCCGCGTAATGGGCCAGTAAAGGCCTTGGATTGGCTTTCAGCTTTTGAACACTGGCATCCAGCTATCGAAAATTGGTATCCAGCTTTCAAACATTAATAGATATCTTTAAAACACTAGCACCCTGCTTTCGAAAATTGGCACCGACAACATAACCCACTGCCCAATGACTGGAACTGTGGATTTACCATTCAACCTAGCAAATGTTCATAAATGAGGGTGCCTAAAAATTCAGGAAAAAAGACCGGTTTATTGCATCGAGCTACAAGGATCACGCTTCTTGCACACGCAGAATGGCTTGCGCTGCTACCAGTCATCCCGGGAATTAAAGGAAATGAGGACACAAGAGCATGGTGGCAGAGGCTGTGGGAAAATCATTTATTTTCAAATTTGCTGCGTGCCTATGATTCAGGTTGGACAACAGCAATCGGCAAGTTGCTGTAGCACGGCTATGACATCCGTTAAGTTCTTAAAGGAGCTGTCCTCCTGCGACTGATCACTCATATCTGAAATAATCGTTGTACTCCTCTTCCAAGAGGACTCTTCCACTGCACTCAAATTCTTCGTCCAGCTCTTGCACGATTACGTCACAATGCGTCGAGCCTGCAAAGAGAGAGAGGCATGATGTGATGATGAACATAAATATGGCCGTCACAGGACACAAACAGAAATGATGAAATAACACTGAATTTTGTGATGCACAGTCGGCGTGAAGAACTCGACACACATTTTACAGGATAATTTGCAACAAATAGCAGTGCATTTTTTGCACAAAGTGAAATTTAATTTGCCTTGTACCAATTTGGTGATTTTTAGTTTAATGCGCCGTTTCGCACCTCCAGTAAGATATTCAATATGAAAAACAAAGTAATGTCATATTGAAAGGAAATTAATGTACTATTTTGTTTTAATATTAGTACGTATCTCTTAATTGAGAGCGCATTTTTATACGGGTAAAGATGCACAGGTTGTAGCATCTCCTCCATATAGAGTCGAAACAACAGTTTTGAACAAAGCTCGTGTTTTTGGGTGGGGTTCAACATAAATACGCTTGATTTAAAAAACTCAGAACACCTTTGTTTTTTTTTAATCCAGCAGTTTATCTTAGTCACTTCCATTGCATGTAATACAGATTCGAAACTGCCTTGAAAAGAACACAAAACACCCTTCTGACAGTCCAGAGTAATGCCTTTTTTTATTCAGAGATAACTTTGCAAGAGCTCTAATCATAAATTGCGGATTATCTGTTGCACCTGCAAGAGTGTTAGCCAAGGAGAGACAGCACGGAAGTAGTACGCATATCCTTACCGACTGGTCCGTATTAAAACACAAAACAGTCCCGATTCCCATCCTGCGTAGGCTGTACATGACAAACGTATTCCTGAATGCATCGGATGTCAGGTCACATGAATTCAAACCTGCTGTTCGACAAAGTAGTCAATGTTTTGGGGAATTCATAGCACCAAAAACGAAAAATACAGTTCTAACCATTCGGGCAGATCTGAACTGCGCACTACGTCAAGACAGACATTTGGCAATGAGAGTAGATACATAGAAGTCGTCCTCGTGCTTTGTCTCGTTCTCTGTTCCTGCCGTGAAAAGGAAAGCCGCATGTATTCAAAGCAACACTTGCTCCCAAAATCACAATCATTTACGAACGTATCTCAAAATAAAATAAAATAAAATAGTTTTAGTACTTACAAATAAGATATTGCAGGCCAGGGTAGCGACCCGCGTCGGAGCTCTCATATAGTATCGGATGTGGGTTTTCGCTTGCGCAGACTACGAACGGAGGCAGCTCGAGTGCGCACGTTCTTTCGTCGCGCTGGTTGCGCGGTTGGGCGCCGCCGTGCCACACAAGGCAAGACTCGCCCAGTCAAGGATGTGTCGTGGCGATGCTTACCGGTGTGACGAATGGCAGGGGAGACGGCGGTGATGGGGGAAGGAGGGGGTGTTAGCTGCAGGGGGAGAGCTATTTTTTTACACAGCTTTTGCGATCGTAAAAAAAAGTTTACAGTTGAAAGGTAGAGGAAAGAAGATCTTGGGGAAGGGCAGGAACGGCGCAGCGTGTAGCAGCGCACGGTAGAAAAAGTTAGGGGAAAGTAAGTAAAAAAAAGCGCTTCGCGGAGTAGGGGTTAGCACGCTACCTTGAAATTGAGGAGATACGGGACTTCAAAAGAGAGAGGGGACGAGGGTCGAAACATGTGAAAGAGGTTTGAAATTCTCGGAGAATGAGTCATAAGCAGTTTTGAAGGCAAGGGTACAGAAAACGCGGAAGTGTCAAAGTATTCTTGCAAAGCCGCAGGAGAAGCATCATAAAACAATAAATAAAATATTATGCAAGCTTTTCGCATACGGGACATGTGGCAAACAAGCTAGGTCAACATGCTTCTAACACAATTTGTCTTTAGATTTATTCGCTGGTCGGCGAAGAATCCTCCAACCTTTTTTTGGTGTGGAAATTTCACGCAGAAAGCTCAAACAAACAAAACCGTGCTGAATTCTGGTTGGAAGCTATTTCCGATGCTTTCCATTATTAAAGGTAATGTTCTAAAGCAAAAAAAAATTGTTTTCGGGCAAATAACTACAAACGTCAGCAAGAGCTATAGCCCGCAATGAAAATTACGCAACAGAACGATAAAATGCACAAACAGCAAAATTTTGAAAATGTACGATCTGCAGAAAAGGAAGGAAAAAGCAAATATAAAAACACAGGGCAAGGCGCGACCACAGGGACGGACATACGGAACGGTAGGAATCTCTTACCGCGTGATCGCGTTGCGTTTATGAAGCGGCGGCGTAATATTTCCCGCGTGCGCAACTTATAATTGTAAATTACGAGGCCTCTACTTCGTTTCTGGACTTTACCATTATTAGGCACAAAGTACACAGGGAGCACAACAGCATTAGTCGTACGTTGGGCTATCGTTGGCAAAAATTGACACGAACAATGGTCCTACACTGGCATTTACGCTGAGCGCTACCATTTTTGACACATTGGGCCTACTTTCATGCCAATTTACGGCCAACGCAGGCCTGGCATTCGTTCTGCGACATGGGCCAGTAAAGGTTTCAGATTGGCATCCAGCTTTCGAACATCGGCATTCAGGTTTCGAACATTTGCATCCAGTCTTCTCACATTGGTATCCAGCCGTCAAACATTGGTATCCGGCTTTCGAACAATGACATCCAGCTTTCTGCAACATGGGCCAGTAAAGGTCTCGGACTGGCATCCAACTTAAACCCATTGGTACCCAGCTTTCGAATAATGGTATCCAGCTTTCGAACCATGGCATCCAGTTTTCAGCAACGGTATCGAGCTTTCTAACACCAGCACATGCGAACCCGGCTGCTGGTTACTGACCAGCATTTTCGATTTAGTCTTCGAAAGTAACCAGGCTGCATGGCTGGCTTCTTGCTTGGAGTGACAAATATGTGTAGGGTAAGAACCCTAGGATGTCCTCACAATCCAACACTCGTCTTTAGAGAAGGGCTGCCCTATACAACGGAGATGCAAACCTTGCACCCTGGTTACTTTTCGCAAACATGGTACTATTACACCTACCAGCCCGCAGGAAGGTAAGCAAGAAAAGAGCCAACCAAAAGTATTAAAATAAGACCTTTATTCAAAGCAGCTGTGAGGCGCTTGACGTGGTGTGCCTATATTCAGGGCTCGGGCAGGGGTCAGGACCGGGATTGGGGTGCCGCTCTTGTGGTGGGGCCCTGGGCAGAACTTGTGGTAGGGTGCTGGGCAGAACTTGCGGTGGGGTACATTTATTTTCATGTTTGCAGTTTGCCGATGATTCAGCTTAGACAACACAGCTCGGCAATCTGGTGTAGCACGGCTAGAGGTGCATAAAGTGCATAACGAAGCTGTCCAGCTGTGAACTGATCAGTCATATCTGAAGTAATCGTTGCACTCCTCTTGCAAAAGGACTTTTCCACTGCAGTCAAATTCCTTGTCCAGCTCTTGCACGATGACTCCACAACGCGTCAAGCCTGCAAAGAGAGGCATGATGTCATGATGAACCTAAATATGGCCGTCACAGGACAAAAACAAAAATTATTAAATAACACTGAATTTTGTGAGGCACAGTCGGCGTGAAAACACTTTACACACATTTTGCAGGATAATTTGTAACAACTCGCGCTGCATTTTTCGCACAAAGTGAAATTTAATTTGTCTTGTCCCAAATTGGTGATATTTAGTTAATTGCGTCCTTTCGCACCTCTAGTAAGATATTCAAAGTGAAAAAAAAAACAAAGTAATTTATTACTGAAATTAAGTAAATCTTTTAATTTGTTTTATTATCATAACTACGTATCTCTAAGTCGAGAGCGCATTTTTTATTCAGTTAAAGATGCACAGGTTGTAGCATCTCCTCCATATGGACGTCAAAGCAGCAGTTTTGAACAAAGCTTGTTTGTTTGAATGGGTTTAAAAAAAAAAAACGTTGGACAAAAAAACTCAGAACACTTTTGTTTGTTTTTTTAATCCAACAGCTTATCTCAGTCGCTTCCAATGCATGTAATACAGATTCGAAACTGACTTGAAAACCACACAAAACACCCGTCTGACAGTCCAGAGTAATGTCTTTTTTTTCATTGAGAGATAACTTGGCAAAAGCTTTTGCCTTGAATTGCAGATTTTCCGTTGCACCTGCAAGTGTGTTAACCACAGAGAAAGAGCGCAGAAGTAGTACACATATCTTTACCGACTGGTCTGTAGTGGAACATAAAGTTCCGATTCATGTCCTGCATAAGCTGTGCATGACAAACGTATTCCTGAATGAAATGAATGAAAGGTCAGAAGAATTCAAACCCGCTGCTCGACAACGTAGTGAATGTTTGGTGAATTCATTGCACCAAAGACGAAAAATAAAATGCTTACCATTCGGGCAGATCTGCACTGCGCACGACGTCAAGCCAGACATTTTGCAATGAGAGTAGATACATAGAAGTCGTCCTCGTGCTTTGTCTGGTTCTCTTTCCTGCCGGAAAAAAAAGCCGCATGTAGTCAGAGCAACGCTTACTCCAAAAATCACATTGATTTTCGAACGTATCTCAAGATAAAATAATTGTTGTACTTACAAGTAAGGTATTGCAGGTCAGGGAAGTGAACCGCGTCTTAGCTCTCATATAGTATCGCATGTGGGTTTTCGCTTGCGCAGACTACGAACGGAGCCAGCATGACTGTGGATGCTCTTTCGTCGCGTTGGTTGTGCGGTTGTGCGCCGCCGTGCCAGCAAGCCAATACTCGTCCAGCTCAACCTGTTGTCATCCTAACTGATTCAAAATCTGCCCTTCAGAGGTTTTAGCGCGGATTCCCCACTGACGCCTTGTCTATAAGCTCTCTGCGCTTGGTGCAGAATCTGCACAGCAGAGGCTTTACTATACATTTCCAATGGGTGCCCTGTCATATAGGAGTCAACGGTAATGAGGTGGCAGACAATCTCGCCCATAAAGCTCTCTCAAGGATTCCATCAAAAAAGGTACCTCAAGATGAAAAATTCTCTGCAGGAAAACGGTGCTCGATCACTTCAGTACCCCGTGGAGTGCGTCCCACAAACCATGTGTGACCAAGGGACTGAAAAGATCTCAGGTGACCCTTCTACATCGAATTCGCACGGACTCTGCTCGCACACCAGCATGGATGCATAAGATCAGCATAGCACCGTATCCGGTCTGCTCTGTATGTGGTGTGTGCGGGGATATCGAACATTATATTATGTACTGCCCAGAGTACAACTCGGAAAGGCATGTGACGTTCGCTTCCTTCAAAAAGACAGGAACCCGTCACAGCACAGTGCAGGACATTGTCTACCCGAGTGGAAACCAGACATGCAGAAGGGAGGCTGCACGCCTTCTTTTAACATTTCTGCAGGACACGGATGTTGTGTCTAAAGGGTGACAGCAGGAACGTACTATAGCCTACTGTGATGGAATGTGTGCGTACATGGTGTCTACCGGAGTGGACTACGTTATACTGTAAGAGAATGTGTGTATGAATTGTGGCACTACAATGGCCTATGTTCTACTGTGACTGAATATGTGCATAGATGGTGACTTCTGGAGTGGACTGTGATGTGGACTGTGTGGATTGGTTGTGTGCATAGATGGTGACTACGGGAGAGAATGTGTGCTATTATAAGAGACTGTGCGCATAGCGGTGTAGATGCGAGAGGCTTCAGGACATTGTTAATATAGAAGGGACGCTAGGGTGGAGCAATTGCCGGCAGATAAAGCAAGGCTAACCCCACCTGTAGTATTCAACACCTCAACTCAACTCGTCCGATCAAGAATGTGTCGTGGCGATGCATCGCGCTGTGAGAAATGGCAGGGGAGACGACGGTGATGGGAGGGAGGGGCAGCAAGGAGGGGAGTCATTTTCTTGCACACAGCTTTTGTGGTCCCAAAAAAAAGTTTCGAACTGAAAGGTAGAGAAAAGAAAATCTTGGGGGGGGGGGGGGGGGGCAACGAGCGGCGCAGCGCGTACCTGCGCATGGGAGAAACAGCTAGGAGAAAGTGAGTAAAAAAAATAGTGCTTCGGGGAGGGGGGTAGCGCACTGCCTTGAAAAGGGCACGTCCGGGAGATGAGTTGGGGAGATAGGAGACTTCATAAGACAGAGGGGAGGGGGTCAAAACTTGTGAAAGAGGTTTGGAATTCTCTGAGAATGAGTCAGAAGCAGTTTTGAAGGAAAGGGTGTGGAAAACATGGAAGCGTAAAAGTATTCTTGCAAAGCCGCTTTAGAAGCATCATGTCCGGCGACCGAAAACTTTGAAGCGAAAAATGCGGAGCTCGAGATGGACTTCGCCAAAACGACTTCAGACATTCGCGCATTCTGTGGGGCCGTGTGTTAGTTCAGGACGGCTTAAATGATGTCATTAAATAACAAAAAACATAAGACAATAAATGAAATATTATGCCAGCAAATTCCCAGTCTTTCATAGTATTACATAGGAGACTTGTGGCAAACAAGCTAGGTTAACATGCGTCTAACACTATTTGCCAGTAGATTTATTCGCTGGTCGTGGAATATTCCTCCAATGTTTATTGGTGTCAAAATTTCGCACAAAAAGCTAAAAGAAACAAAATCGTGTTGAACTGTGGCACCCAACTGTTTCCGATGCTTTTAATTAATAAAGGTAACACTTGAAAGAAAAAAATTATATTTGCGAGCAAATAAGTAAAGTCGTCTGCAAGAGCTATAGCCCTCAATGCAAATTATGCAACAAAACAATAAAATGCACAAAAACAGCATTTTGAAACTATACGATCTGCAGAAAAGGAAGAAAAACCAAATCGGAAAACACAGGGAACGACGTACGAAAGCGTAGGAATCTCTTATACCGCATTTACACGGGCACCCTTAACCATGGTTAAGTAAACTGCGGTTACCCTTAACTATAGTTAGCCGCGCTCACACGGAAAGCCAAACTGTAGTTACGCCACTAACCGTAGTTACCGTAAACCGAGCTGGCTAACCTCCGTTTGCGCTTAACCGACAAAATGGCGGCGTTCGTGGAAGGCATGGAGGCCGCAGCAGCAGTGTCGCAGCAATCGTCCTCCCAGAGGCGTGTCAACTGGCCTGATGTAACAACAGCGGCTTTGATTCGCATCTGGGAGGACCAGCTACCCGCTCTGCGGGGAAATACGCGTAATGCGCGTATATACGCTGCCATGGCGGCGGAGCTGAACGCCGGGCTAGCGCCGGGCGAAGGCCCCTACACTGCAAAGCAGGTGAAGCAGAAAATGGATAATCTGAACAAAAAATACCGGTAAGTGCTATCTTTACTCTCATTGCATTGCTCACCTAGCGCTGTTTTTATGGCGCCACGTCAGCCCCACGTGTGCGGCAGCAGTGTGTTGGTTCAGCAACGTGCAAACTTTTCGCCGTCGTCGCGTATTGTTTACCTCGCGAGCGCCCAAGATGTTTCAATTATGTATGTACTCATATAAGAACGGAACAACGAGTGCCGTGTGACGGGAGCAGCGTATGTTACACAGCGCCAGTCCGTTTTTTTTTCTTCGTAAACTGCGTAGTTGTTGGCCTAACAAAAGATGACGCATACCCACACTGGGGGATCGGCCAAGAATCGGGTGGCTATTCACCTGTACTGAGTTAATAAAAAAGAAAAGCACCTTTTCGTCTTCGTTTGTGTACGCGTGCATGCACCGCTCTGCATGCAAACTTTGTCTTTCTCATTTTCGCGGCAGCTGTTGTCGTTCAAAGCTTTTGTTTCAAACTGACAGAGCGCTTTACATAGTGACCTTGCCATACAGCCGCCAGCACGCATGGCAGCACGCATGGTCAGCGTTGTGATCATTACTTATCTCCTATTTAACTTGCACTGATTGATTGGCAGGCAAAATTCTCAGTCAATCAACTTCCGCTCAAGTGTAAGCATTGCGTGCAGAACCGAATACACGTGCTTCAAAATTTCACTCTTTTTTTTCTGAGTTAAGGTGTCTTTATAGAGTGCTCGGGTACTTCTGGCTACCAGCTAAGTTAACAGTTCAGCAAATTTCTCGATTTTCTGAAATATATAACTTTAGGCCTCACTGGCCTACTATGCAGATATTGCTAGAATGCTATCAGCTGAACCAATCACTTGAAAAGCTCCAACTGGTGCAGTTAAGTGCCATTTTCACCAGTACCTGCCAGTTGGTACCTGCATATTGATGTAACATTTGTCTTAAGTACCAGTGTTCACAGGAAGTTTGATGGCCTAAAGAGATCACCAAGAGCACATTTATTATTGAAATCATTTCTATCTTTCCAGGCAGCTGAGACGAACTGGAACTGCCACTGGCTCTCCTGGTGTCCCGTGGCAGTTCTACTGGCAGCCTACCCATCAATGATGATGAGCGGGTCGAGGAATGTTTGGAGGTAATTTACAATTTCAAACATTACCCATTATTAGACCGCTCAGTCACTGTGGAATTCCATCACTATGAATTTTTTAAATGTACAGAATACTGCACAAGGCACGCCGGCTGCGGATACTAGAGAACTGAGTAGAAAAGGGAGGGAAGAGGTTGCACAGAAAAAAACGACACTTGTACAACCATGGTTGTCAGGCAAGCGCGAACAAAAGGTTCTTAACCCACAGCAGTTCAATCCAAAGTGTCATACTGCAGTTACCACCTCATCTCTATCTACTTTGGTTCATTGGTTTGGCCTCTTGCCAAGGTTATATACCAAGTTGTACGTAGTTGATTACTTGTAATCTGTTACTTGTAATTGAATATATTTATGTAATTTTGTAATCAATTACTTTTTCAGACTAACATTACGGGTTATACAGTTATCCTTTATTTTTATAGCATTGTTTATTGCCTCTGGGCATAAGGAGAGTTGGGAAGAAAAGAGGAAGGATATAAGTGGCGAAATTGAGGCCACGTCCCAGTTACGGCAGGAGTGAGGGCAACCCCTACCCGGATCCTCCGGAGCACAATCTCCTCTGCACGGGTAAGACCGTGAGGCGGAGGGTTATCGCACTCTGAGGGACGAGACCACGTGTGTGGCGCCGGAGGTGTTCCTTGTGAGGAGGGTAGCATCATCTATACTCAGGAATTGAGGAATTGATGTGGGTAGGGTCGGCAAGCAGGTTGCAGAATCTGCAGAGCTTTGTGAATTGATTAGGCCACGTGGGACCCACTCAATTCGAATGGCTTGCGGGATGCGAGCCACCAGGCGATGTATATTCTGGCAGATTTATGGGCTGCGGCTGACGCGTCGGAGTAGACGTATTGCTTGAAGGGCGTCAGTGCGGATGATAATGTGGGCTGTAGGGAAGCAAGGTAACTGCGGCTACAGAGGGAAGCGAGTCTTGTATAGCAACCAGCTCAGCACAGAAGGAAGAAGGTTCCGCGAATCGAAACCTGACCGTCTTGTCAAGTGCAGGCTTGCAGGGACAGTAAACTGCAGTTGTTGTTACACAGCCCTGGGTACTGACATCAACATATATAATAATTGAGCCGCGTTATTATTATAACATATATAATAATGTTAGCCGCTCAGTCGTGCGGCTAAAATACCTCTGTGAGCTTGCACAGTGTTGATTTTAGAGAAATAGGCCGGAAGTTGCCAAGATCCGTCGGTGGCTTCCCTGCTTTTGTAATTGGGATCACAGTGGTCAATTTCCAGGTCTCAGGAACAGAGCCGTTTAGCCATACTGGGGCGGTAATTGACCACTGTAATAAGTTACATTTTATGCAACGTGTACAAGACTGGTTATATATTACCAATGACACTATCGATGTCTCATTCATTTTAAACATGCTATTCATTATTGCTGTTCAGTGATTAGTTTTTGCTAGACTCTATAATTAAGTTCTTCAATAATATATTTATGCAGCTACTAGACTGTGTTAAGTTCTTCAATAATATATCTATGCAGTTATATGCAGATAAAAGATTTGAACTGTCCCTTTGTTCTAGCTGGCATAGGTTGGGGCAGCTGATGATTGCATACTATTACGGCAGCTTTGACCATTCACCTGTGAAGATGAAAAATGCAATATACTATGTTTGGTCGTGTGCAGCTGCCAGTCGTCAATGAGGTGCCAGGCACTGCCGAGGTACTGGCGTCAGGGGAAGACGAGCCCCTCGGAGACAGAGCGGACCCCCAACTGCTGAGCACGTCTCCCCTGGCTGTGCTACCCAGTACCAGTGGAACCATGGGCTGCAGCAACCGAGCTAACGTTGGTGGAACAAGTGGAGGCGGCAGAAGCCGACGCAAGCGGGACAGCAGTTCCGTTGTGCACCAGCTTCTTGCGCTTCATAAAGACGAAGCCGCACAGGCGGTGAAAGCGGAGAAAAGGGACCACAAATTTAGAAAGAAAATGCTTAGAATGACACAAGAGGGCAATGATATTAACGCCAACTTGGTTCGGCTGTTAGACAACTACATGAAATCAAAAGAGGATAAAGAAAATAATGACAGGTAATTTAATAAAACTTTTTGCTGGGCAAGTTGGTTCATTTTACTTGAAGGGATGCTTGTAGCGCGACAAAAAACAAACAAGGGACAGATGTCGAACGGGACAAGTGCTACTCTCAACTAGTTTTATTGAAAGATCAATCGCACTCATTTATACAATTTCCCTTTTCCTTCAAGAACACAATCACCAGAACACTCATGCGAATGACACACAAATTTCACACGCATCACATCAGGCTATTTAAAAACTTATGCTCGTTAGAGTACATCTTTACCGAAGGGCTGGTGGCGCACTCCAACCCTTTCTTTTTGATATGGAACGCCTCTATCAGTTCCCGTGTTAGTGCGAGCATGAAAAATGCGTCGAGAATGGGAGTGGAACGAATACGGTAGTTCACTGCAAGTCTTGCAAATGCTCGTCATTCCTAAAAAAGACAAGAGGTCATTGGTCAAAGCAAATGCGCGCTAAAGCGGGAACTGATATAGGCGTTCCATATCAAAAAGAAAGGGCCAGACTGCATCAGCAGCCCTTCGGTGAAGATGTACTCTGACGAGTATGTTTTTAGATAGCCTGATCTGATGCAGGCGTGTGAAATTTGTGTGCCATTCGCATGAGCGTTCTGGTGATTGTGTTCTTGAAGGAAAAAGGAAACTATGTAAATATGTTCGATCGATCTTTCAATTAAACTAGTTGAGAGTAGCGCTTGTCCCGTTCATCTCTGTGCCTTGTCTGCTTTTTGTCGCGCTACAAGCATCGCCTCAAGTAAAATGAACCAACTTGCCCAACAAAAAGTTTTATTGAACTTCATTTCTAGTACAGTGGGCCCTTCTTTCGTGTTTTCCTCTCCATCGCAAGAGTCTGTGTTAATCACCCACATCACTTGGACGACATGCAAGGCAAGACGCTTGGCGTATTGCATAAGGAAAGGGCTGGTGCCGGTAGAGTTGGCTGCCGCCATAGACGTTGAAGATCTCTACTATTCTATTCCCCACAAAGAACTGTTTACCTCTGTTCGTAAGTGCATTGAAGAGAAACCTAGTTTGGGGAGCTGCTCCAAAGACCACTCTTCAAAATATTTACCTCCTTCAGAAGAAGGCCTTATGAATTATTTGTAACCAACCTTATGATTATCCTTCCGCAGCCCTTTTTCACAATAGTAACGTGCCGAGAATATTTAGTCTCTTTGATATACGTCTGTCCTTGCGCTACAAACAGGAAACTTGGGACAAAATTTCAACAATATCTCAATTCGCTAAGCTTGAGCTCCTTGTACCTACATAACCGCTACGCCGTCTGCGGCACTACAACCTTAACACGCCACGAACTAACTACGGGATACAGATGCTTAGATATTGTGATAAAGATGAAGTGTGGCAAGTGCGCTGCACGCACTCGCGCGCATGGGGGGAGAAGAGACGACGAAGTAGGAGAATACAGATCGGCTCGACCGTATGCTACGTGTACTGTTTCATTGCTAATTATCATTACTACGATACAACATATTTTGGCGACGAGGATGCTGTTTTGATTCGGGACCTTCACGTGGCCTGCTCACCATCCGTCATGAGCTTTTCAGGGCTTCAGCCACCACCACCCTTCCTGCGGACTCCTGGTCGTCCTGCCCTTCCATGGGAGCAATGGGAGCTGGTGTTCCGGAATTACATGCTGGCCTCTGGTGCCTCTACTCTGGGCGCGGACAGGCGGAAGGCCATCCTGCTGAATTGCCTCGGACTGGAAGGTCAGCGCATTTTTTATACATTGGCGCCGCCGTCGTCCACTCCAGCGCCTACAGCTGCGGCTTCGCACTCCGGTGACGAGGCGCCCCGCCTTGACGAATTTGATGCGGCGATATCCATCCTGTCGGAGCATTACAAATCGTCCGTGAATGTAATCGCCGCACGTCATCGCTTTCGCCGTCGAGTTCAGGCTCCAGGAGAGACAACCGATGAGTACGTCGCTGTCCTTCGCAGCCTTGTCGGCGACTGCGGGTTTGGGACCATGGCGGACGATATGATCAGGGACCAGCTGGTGGAGAAGACCTCGAGTTGCCATCTGCGTGAGCGCCTACTCATGGAAGGCTCCTCCTTGACTCTGTCGCGCGCCATGCTACTTGCTCGACAGTGTGAGCAAGCTTCCCGGGAAGCCAGGGAATTGGCTGCGGAGGACGCTCCAGTACATCGTGTGAGATGCGAGCGCGGATCGAGACAAACACCACCTCAGGCCTATTGCTGCAAGTGCCAAAGTCAACCATCACAACCTGCTGCTGCAATACCAGAGCGCATGTGCTACCGCTGTGGTTCTACAACTCACCTAGCGAACAACCCTGCATGCCGAGCCCGCAACCGCAAGTGTCGTCGGTGCGGCAAGGTGCGCCATTTCGACTCTCTCTGCAAGTCGTCCGACCGTCCTGTTCAAGTTCAACAAGTTGCAGATACTGCTGACACATCGTCGATGCCGGATGGCTCCAGCAGTGCGTCTATTCTCAATGTTGAAAGTCAAAAAAACGGAATTTTCGCCTCAGTCTTGATTGAAGGCAAGTTCATCCGCTTCCTGATTGACACCGGCTCATCTGTGTCAATTATTTCTGAAGATCTATACCACCGATTCTTCGCTAAATGTTTCCCGCTTAAATCAACTGCAGTTCAACTATTGGACTATTCTAAGTCTCGGATTATAGTCCAAGGGTGTTTTGTTGCCACAGCAAATTTCCACGACCGTACCGCCTGCATCCTGTTGTACGTTGTCTCGGGAGGCACAACGCTGCTGGGCCTGGATTCCATTGCCGCTCTACAAATGAAGATCAAAGGTGCATCGTTGGAATGTCTTTCCATGACACCTGATGCGCCTCTGTTACCTCCTGAGCTACGTCCACACATCGAACATCTCTTCTCCAAGGAACTCGGAGTTGCTCGTGGCTACGTGCACAAAGTCAGAGTGCAGGATTCCGTTTCTCCTGTTGCTTGCAAGCTCCGACGGCTGCCGTTTGCCATTCGTCAGCAGGTGTCCGAGGAACTCCAGAAGCTTGAAGCTCAAGACATCATTGAACGGGTCGACGCTTCCAAGTGGATTTCACCCATAGTCGTGGCTCGGAAAAAAGATGGCTCCATCCGAATGTGCGTCGATTTGCGTGAGCCGAACAAGGCTATTGTGGTCGACAGTTTTCCTTTGCCTCAAACGGAAGAACTTCTACATAGATTGGCCGGGTCACAGTGTTTTTCGAAGTTGGACCTTGCCTCGGCTTACCATCAAGTACCACTTAGCCCTGAGAGTCGGGAATTGACCAAATTCATTACCCATGATGGCCTCTTCCGCTTCAAACGAGTGTGTTTCGGCCTTGCTTCGGCTTTTCAGAAGATGATGCACTTAATTTTAAAAGGGTGCAAAGGTGTCCTCTTCTACATCGACGACATCATAGTCCATGGCACCTCCCGACAGGAGCACCTGACCAACCTTCGTGCTGTTCTCGAGCGCCTGTCCCAAGCCGGACTCAAGCTCAACCACAAATGTGTCTTCGATGTTCCGAAGCTCACTTTCTTGGGGCATGTTGTCAGCGGTGAAGGACTGTTTCCGCTTTCTTCTGCCATCGAGGCGATTACGAAGGCTCCGACTCCATCTAACATCAGCGAGCTTCGCTCCCTCCTTGGACTTGCGGGTTTCTACTCCAAGTTTATCCCGCATTACTCCGACGTCGTTGAGCCTATGCGCGCCCTACTTCGAGGCAGCGACTCCGCCTTCACTTGGACTGCGGCTGCGGATTCAAGCTTCAAACTACTGAAGTCCATGTTGACGTCATGTGACGTGTTGCATTTTTTTGATCCTGCCCTTCCCATGGTCGTAACGACTGACGCTTCCGGATATGCCCTTGGGGCAGTGCTTTAGCAAGACAACGGCCATTCCCTGCAAACTGTTGCGTTTGCCTCCCGTACCTTGACACCCCAAGAAAGAAAGTACTCTGTTGGTGAACGTGAGGCCCTAGCTTGCGTTTGGGCGTGCGAACGGTGGCACGTGTATTTGTGGGGCCGGCCTTTTGTTCTACGCACCGACCACAGTGCACTTGTCATTTTGCTGTCGACGAAAGGAACGGGCCATCGGCCGTTGCGAATTTCATGTTGGTCGGCTCGCCTGTTGTGCTACAACTACACTGTAGAGTACCGCAAAGGCAATGACAACTCTGTTGCGGATGCTCTGTCTCGCCTTCCCTTACCGACCACATCGTGCAGTGAGCCCAGTGAGTTCGACGCTAGTGACGACGACTTCGTCTGCCTGCTATCGCCAGCCGTGACTCTACAAGAGCTTCAAGAGGCAACCATTAGCGACGAGGCAGTTGCTCAAGCCATTCAGTTTACATCGGCGACATGGCCGGACAAGAAATCCCTACCGGAGAACCTTAGGCCATACTATCTCCTGCGCTCGGAGCTGTCCGTCGTGCAAGGCGTCTTGTACCGAGGTGACAGGCTCGTCGTTCCCGAAAGTTTGCGACGACGCCTCATGGACATCGCGCACGATTCACACCCCGGGATCAGCCGCACGAAAAGTCGACTGCGAGAGCTCTACTGGTGGCCGCGAATGAACGAGCACGTCGAAGAAATGGTACGGACATGCGTCGTGTGCCAGTCCTGTGACAAATCGGCTTGTCCGGTGGCAGCTCCTCTGAAACCTGTCGCCTTCCCAGAGAAACCTCGGGATAAGGTTGCCATTGATATCGCGGGGCCTTTCGACCAAGCTCCCAGTGGCTGCCGCTTCGCGATTACTCTCATGGATTATTACAGTAAGTGGCCAGAAGTTGTCTTCGCTGATGCCATCACAACTCAAACCGTTCAAGAATTCCTGCTTGGCCTCTTCGCTCGTGAGGGTTACCCTCAAGAGATTGTCTCTGACCACGGACCTCAATTTTCATCGATGGCCATGCAAACTTTCCTCCGCGAACGGGGGATACGCCATTGCTACTCTTCAGTGTACCATCCCCAAGCTAATCGACTCGTTGAACGATTCAATCGAGTGCTTAAGTCCTACATTCAGCTAGCTCTGTGCGAGCGACGCGACCTACGTACAGCGATTGTGGACTACCTCGGTGTCTACCGCTGTACGCCCCATGCCACGACAGGAATTGCACCAGCTGTCCTACTTCATGGCCGGTTGCCCCGCACATGACTTAACGTCGTAGGACTGCCGGATCAGTCCTTCTCAATGGATCCGACAAAAGCGCTTAAGCTTTTGCGGCAGAGGCTTGACGAGAAACAAGCGCAATACAAGCTTTATGGAGACCAGCGGAGTGGCGCCCAGTGTCGTGACTTTCAGATTGGCCAGTACGTGCGTGTCCGCAAACCAAATGTGCGAGGCAAACTGTCAGCTCGGTTTTCGGAGCCTCGGAAGGTTGTGGAGCAGCGTGGACCTGCATCTTATCTGCTGGATGATGGGCGAGTGTGGCACTCGTCCAAGTTTTCTGCGGTTCGCCCAGAAGTAGTTCAGCAGCAACTGTCCTCCTCAGCTCCAGCAGCCCTTTTCGCTGATATTTCGCCGCCTATCGACGGCAACCGAATGCCGCCGCCCAGTCCACAGTCCGGAATCGTGGTCCAGGGTCCTTCTTCGGACGCGCCTTCAATCCATATGATGCCAGCCGTTGCGCCCGCTCCGGAATCGGCAGCCGCTCCTCAACCCTCGTGTAGTAAATCCACAGCGGCAACTGCGGCTTCACCTCCTGCGCCGCCTCGCTGAAGTACTCGCAAAAAGAAGCGGCCCGCATGGTTCAAAGACTATGACATCCGCTAGACATTTTGTTTTTTTTAAGTGCGGCGGAAATGTGATAAAGATGAAGTGTGGCAAGTGCGCTGCACGCACTCGCGTGCATGGGGGGAGAAGAGACGACGAAGTAGGAGAATACAGATCGGCTCGACCGTATGCTACGTGTACTGTTTCATTGCTAATTATCATTACTACGATACAACAGATATTATCTACCCGCACTACTCAGCCGCATCTTTGATGCAGGCATTGACATTAATAAATGCAGCAATGCTGACCTCCGGGCGTTCTTTCACTAAATAATTCTCTTTTTTTATGGTTTGTGGCTGTTACGTATATGGTCGAAATATGCAGGTTCGTTGAAAGCTTAGCATAACCCGACAGCACGCCAATATCATGTTGTCTTCATTCATGTATGTTGAAAATTGTTCTTTTTTATACGTTGTCAATGTGTTGAATGCTGTGAAATTAAGTGCTATAATCTGTATATAGAATGTTTAAATCATGCTTCCAGTGCATGCTTTGAATTTTGTATATAACTTGTTCTTTATGTTATATTGTGCGCTTAGTTTGTGTTTCCGCTATTCATTCATGGATTGTGAATTATGCCTTAGGTTTATGTATGCCTTTCTTGTTTGCATGTGACCAATGGTGCCACTGTTGCTGGATGTTGTGGGCCTTGGGAGCTTGCCAAGCTACGGCATTTCTTCCCGGGGCCCACTGCTCTGTAGCAAGAAATAAATAAACTGAAACTGAAACATAAAACCCTTGGTGTTTATTTCTCCTCTCATCTACAGTGGGACAGTCATGCAGACTACCTGCGAAAGCTTTCGGCTGTTACTGGAATATTGTCACGTGGCCGAATGATCCTTCCTCAAACTGCTAAACTCCAAATATATCATGCCTTGTTTCTTCATATATATATTATTGCATGTTAGTCTGGAGTACAACTAAAACAAAGTTCTACTTCTTCAGAAAAAGCAATCCTTCATGTAGCGAATACACAGCCAATGCACACAACTATGCATACTTTACTGCATGTAACACGATACGATGATACGAGTTGATTGTATATATAAATTTTGATTACTACAGGTTATGTATTTTTCTACATCTGGTGCTAAAAAGAAAGGGTCGGACTGCGTCAGCAGCCCTTCGGTGAAGATGTACTCTTACGAGTATAAGCTTTTAGACAGCCTGATCTGATGCAAGCGTGTGAAATTTGTGTGTCATTCGCATGAGTGTTCTGGTGATTGTGTTCTTGAAGGAAAAAAAAATTGTATAAATGTGTGCCATCGATCTTTCAATAAAACTAGTTGAGAGTAGCACTTGTCCCATTCGTCTTCGGTTCCTTGTCTATTTTTTGTCACGCTACAAGCATCCCCTGAAGTAAAATGACCAGTAAATGCAGTAAATATCATACATACTCCTATCATCAACTACCCTGACGATCATAGCATTATCTTCGATCATCAGTGCTGTTTTTGCAAGGGCTACTCATGCGACACCCAACTTGCCGGTTTTATTTACGACATACATGCACTGACTGACGCTGGTTTTCAAGTTGAAGCAATATTTTTCGATTTTTCTTAAGCATTTGATTGCATTCCTCACCAAAGGTTGTTAAGCTTTCACAACTGAACATTCACCCTTATAATATTGCATGGATAGCAGATTTCTTCTCATCTAAAATCCAGTTCACAGCAGTTAACAACTCAAACTCATGTTTTGCTAATGTTACGTCTGGAAGGCAGTTTACTTTTTCTCATTTATATTAATGATTTACCCAGTTACGTGACGTCTATAATCAGGCTATTTGCTTGTGATTGTGTGCTTTATCGATGTATACCCTGCAACGCTTACAACCAATTACTACAGTCTGATCTAGAAGCGATAAGCACAGTGTTCTAATTGGTTAATGCCATTAAATCTTTCCAAATCTAAGGTCATGTAATTCACCAACAAGCCACATGTTCTTACCACCTACTCTCTTCATAGCTATAGTGTAGAACTCGCCACAAGTTACAAGTATCTTGGCGTGAACCTTCAGTCCAACTTATGGAATAATCACATTAATCTCACTCTTGCCTCCGCTAATGCTACTTTCAGACTTCTCAAACATAATTTGAGAGGCCGCAACAAATGTAAAAAAATCTTGCGCATACCACATTATTCAGTCCGAAACTCTTCATACACGTCTGCCATTTGGGATCCTCATCAGACTTATATCATAAGTAACATCAAAGCCTTGCAAAACCGTGCTGCGTGATTCATCTTTTCTGATTATTCATGTTACACCAGTGTCACCTCATTGAAGTTTACAGCCGAGTAAGAAAATTTCCTGCCTATCACTTTCCGTAACCTTTATCACCATCCTTTCCTTCATAGTGAATTCTTTCAGCCACTGCCTATTGCCTTTACATGTCGTGATCATCCTCACAAAGTTAAACACATTAACTACCAGCCATCCCATTATGCATATTCTTTTTTACCCTGCACAGTAACTGAACTTTACCATCACACATTGCCATATGCGACCTAAATAAGTTCCAACACCTTAATCACGCATGTTTCAACAACTAAAAAGGTTTTTTTCAGCGTACTGTCTTCTGCCTTGTCTTCTTTTATTTTTCATATGTACTTCAGCGCACTTTTTCCGGCGTTGTCTTTTCCTTGCGGTGCTGTTATCTGTTCCTAAAATTCTGCTGCTATGTGCATTGTTCAGACTCTTCTTGTGGATGTCTATTTTTCATTGATATTTGTGAAACCACAGCGGTGGCCAAGTTGTTGAGCATCTGTCTCGTATGCGAGAGGTGCGGGGCTCGATCCCCAGTGCCGCCGGGTACCCACCGGTGATACAATGGGTACAAGCTTTCCCCTGGCCTGGTGCTCGGCTTCTTTAGGGTGAAATATGTTTGGGAAATGGGTCTTTGACCCCACCTTGAGAAAAAGAAAATTACCTTGTGTCATGGCGCTCTTTGGCCATAGATGCCTTTGCACCATAAAAAAAAGATGTTTGTGATTTCATCGGTTTGGTTTAGTGCATTATTATAACCTTGAAACAATGCCTTGTACCCACTTCCCCCCCCATGTAATAACCTCGAATGAGGGCCTTTGGGGATATTTTAAATAAATAAAATAAATAAACTGAACATTCATTATGAATGCTCAATATTTGTTGGTTTGCATTCATGATACAACAGCATGTGATTAGCAGTAGCAGTAAGTGTTTATTTTAAAATTAACAAAAAGGAAGGAAAAGATTTTTGCCAGCCCCGGCCTCTGTCATCGATACTGAAGCACCTGAGCTGGGGCAGCGGAAATACAGGACAGCAGGCAGTTTGAAGAAATGAAATGAAGAGGTGAGCGGACAGTAAGAAAGGATAGAGGATGAGGTGATAAATACACTATTTACATAATACATTTGTACAAGTCGCGCGCGTGCAGAGTTAATAAAAGAACGGAAAAACACGCGCACAACAGTTCGCACACAACAGCTGCAGCAGGGTGCCCAGCTGTTAATCGTCCGAGGTTGCACACGCGGAGCGTTCGGTCACTGCACGGCACTACTTGATGCAAAACAGACGGGATGTCAAGCCCCTCTGTTCGAGAAGTGCACAGAGGCTCACCAAGGTTCGCTCACGGGTGTGCGCACTGCCCTGCAGCCATAATACCAATATTTTACAGGCATAACTTCAAAGCAGTAAGCATGCATATGCACTACAAGAGTAGTATGTGAATAAGGAGTGGGTGCAGGTAACCAGTAACATCACTGTTGCTTGCAGAGTATTTAAGAATAGAAAGCACAGAGCAAAACACAGGATATGAAAGATTTGTGAAAAATTGTATTTATTATTTTTTTGCAACTACCTTTGTAGCTATGCTCAGGTCATTCAAACAGGTTACTACTTTAGCTCAAGTGTTTTGCAATCTGGTCAACATCGGAGTTCAGTTTTGTTGCCAGTTCTGTGTAATTTATATGTAAACAATGTAATAAGAACATAGCACACTACTAATACAGCACACACAGCACACCACAGTAATAAGCACAGCGTCACGAACAACCAGCGGAACCATCCAGGCACAGATCAGAGACCGCGTTTAGTCCAGAGCACGCACGAGCGACCGAGCGTTCGGCGCTCGAGCGCCACAGTGTTCGGCGGTTCTCGTCGTCTTCTTCGTTGAGCGCCAGCGTCTAAAGATTCTAAAGCCCGTGTCCAGTCTTACAATTCCCCCCGGGCGAAAGGGCGCCATCCTGGCGGCCTAGGGCGATGTGACGACGGCGGGGTTGTAGTAAGGTTTGAGGCGGGTCGTGTGGACAATTTCGCAGCCTCGGCGGCGATGATCAGAGGATGGCGTAAGGGGTTCGATGAGGTAATTGACGGGGGATGTCTGCTGAA
Source organism: Amblyomma americanum (assembly GCF_052857255.1). Classification (NCBI taxonomy): domain Eukaryota; kingdom Metazoa; phylum Arthropoda; class Arachnida; order Ixodida; family Ixodidae; genus Amblyomma; species Amblyomma americanum. The sequence continues at coordinate 392,335,038 of NC_135497.1, read as the reverse complement.
GAATACGGTAGGGTCCCTGGTACTTGCTAACAAGTTTGGACAAAAGGCCGGGACCTGAGGAGGGTACCCAGAGCCAGACCAAAGAGTCAGGTTGGTAAGCGGGAGGAAGTGCAGGGGGATCACATCACGGGTGCTTTTCTGCTGCTGCTGGGCATGAGAAGTGAAGGACCGGGCAAGCTGTCGGCATTCTTCGGCATAAGTTGCGGCTTCAGAAAGAGCTGTAAATTCGGAAGCATCAGGGCGGTAAGGTAGAATGGTGTCCATTGTGCAAGAAGGCTCACGGCCGTACAGGAGAAAGTACGGAGAGAATCCGGTGGTGGCTTGAGCAGCGGAGTTATAAGCGTATGCGACAAAAGGGAGAACGCGGTCCCAGTTACAATGGTCGGAAGCAACATACATGGCCAGCATGTCGTCGAGGGTGCGATTAAAACGCTCAACCATGCCATTTGTCTGGGGATGGTAGGCGGAGCTGGTGCGGTGAACAACGTTGCATTCCTGAAGGAGAGCTTCTACAACTTCTGAGAGGAAGGCCGGACCTCTATCACTGAGCAGCTCTTTGGGCGCACCATGGCGAATAATGATGCGATGGAGAATGAAGGACGCAATGTCGTGGGCTGTAGCAGATGGTAAAGGCGATGTTTCAGCGTAACGTGTAAGGTGGTCGATGGCAACGATGATCCAGCGGTTCCCGGCTGATGTGCTGGGAAGAGGGCCATAGAGGTCGATGCCAACACGCTCGAAGGGCTGTACTGGGCAAGGCAGCGGCTGCATAGGAATGGTGGGTCGGCGACGTGGATGTTTCCGTCGCTGGCATGCAGTGCAGGACTGAACGTACTGGCAGACGTAATGGGCCATCCCACGCCAGTAGTACCGCTGTCGTAGATGGATGAAAGTCTTCAAGAATCCGGCATGGGCACACTGGGGATCATCGTAGTAGAAAGAGCAAATGAAGGAGCGCAGATGTGTCGGAATGACGAGAAGCCACTTGCGACCATCCGGGAGATAGTTGCGGCGGTAAAGGAGCTCGTCTCGGATGGCGAAATGGTGGGACTCACGACGGAGAGCACGGGAAGGAGGTCGAGACGATTGGCCAGATAGGAGATCAAAAAGGCAAATGATCCACGGGTCTTTGCATTACTCGGAAGCCGTATCAGCGAACTCAAACTTCAAAGACGGCAGGGCGGATATACAAGGCGCTGCCTCAGATGGTACAGGGGAACGTAAGAGGGCATCAGCATCGGCATGTTTGCGGCCGGAACAATAGATAACGCTAATGTCGTGCTCTTGGAGTCGCAGAACCCATCGCGCCAGTCGACCAGAGGGATCTTTCAAAGAGGACAGCCAGCAGAGGGCATGGTGATCGGTGACAACGTCAAAAGGGCGCCCGTACAGATAGGGGCGAAATTTGACAATCGCCTAAAGGATGGCTAAACACTCCTTCTCGGTGACAGAATAGTTGGCTACAGCTTTTGTGAGTGTCCAGTTAGCGTAAGCGACAACGTATTCGTCAAAGCCTTCCTTGCGTTGAGCGAGTACTGCACCGAGGCCGACGCTGCTGGCATCGGTGTGGAGTTCCGTCGGAGAACGAGGGTCGAAGTGACGCAAAATTGGTGGAGTGGTGAGGAGGCGACGGAGTGTCGTAAACGCTTCATCACAGGCTGGCGACCAGGCCGAAAGGTCGTGGCTGGAAAGGAGCTTGTTCAGGGGGTCGACGATAGTGGCAAAATTGCGGACAAAGCGGCGGAAGTAGGAGCATAGGCCGACGAAGCTGCGGAGGTCTTTTACAGAAGTGGGCTTTGGAAATGCAGCCACAGCTCGCAACTTGGCCGGGTCCGGGAGACCGCCATCTTTCGACACGACATGACAGAGAATGGTGAGCTGCCGAGCTCCGAAGCGGCACTTTTTCAAATTAAGTTGGAGGCCAGCGTCGGCCAGGCAGAGAAGAACAGCCTCGAGGCGCTGGAGGCGAGACGGAAAGTCCGAGGAAAAGATTACAACGTCGTCTAGATAACAAAGGCATGTGTGCCATTTGAGCCCTTGGAGTATGTTGTCCATCATGCGCTCGAATGTGGCGGGTGCATTGCAGAGTCCGAAGGGCATGACATTAAATTCATAGAGCCCCTCGGGTGTGACGAATGCAGTTTTTGGGCGATCGGCCTCCGTCTTTTTTCTTGACCAGATCCACTGGCGATGCCCACGGGCTGTGAGACGGTTGTATCACGTGACGCTGGAGCATGTCGGTCACCTGGGCGTCAATGATGCTGCGCTCAGAGGCTGACACGCGGTACGGACGTTGGCGCAAAGGGGCATGCGTTCCAGTGTCAATACAGTGGGTAACGGTGGTGGTGTGGCCCAAGGAAGGTTGCCGGTAGTCAAACGAAGCTTGAAAACGCTGCAGAACGGCTACAAGCTGGTCTCGTTGAGTAGACGTCAGGGCGGCGTCGACGGAATGGTGAAAAATATCGACAGACGACTGATTCGTGATGGGAACAGGCGTAATGGCGCTGACGTGAAGGCCGGCCGTGCTAACGACGAGGGGGTATGCAGAGGCGGGATCGAGAACAGCAACTTTACCAAGCGATTGGCCATGGAGTAAAGTGGTAGGGCAGAAGAACGGGTTGGCCACATAAATAGCGCTGGAGCCACGAACAATTGTCAGCACAGCATGAGGCAGCAAAACAGACTTCTGCTCAGTGCATCGTAAAGAGGGGGTATAAGTCACAGTTGCATCTGAGAGCACAGCACAAGAAAGAGGCACCAGCACTGAAGAGAAACGTGGAACGTCTGTGTCCTCTGAGACGACCACAGTAGTGGCAGCAGCACCGGTTACGTCCAAGGGGGCGTCACTGTAGGGCGACAAGTCAAGCTGAGCACGGGCGCAGTCAATAACAGGGTGATGTGAGGAGAGGAAGTCCCAACCAAGGATAACGTCATGAGAGGAGCGGGCGAGGACGATGAACTCGATTGTGTAGGGAACGTTCCCGATGAGCAGGCGGGCGGTGCAGGCGGCTAACGGTCGAATGTCCTGAGCGCTGGCCGTGCCGAAAGAAACGGGAGGAAGGGGCGTCGTCACTTTTTTGAGTCTGCGACAGAGGGTGTGACTGAGAACCGAAACGGCTGCGCCAGTGTCAACAAGTGCTTCGACGGCGACTCCTTCAACGAAAACAGTAATATTGGCAGGTGCAGAAACAGGTCTTAAGTGAGCCGCTGATGACGCAGTTCTTGCCTCCGGAACTGCGGTGGTTAGTTTTCCGCGTGGACGGCGGGTTGGCGACGGAGCATTGGAGAACGGGAACGACGGCCAGGAGACGGCGAGCGGTGGGAGCGGGGATGGTAACTAGGAGAGGAATCCGGAGGCGGAATGTGTAACGCAGGCGAGGACGACGGCGGAAGGTCGTACGTTGGCTCACGCCTATAATTGTAGGGACGGTGGTCACGACTGCGACACAAACGAGCCACATGACCAGCGATGCCACAGGCGTAGCAAATAGTGCGGTTGTCTTGTGTGCACCAGGGGTTGAGTGGCTGCAGCTGTGATCGGGGGTGGGCAACCGGATGGTAAGGTGGGGTTGCAGGTCGCTGGGGTCTAACTGCCGGGTAGGTGGCCTGTAGACGGGCAGCAGGTGAGGGCCGCGACCGCAGGTGGTAGGCAATGCGCGGGTGCGAAGCTCCAGGGCGAGGGATCGTTGGCACCTCCACCACTTGTAATAAGAACACAGCACACTACTAATACAGCACACACAGCACACCGCACCACAGCACAATAATAAGAGCACAGCACAGTAATAAGCACAGCGTCACGAACAACCAGCGGAACCATCCAGGCACAGATCAGAGACCGCGTTCAGTCCAGAGAACGCACGAGCTTCGGAGTGTTCGGCGCTTCTCGTCGTCTTCTTCGTTGAGCGCCAGCGTCTGAACATTTTAAAACCCGTGTCCAGTCTTACAACAATGTCTTCTGATATCACTCATTTTAGGTTATTTGAATATGCATACATTACCATTCATCTCTGTTGTCACTTTTCTCTTAACTTTGCTATGGCCTGTTCAGAAGTGGACGCTCTTCTTTTATAAACTGGTAATGAAACAACCAAATCTCTGCCGATCAGCAAAAAACTAAGCGTCTGTTTTTGTAGCTCTCACGAAAAGCTAAAGATTGTGCCACCTTATGCCAGATTTGCCAGATTTATGCAAACTGCTTCAGTTGCCTACAAGGTGGTTCGCCAGGGCATTCGTTATTGCTACTCCTGACGGCTCTAATCGGCTACTCGTGTATACTGGTTGGGGACGCCTTTCGTTTGCACTTTGCACCGCACTCAGCCATCCTGCATCACACCCATCACTGAATTGCTCGCAGACATTGTGTAGCACACAAGCAGCTCGGACCACAATGTTCACATTGTGAATACTGCACTCGAGGCCTTTCAACAGCATTCTGAAGCGTGCCTTAACACGTCCAAACGCATTTTCTACGACACGTCTGGCACTTGACAGATGGTAGTTGAAGGTCTGTGCGGACGAACCAGCAGTTCCAGAAAAGGAGTAGGGCTTCATTACATTCCTCTGCAGGGCGAACGCTTGGTCAGCAAGAAGCACTGGGCCAACTTGCACCCCTTGAATTGTCCTGGTTTCTAATTGAAACAGGTCACTGTCTAAAATACGCGGAAGTCATGAAAGTTTGAAACACTGCAGAGTCATTATTTTTGCCAGGACTCCCACTGTTGGTGCACAAAAACTTGTACTTGTGGTCAACCACAGCGAGGAGGATGATGCTGTACCACCCTTTATAGTTAAAATAATCTGCCGCCTCTTCCTTTGGAGGGCACACCTCGATGTGGCAGCCATCCAGGGCACCAACACCTTGAGGAAAGCCACAAACTGCAGCGAACTGGCGCATGTGCTCCTGCAATTCATGCAACTTCGGGAAACACACAAGTTGAGCTTCCAAGTTGTTCACAATTACGGCGCAGAACTCGCGATATATCATGTTCACAGAGGCAGGGCTCACGCCAAAAAGGTTCGCTACAGTCCGCTCTTCAGCTGACGTTGCGAGGCGGTAAAGGCCAATCGCCACGCGTTTTTCCAGAGCGATTGCCTTTCGCATGCTGGTGTCTTGCCGACACATGTTCTCGCAAACGCCCACAATATAGTGAAATGTGGGGCGGTTCATTCTGAAATTATCGCGGAAGCCGCTGTCCGGAAGATGGGGCAGCGTCGTCTCGTACCACGAATTTGGGCGTGGATACATCCATAACGCTCGCTGCCGCGTGCATTGAAGAACCGCCGCCAACAAAAGGCGTTTCGATCGCCTGCGATGCGCCTACTTTTCGCTTCCAGCATGTCGATTTCGGCGCTCAGAGCAAGCCGCTGCATGCGGAGACGTTGAAGTGCTGCCTGATGCGCCGCAAACACAGCCCAAAACTCAACGTCGGCGTCGTCCCCACCGTCCGCCACAGGCCCGCGTGAAGCCATCGCAGCCTGAATGCTGAATGTCAACACACTCACAATACACGATATTGCACACACAGAACGTAAGCAGGCAATTAGACGCCGCACGTGACTGCACTGATCACGTACACGAGGTGCGCTTGCAATCAAAAGAGGCACAATGCTCCCACGACGGTTCCTAGCACAGTAGTGGCTACAAGTGGCTATTATGCCGGCTAAAAAGTCAGCTAAAACCATCGTTTGTAGACTTCTTTTTGCTTTTCGTTAATGTCCGCCACATGCGTAACCAAAGCTCTGCCCCGCAGGGGGTAGTGCGATAAACAACCTTTTTTTTCTTTCATTTATCCTTTTTAAAGTAACCGTATTTAATAATACACTGGTATACGTGCAGTCACAAATTCGCAATGGAAGTGATCACATGGTGGTTTCCGTCACACTAACCGACATGCCTAAACCGCGTGTAAGCGCGGCCAACTACGGTTTGCGCTAGCCATAGTTAAGTCCTATAACCACAGTTAAGCTTAACCATGGTTAAGGCTGCCCGTGTAAAGAGGGTATTACCGCGTGTTAAAGCGGCGGCCTAATGTTTCGCGCGTGTGCAACTTATAATTGCAAATTACGAGGCCACTGCTTCGTTTCTGAACGTTGCTTAAGTTGCGCACAAAGTCGGCTTAGGGAATGCACTTGCACTAAGTTATTACGTTTGATTTAGTATCTCTATTAAGCAGACACCCACTGCGCAGTGTAGCAGTGAATTCGCTAGAGTGGAGCAAAAAAGAGCTTTTCTCATTAAAAAAATCATGAAATGAAAGTCATTTGATTTTTTTAGAAGGAAGCCTTCTTGGGCTGGTTTTCAGATACTCGCGCAAGAAGAGCGTGCAAAAACTCTCTAAAATACATAAAGTACATACATATAGGCGGGTTATTATGCCCAGAAATCGGACAAAAGCAACAGCTTGAGCTCTGTCTGTGCACTTCTCAAAAAAGTATTTTTTTTTTATTAGCGGCGTGGCTAAGCCATATATAGTTACACGAATCATTACAACTGGGTCATGCCAGCCATATTCGTTAATTCATAATTTTACCAGACCTTCTCGAAGAAATTGTAGTGGTTAGTTGCAGCCGCTTCTAGTTCCCAGTATTAAGAAGGATAGAATTCTACAGACCCGTAGTTATCTGTCTGGATGGTGTCGTCGACGGCCTTAGGCCCGTTTCACATGCATGCGATTTTCGCCTGCGACACTGCGAACTCCGTCGGTCTGCGACTGGGGAGGGCCGTCGGTCTAGTCGCAGACGGCTTGCGATTGAGTTCCGTCCGGTTGGTACTAAGTCCCAGCTTCGGTGTGTTCGCTCAGCGACTGAACAATGGGGAGCGCCGAGACTGCCTGCGACGTGCGGTCACGTGGGAGCTGTTGCCGCGGTGGAAGCAAAACTGTTTATTCTAAAGAAAACATTAAAATAATGCCCCACATCTAAAAATACACTCGTCAGAACATCATCAACATATTTTTGTAGCGTTTCTGTAGCGTTTAATCATGGATTGGCTTTGCAAACATCAAGAAACCTTGACTGTACCTTTGACCGAATTCGCTGCGGAATTTCATGCGAACGCACTGGCCGACTGTTTTCATTCTAGCTGCAGCACGTGAAACGGGCCTTATGCGACAGAGCGTTTCCTCTGTGGCGGTATATGCACACTCGACTGACCACCACCGAAGTCGCCGTCACGTCGTTGCTCAACTCAAAATCAGCGAACAGACCGAACAAAAGTCGATGGCAGCAGTACACAGCGAGCGAATTCGTTTGGAAATTGTTGTGAAGCACCTTAGAACAAAATTCATCAGCGGCGGAGCCCGCGCCAGACCTCGCCGCGCCGCGCCTCGACGGCATCGACACGCTCCTTCTTTAGTTTCTCCTGTGCGAGAGCTCCCTCTGGCCGGCGCGAGCTGCTGACAGCTTAATTTGGCTTCATTGAGTTTTTTCGTCGTAACTATGCCTCTATCTCCGACTGCGCAGTCGGAAAATATTCGTTGTTTATCCAACTCCACACATATACCACGAAAGTGTCCGTTAAGAAAAAGATTAATAAAACTTCAAATTCTTGAACTCGCCCAAGCGCAGCCCGGGAGCTCAAACGAGTGTTAGAGCGTTCGAATATTAAACTGTTATAAATAATAAAATATAGTATCAATCTTCTATCCAGTATAATGGATTGTGCAAAGTTTGCCAACACCTGCCAGTATACTTTTAACACTGGATAAGAGGTGGCAAGCCAAGGCGAATATAGCCAGGTTTCGAAAATGGCTTAGCCTATTCTGGCAAAGAGTGGTAGAACTCTGGCTAACATGGCCCATGTTAGCCAGGCTTTGAAAATGGCTTAGCCAATTCTGGCAAAGAATGGGAGCAGTCTGGCTAACATAGCCCATCATAGCCATGAATATTTGATGGCACAGCCAATATCAGATCCTCATTTGCAACTCTGGGCCTACTTAGGGCCACGCTTTGCTAGTGGCTTTCTAAAATTGGCCCGCTGTCATGTGCTACCTGGGTCGTCTTAGGAAATGCACTTGCACTAAGTTGTTACGTTTGATTTAGGATCTCCATTAAGCAGACACCCACTGCGCAATGTGGCAGCGAATTCTCTAGAGTGAAGCAAAAAAGCGCTTTTTTAATTAAAATATTTATGAAATGAAAGTGATGCGATTTTTTAGACCGAAGCCCTCTTTTGCTGGTTTTCAGATACTCGCGCAAGTAGATCGTGCAAAAACGCTTTCAAATACATAAATTCCATAAAAATCGGCCGGTTAATATGCCCAGAAATAAAAAAAGGCGACAGCCTGAGCTCTGTCTGTGCACTTCTGAAAAAAAGTATATATTTTTTATTAGCGGCCTGGCTAATCCGTATATATTTACACGAATCATTACAACGGGGCCATGCTAACGCGCATTCGTGAATTACTAAATTTACGAGACATTCTAAAAGGAATTTTAGTGGTTGGATGCGCCGAACGGACAGAACACAAGTCTATGGCAGCAGCATCATTACTATACAGCGAGCGAATGCGTTTGGAATGCTTCCGAATGCGTTTGGAAATTGTTGCGAGGCACCTTACAACTCAACTGATCAGCTACTGAGCCCGCGGCAGACGTCGCCGCGCCGTGCCTCGACGGCGTCGAAAGTCCACCTTTAGTTTCTCCTGCACGAGAGCTCCCTCTGGCCGGCGAGATCTGCTGACAGCTTCGGTATCATTGAGTTTTTTTTCAAAACTATCGTTTATCTCCGACTGCACTGTCGGAAAATATTCGTTGTTTAGCAACTTTACGCATATACTGCGAAAGTATTCGGTAAGAAAAATATGAATAAACTACAAACTTTTGAACTCGCACAAGCCCAGCCCAGGAGCTCAAACGAGTTTTAGCGCGTTCGAAAATTATAAATTGACGAGATGGTACTCGACATTAAAAATCAATTTTTTACCCAGTATAATGGATGGTACAACGTTAACCAACACCAGCCATATACTTTTAACACTGAATAAGGGGAGGCAAGCCAAGGCCAATATAGCCAGGTTTCGAAAATGGCTTAGGCATATATGGCAGAGTGGGAGAACTCAGGCTAATATGGCCCACGATAGCCAGATTTCAAAAATGGCTTAGCCAGTTCTGGCAAAGAGTGAGAGAACTCTGTTTAACATTACCCATGATAGCCAGGTTTTGAAAATGGCTTAGCGAATTCTGGCAAAGAGTGGGAGAACTCTGGCTAGCATGGCCCATGATAGCCATGATTTGATGATGGAACAGCCAATATCAGATGCTCATTGGCAACTGTGGGCCTTCTTAGGGCCACGCTTTGCCATTGGCTTTCTAATATTGGCCGGCTGTCTTGTGCTACCTGGGAATGCTGCTTTCTTCGCGCTTTAAATTATAAGCTCTGTGTTTCGTTTTTACGGCGCGTATATCATTCGTATATGCTTCTGTGTAACTAGAATTGATAGTAAAGAAGGTCCATATAATGCCGCAATGAAATGAAGCTCTGTTTCTTGTTTCTTTCCTGTACCATTGTAAGTTTAATAAAGCTGGTTTAAACAATTTGGCTACGATTATTTGTGAAATAGAATAGGAAGGTCTCTGTTTTGTAGTTGACGTTTTCGTATTTACTTGATTGCTTTTATCATTACACTCTATATACGAGCATGTTTTATTAAACAGTTGCCGAGTATGAAAATTCGTTTGTGTGAGACATCATAGTGAGGAGCCTACCTCACATGGGCACCAGACAAACTATTTTATTCACGCTTTCATTAGGAACAATGCTCCTCTCTCTCAGCATGAAAAAAATTGTTCGGTTGCCCCCCCCCCCCCCCCCCCCCCCTCAACAAAATTCCTGGCTACGTGCCTATCGGGAGGTAACCTCGAGCGGAACAAAGAGGCGGCGGCGCTGCAGTCGACCGCGCTTCAAAGAGCCGCAGCATTCGGGCCGCCATGCGTCAGCGCACCATCATCGTTTCTCCTGCAGCAAAGCAGCTTCAACTCCTTTATGCGGGCTATCTTAGCTGATAGGATTAACGAACACCACGAAATAATGGAATACTATTTATAAATTAAATATATTTATTTGATGATTTCTTAGCTGGACTCCTTGTTGTATATCTGAAAAGATATATTAGTGTTTCGCCGCCACCGTTTGCCCTTCAAATTAAACTATGTTCTGTAAGAAGTTCCCAGAGACTAATAAGAATCAAACGCCTGAGTTTCTGAAAGTGCGTTGTGGCATTAACGATGGTCACACTAATTATATTTTAAATGAGCTGTCATGCAAAACAGCAGGGAAGAAGGTACATAATTTCTTTAAAATCTACATCTCGTTGAATTTGACGCAGTTTTTTCGATTTATTGCCGCCATTGGGCATAAGTTTTCGATGAAGGTGGGAAACCTCTGTAAGATACGTTTCCTGGAAACACACACCACGAATTTCGCTGGCTTTGATGCTGGATTGTTGGTCACAAGATACAGTCCTCGCGCAATTGTATTCGCCTTATACTAAATTCCTCAAACCAACGGTGCATTTCTATAAAAGAACCTTTTCTTAGCAGTGTCCTAACTTTTCAATGCCTTAAAAAATTACAAAAGAAGGATGGGCGCGCTATGTCCTCAGTTCTTTCATTCCTTCCGTCCAGGTTTATTTCACCCAAAACTAACTCTCCGAGATGGATGCTTGTTTGGTTAGTTGGTTAAACATGATTTCAGTGGCAGCGCAAGTAGAAAGAAGGGACGAGATAGGACACATGAATAAAGCGGTCTTTACTCGTGTTTCCCACCTCGCGCCTTCGTTCAACTTGCGCTGCAACTGAAGTAACTGCCCGAGGTTATGCCACAAAAGGCATACACTGCATGACCAGGTCGCGTCACCAATGTGGCAATCAGCAGAGTTGACATGCTGAATGAAACTAGGAAAAATGAGCACAAGAATGTAGAAACCACGAGAACAAAAAAAAAAAACGACAGAGGGATTAGATGAAAAAGGCGAAATGCACTGTTTGCGCAATATAAGAGCTTCGGCCATAAACTATATATTATAAACTTCTATATATATATAATATATATATAATATAAAACTTATATAACTATAATATAATATAAACTATAATATAAACTTCGGCCATTTGAAAAAAAAATAATAAGATATACGAGAAAGAGATAACAGAGCGTTTATATTGCATTTTAACTTTAATTTATCTCATTTTTATTATCACTTTATCTTTACGTGTAGAACGGGGGTACGTGCATGTTGAATAAATAATTCAGAAATGTATCATCCCAACCTTTCAAAACCATCGTCCGTGCACGAGGTCGTTCCATCATTTTATTTTTCAAGTTCAAACAAAGCAGCAGCTTACGATAAAAAAAAAATTGGATGTCACATGCTGGAATAATTCAGGAAGGGCCCTGCTGTGTCGCATGACAAAAGACAGATTATCTCGAATTGTAACACATGGAAGAGCACAAAAAGGCATACGTGACGATTGCTTTATATTCACCCCTTAGCACTCGATCACCCCGTCTACCTTTTTAGTGCGGCCGCATATGCTGCGCTAAGATGCAATTTGTGTTTAAACATGAGCCAACTAGAATGCAAAGAGCGCCAAAATGTCGTCACACGATTTTGCGATTCTTTATTGGTCTTGGCGGCTCCTTTTGTTCCTCCTCTTTGTTGTGCATCGGAATTGGTTGAGACATTTATACTGATTTATGATATTAATGCGGCGTTTCTGGTCAAGAATTACCGGAGCCCTCCACTACGGCGCCCCTCTATGCTTGAGTCGCTTCGTGACGTTAAACCTCATAAAACAAAATATTTTTCATCATGTTCTTTTTTTGTGCGATATCTTCAGTAGACACTCTAGCACCCTGAGTTGCATCACGTGTATGCATGCTTTCTTGCCTCGTTGTGTCCTTTCATATAAATTTTCTTCTGTTTCGATACTTTCCAACGCTCTCAATGTTGCCCTCATGGCTGTGGTTGACGTAAAAATGACAAGAAGACGCAAGCATAAGCCCAGGAATCCATGCGGCGCCAAGTACTTCGATTCAATGTGTGTGCACCGAGGTCGGCTACACCAAAGAACTCCGTCTGCGGTGAAAGATTTGCTTCAGCGTCCCTTATATGCTGCAGCATCTGTAACATGACCGTCTCTTTGAACAGTGTGATGTGCGCAGCAAGCTTAATTATACGTGGTGCTTACCGGCAACTCGTCTGCTATCTTCGCTTTTATGTCTTTGCAACTGGATTGCTCTTACTCAATCAGACGTACAGTTAGGGAAAGGTATTGGAAGTGCGCCTGCGGAAAGCGTTTATGATGCGCACATAATCCCTAAAAATAAAACACGGCTTAATGTTTAGAAATTTACACGTAGCAGCGCCGCAAAGTAGGACCAGCTAAGTCAAAGAAAATTTGTCTGCCTAAGAAGCCGTTGCTCATCACGTTTAGGGAACAAAAAGAGATCATGTGCGCTCTTGGCCTGTTGCATATCCACTTGTCCTTACTACTGCATAATGGTAAACATCAGAAAGAGAGATACAGGAAATGAAAAGAAGATACGAATATACTTCGGAGAGAAGCAGTAGGACGAAGCGAAGGGCGGGCTGCCTCGCTTCAAGTGTAGGTGACGACAGTGCTGCCGCTTTTTTTTTTCCAAAACCGGTACGCGCTGAACAATAGCAGCCGTCCGCGATCGCGCCACCGTAAAATACTCGAGTACACTGTAGCCCAAATGCTTTGCATGCTATAAGGTCTAACTAAGACCCACTCGTTCACACTAGTTTTGCAGGCTGCAAGCGAGGTAAGGTGGGACCCGTGCACCCGAAGAATTTCAGGCTTAGCTGTTACATAAAAACATGCTGAAACCCTTACACATAGAACTTTTTGGGACTCACATGGACGCCAAATCATTAGGACGAGCAATATATCAGCTGGTATAAAGAGTGTCTTTTGAATGATTACGCTAAGGTTTTCTTATTCCTTTTCCCTAAACATATTCGACCTTTTTATTAGAGGTTACCCTCCTGTAAGGCGTCGTGAAATATTAAGCACTCACTGCGCTGGTTCACGAGCTGTCCGCGAAGTAGACTTCACGATGGGCAAGCGAAAGATGGGCTAGCATTTCATAGTGTATCTGATCGGGCCCTGGCGTGTTTTTTTTTGGCAGACAGTACACTATTTATTTCTTAGAGAGCAATTAAATTGTATTGTACCTTTGAACCTCCACTTAGTGGAATGTTTTTTTTTCGGCTTTATTTTTGTGTTTCAGAAATGACGGCATATTGTGAGACGAACTGGAAACTGTAGCGAAATGCTCCCCTAAAATGTCTGCCTGATCTCTTATGCTTAATTTTGTGCCAGGTTTTGTCAAAAGAGGAACTGTGAACGGTGAGAAATTGCCATTTAATTTTCGTACCTGCTTCCATAATTTTTAGATGCGATTTAACTGTTTATAGATGAAACATAAATGTGCCAAGAGGCTTCATCTGCACTGCGACGGACGTCCCGAGCTTTAGCTCTTACCTTTTTAAAATTTACGAACTTCTGCTGTGTCGGATACCTGAGAAATTTACCCCAAGCTCCATTTTCTTGTTTTCTTGCTTCCTTGCATTCTTTTGTTCACCACACTTTGTGTTTTTGCCGTACCACTCTTGAAGACTCGAGAATAGCTAAGTGTGGAGTAGTTATTATACAATTTGGGAACATTACGTTTCTCTCACCGATGCTGAGATTTTCTATAACTATGTTTTCTAAATTGGCTTGGGCTCTATAAAGTTGCCAGTCCGCTAAATGCAGCTTCTAACGTCGCGGCTTTGTTGGGATAATTTATGGTGGAGATGTCAAACTTATTACGAGAGGAAGGTGATCGCTGCTATATGGGTTGTCAATGATATCCCATTTAAAATATTTAAAAAACGATGGTAAATTAAAACACAAATCTAAACGGCTCAGATTGCCTGAGGCTACACAGGAGTTTGTGGCCTTTCCTGTGTTTTAAATATATATTATTTGTGAGAATAAAATGTTAAATTGTTTGCCCCCTAAAGTTGCAGTGCTGGCTTCCGCAAAAAGGGAAGTGAGCGTTAAAATCCTCAAGTTCCAGATATGGCTATGGAAGTTCAACTATATTTTTTTTAAAACCTTTGACTGCTAATGTAAAATGTGGAGGAATGTATAAAGAACAGAGTGCTAGTGTTTTGTAGCTGACGACGCTAACCGTACCTGCCTCATGCTTTGTATTAAGTCTGATTTCTTGAGCAGGGACGCCGCTTTGAACGGCAATCGCGACACCTCCCGAGAGCCTATTTGACTGCTCGCGATCGGGTGTAAAAGTTCGTTATTCTTTCAGGATATGCACAATTTGTGGACCAAGCTTGGTCTCCTGAAGACATAAAAACATGGATAACATTCACCCTAAAATATGTGTTATGTCACTGTAATTCCGCTTAAATCCTCTACAGTTCTACTGAAAAAAAGAACAATGTTTAGGGTTTTGAGAGGGAATGAAAGAGGATTTACTGATGTGGCGGGCCCGTGGGGATTGGGGGTTACATCGCGCGGATTGGGGGTTACATCCATCATCTCGCCAGAGGTGCTGGAGTGCCGCAGAGAAGCGGCAGTTGTGTTAGTTTCAGGCCTGCCCCGACGGGGGGAAGTTCTGCGGGATGCCGACCCATGGACCGGCGCTCCTTTCTTTGGCAACGGCAGGGCAGCTTTCGCTTACCCTGCCTGGGGCGTGGATGAACCTGCCATAGGCTCTTTGAAAGCGGCCTTGCAGGTGCCGGAGTGCTGTGTGGCGATACGCACCTGCGCACTACATCAGCGATGTTTTGTTTCGGTGTGAATGAGAATATATTGGTGAGAGAAAATTGCCTCCTCGCTTCTTTAAATGAAATATTTTCTTTGCTCTTCATGGTGATTATTTCCTTTCCCTTTTTCCAAGACGGACACGCCCTGCAGTACACAGCGTGGTCTCCTTCGCAGTTCACTCAGCGCAGGGCTTCGTCACATTCCTCAGAATGGTGGCACTTGAAAGCGCACTTCGAGCGAGATTTGCGACCGCGGCAACTGTGTGAGCCGTGGCCAAATCTCTGAAAATTGAAGCACCTGCGTAGGTTCGAAACTTAGTGCCTGACATTTAATTTAAGTTATCCGACTTCGATGGTTTGTGCTTGTGTTGAATGTGAGAACCAGGTGTTTAGTATCTATTTCTTTGCTGTCCTTGCGGATTTTAATTTGGTACACATATGTGACATTTTGGTTGATCAGACCTTGTAGCATTTCTTTTTCGGTTAGATGTATGAAATAATTTTCTGAGACGACGGCACGGACAGTGTTGAGGATCGATGTGCTGTTATGGAGACCGGGATATCCCTAAGAGAAGCAATCTTTGATAGTTTCGAGCACTGGCTTCTCTAGCGCAGTTCGAGGAGTAGGTCGCCGATGGCCATTTTTGAGACCTTGTAGCCAGGGCCGAAGGTATCGTTTGAGCATTTAGACACAAGGAATGGAAATAATATTGAGGCTTGTTTTTCATCGTTTTGACTGTGTAATATATGAAACTTTGTGAATTTCGGTTTCTTTTTTGCGAAAAAATCTGCAGCCTCGCTCCACCCTCTCTTGAGAGAGCGATCTGGTTTTGAAACGAGGGGAGCCATAAAAATTTACTTTTTCTGTCCTGGTGCCAGCCACCCACTACGGAGTCCAACTAGGGGCGGGAGAGAAACTTGACAGCATGTCCTTCCCACGCCAGCCGTACACCTCAACTATAACAAAAACATTTACGAGACACTTTGGAAACTAAAGTGTTGAGGGGCGAAAGCCGCTTCCAGAAAGTTCCACTGCTGACACAGCGCGGCGAGGGGGCATCTTGACACAGCATCTGCCTAAGGGCCACTGCTGACATTTTCTGCATAGCGCGACGCGTGGCCGTAGACGGATTTTGCATTTTTTCCTCCGACAGTCAATCACACACACCGCTGCACCTGTGAATCAGTGCCAGATTTCCAGAAAGTTCCACTGCTTCTCACACGTCACACCTTTCCTGTGGCTATATAATACCCAGATTATACATCTTTAGGAGATCTTAAATGTTAATTATGCTTAATTCCACAATTTTTCATCTAATTTGACACAAATGCGATGTTTTTCCGACCATTCTGTGAGAATTTTCACTACGCCGCGATGACTTCCGGTGGATGTGACGTCACACCGTTTCCTTGGCTATATCTTCGTCGGCGCTATGTCAACGTAATTTCGACATTTTTGACTATAAAGAACTAATTACTCTACAGTCATCAAACTTGGCGTCTAGGTTCAATTTTCCTTCTCTATCTGAAGCAGCCATTCTTTTTCTGATATCATTTTAATTCTCCAGTTAAACGTGTGACACTCTCTGCGAACGAACGGATGACAGTATGAGCCATTAAAGGCTTTCCCCTTAATATGACGCAACTCAGGGTAGTTGGTCACAGAACGTTAATCCTCGCCGCCAGGAAAAAAGAGAAATCAGGGAAGTGAATAGGGGACAGGAGAGTTGTCAGAAAGGAGAAAGGAAAGTGAAAGATGGAGGAGAAGACAGGAAAAGGCGACTGCCGATTTCCCCCGGTCGGGTCAGGCCGGAGATGCGTCTACGGGAAGCTGGGGACAAACGGTGTGTTGCCTCCGCCGAGGGCCTTAATGGTCCAAACGTTCGGCATTGGCTGAACCACCAGGATACCCTTGTCCCTAGACACGGCAACGCCACGCGCGGCTAGGCGCGGGTGCTCGGGTCCGTGGTGATGCACTGTTCACCATCATCCCTCTGCGGGGTTGTCCTTGCAGATGCTTGGGTACCCGTGGTGTCGCCACTCACCAAAATATGCATGCTGCAGACGCCCCCTGCGGGCCAGAGCTGTGAACATGTTCACAGTTTAGTTCGCATCATTATTAATGCATGGGCCAAAAACGAGAAAGTTTCCTGCGCTGTCTCGTCTGCATCGCTCTCACCCTAATCCCTTTATCTCGAACTGAACACTGGGCAAAGTCATGTCTAAAAAAATTAGGGAGCCTAAACTGCATAGCAGCGATGCTCTGTTACGAAATATTGGGTGGAATGTGTAATAAAGTCAATTAGGGTGCAAATTCGGCATGCTGAGCTTACTGCACAAGGTTTTAGCAACATTTATTATGCTCGGTTCATTGCATTATACCAGCCTAAGCTCCGAGCTTGATATTGGGAAACATGTCTGCTCAACACATCTCCAGTTGTCTTAACATCATAAATATATCCGTGTTTTGAGGGTGATTCAGCATATGCTCTGAAAGAAATCCTTAAAGGCATTGTGTCCGAAATATGGTGAAGGTACATTCGGTATCAAACTCTAAGCAGCTTCGTGTGTCCGTTAGTTAGCGTAGCATGCTAATTACTAAGCTAACGAATTGCGCTTAACATTGAACTGTTTCTTTAGCACATTCTGGTGGCTAGGCACAATGGCGAGCTCATAGCCAAGAACAAGACCTGCATATCAGTCTTTAAAAGGAAGAATTAAGTATTTCTCCGAAGGCACGGAGTGCGAGAAAGCCTGGACCTTTTCCACACGAAACCAAAGTGAAGCGCATGAGGTCCGCGTGAAGTACAAACACAACGACTGCTCGTGTCATGTTGCAGTGCCTACATAAGCCACCCCATCAAACTGCCTGTGATATTTATAATATGGCATGTGTATCAGTTTGCTTCATCGCTCTAAGGAATGGCTGTCACGCTATCTGTTATGAGTATCCTTTCTACAATACAGCGATACAGCATCGCAGGCATTTTGACCCAGCCCATTGGGCACCCAGCCATTCAACATGTCTGCAGCGGACATATTCAGAACTTGGTGCGCACTTCAGGAGCTCAGTCATTCAAAATCCCACTTCGTGGTTTCAGAAATATCAATTGCATCGCCCTGTCTGGGGCTACGAATTCGAAATTAGTCATAACCAGCAGTGTTTGATCATTGAAAATTAATAAATATCTGTTAATTAGCTGGCTGATCACAATTTACTAAACTGTTGCTATGCGTGGGTCAGAGTTTCTTCTTGAGAGTATTTTTTTGTTTTGACTCCCCTGTTTCTGAGAATTTTCAAGTGTTCGAGTCAAACACACGGTATGTTGATACATATCCACAGCCATGAGAAAGCGAAAATTAAGCAGCCTATGAGGTCTGAGAAACAGATAGACTTTATTAAACTAAAGAAAGTCATGCTCGCCTGAAACTTCACCCAGGAAAAACAAAATGCCTAGGCATTTACTCGTCAGGCACTCAAAAACAGAAAATACACAAGGCAGTGGAAAGAGGTGCTTGTTATTACATAAATGATGGAACCAAACAGTCATCGAAAGCAAGGAGCATACGGGATGTTTTTAAAAATTTTATAGTCTTTAATGAATGGGAGAGTAATGAAAGCAGAGTAAAAAACAACCACATGGCGGCGGTGCGATCCCACGACCTACCTCCCAAACCAAGACATCCGAAAAAGCACGCAAGAGTGCGGCGTAATCACCTCGTTTATGCAAAAGCCCACGAAAAGTGCCCGAAAGTATGTTAAACAAAAGTATTTGGATCGGAGGTTCTCGACAGCAGACACATCACACCTATACAGTTGCAAGCCGCTTTATTCGTGAACACTATTTCAGAAGGGAAGATCAGCTGTGAAATTGAGGAGGATTTCGGCAGCTGCATAGAATCTTTCCTGCCAGTGCTGGAAGAAACCTCTGCCCCTTTGCTCGTCATGGCTCATAAAACACATGACCTATGTCTGTCGTGAAACGATGATGCCATGTGGAAGTAGGAACCTTGCTGTTGACAATGTTGCCAACAGGTGGTGTACTGTGTCATTTGTTACTGGAAGACGTGCTCTCCTTCCTTCCGCTTCCTCCACCACAGAGGCTGCGCAGCAGCTGCATGAGCAATGGGAAGCCGGACATAACGTCGACCTCTGCTTCAAGGGCCTGGACGACGCACTGCAGCATGGCGTACCTTGCTCATGGCGTCAGTTGCAGCTAGGTAGTCTTTCTTCGATGCCTTACCCAAGCTCTGGAAATTTGCGCTTGCGGTTCGCAGTTCGTCCTCTCTCAGCAGAAGCTCTTTGGGCAGACGCTGTGCTCCCAGCTGGTCGCAAATGGTATCTGACAAGAATGAGTGGTCCCGTCTCGACAGATCATCAGCCATCCGAAGCCTGTGCTCTGTGTTCATGGAAGACAGCTTACTTTCTCTCTTCAATTTCCCACCCTCTTGAGGAGCAATTTGAAATCCCTGTCATAAAAATCCTGCAGCGAGGAGATCTGTTTTTCAAGGCGCTCCACCAGATCGTAAGCCTGTTTCTTTGGGGACGAAGCTCCTCAGCCTGCAGGCCACACGACGAAATATTTCAGCATACGGTGCTGAGTTTATGCTTAACTTTCTGAGTCTTCTTGTGGTTGGCGTGAAAACTTTCCCGGACGAGTTCATGAGTGCGTGAATCTACGGGCACCAGCTTGGCCAAAACGCACGCCATTTCGCCCATGGCGAGCTCGAGGTAGCTGCTGCTACGGACGGCCGGGGCACTGGCGCTAGTAAGCTTGTGTCCGTCGGTTTGCGACACACTGAAGAGGGGCGGCACCATGCTCACAGCATTGCCGTTGACTGGAGATCTGACTGCATCGCATTGCGTCGCCATTAGCGACGCCCCTATTAAAGTGACTGGTACCCGCAAGAGTACTGTCTGAAGGGGAGTGGTTGGGCGTGAAATGCGTGACTTTGCACTGCTGTGGAACCCCATGTGTTGCACTGCAGCTGCAGGCCTTGAAAACTGGCAAGCTTTGGTCGGCACTGACTCCTCCACTGTAGAAACTGCACCACCAACATGGAACTCCCCTGACATTGTTTTCTTTAGCCAGTCATTGGCAGGAACTTCATTGGCAGGAACCATGCCGTTCTCTACGAATGTAGGCTCTACGACGCACCAATTCTCTCTAACAGCCATTGTCCCGCTGAGGTCGTTGATGCTATTAATGGCCAAATGACGGTTACTGACGTCATCCTTGTGCATAGCGAGCCGAGAGCTTGTGACTACCCGTACAATGCCGTGCCTGTTGTCCGTCTTGTAGTCGCCGCTATCGATGGCAGCCACTTATTCCAGCGATAGCGGTCCTTCAGCGAAAGATGAAGTGCAACAGGCATACATTTTCCTTTGCTGTGCAAACGACCTGCTCTGAAAATATTGGCATAAATAGCCATCGCAGTTAGAAGAACGACATTCCTGGTCTTTATTGTCTCGGAATGTAATTTCTCGTGTATCTAATTAAACTTGGTGTGCTTGGAGTGTTATTAATTGCTTGATTTCGCTCGAGCTCTCCCAAACTACATTTGAGGTATTGTGGCAATAGTTGAAAGGAAATGCAAGCAGCAGAAATGAACGAGGTGCCTCACCTGCACAGAGCTGAGAGCAGCAGGACTCCTGGGAGTAAGGACTGCCACCTCCGGTGGTTCACCTCAGGCCATAGAAATTGTTCCTGTTGTTCTAGAGGCCGGCTGCGCATTTTATGTACTCGTAGAATGTACATTATTGTCGAATTCAAAATATATAAAATTACGGTTTTCTCCTTTAAGTTCTATGCTAAAGTTTTCCTTATGCTGTTTTCCTAAAGTTGGAACTGTTCGTTCACTGCTATGTATATGGGAGACCATAAAATGCGTCATGCCACATGAATTAAATTGTGCCAGCTGTTGAACGACCCAATCTGAGCGCGATTGCCTTCTCTACACAACTAGTCTTTAACAGTGAGGAATAACATTCCCATCTACGCTACCACTTCTCTCGAGAACCCTCTCTTTACAATACACTATTCATCACTCGTTGACCCCCGCTGCTTGAATGTCGGGTATGGACATTCTGTCGGCTAACAAGGTAACTCGGTAGTGGCAGAATATTGCACCTTTGGCACGTGTAAAGTTGAGGGAGGGCTGAGGAAACTTCCATGGGGATCAGATGTTCCTCTGGAAGATATAAATCGAAACCGACGTCCTTAGTAAAGCAACAAAATTTCATAGGCCCTCAGGCTTCATGATTACAAATGACCAGACAGGCGCAATATTAAAGCAATAAAAACTATTTGTAGAATACATTTAAGGAGCGATAAATGCAGTACCTATTAGTTCCTCGTAAGTGCAGCAGCACACCTATGTCAGAACTGGACAGGCTGTTAGGCCGGCGGGGCAGAGGAGCGGCGTCACCGGCGTTGTTACGATTCTGCGCAATAGTCGCACGAGCTAAACAACGGTCATTGAAATCAAATATGTCCTGAAAGGATGCCAGTAGATGGGTAAGCGCCTGTGCTTTGTCTGCGGAGAGATCGGAAGCGATCATATTGGCATATTGGTCAGGTCTCGAAATAGCTATGAAATGATCGTCCGAACAGGGCGATACACAGTTTGTGACTGCGGAGATCACGTATTCTTCGGTCAGGGACAGCGTGGCGAGGCACATGCCTTGAGGAACCGGCTGGACGTGCGTACTAAAGTTGAGACATTCGCTGTTTGCCGATACTGTGACAACTCTGTGTGCAAGGGCAGCATTCTTTGTGACGGGCAAATCCAAGCCAGGAGTGATGACATACTAGGCGTTAGGAAGAGTTGGAACAGATTTACACAATACGTAAGTAGCGGCTGCAGGTGGTAAGCGGGTGAACTCGGCCATACAGAGACGGTGCACAACGGAGGCAGGTGGCTCTAAGAGGAACGGTAGGTCCAACTCAACAACACTTGTAGCACAGTCAATACGGGCGGCGTGCTCACTAGGAAAATTAAGGCCGAGTATGATTTCATGAGGGCAGTGGTTGAGAGCGGTAAAGAGCACGGTGGTTTGGCGATGAGAAATCTTCACACGAACAGCACACAGGCCGAGGTCTGGGGACGTTGTGCCATCGGAAACTAGAATAACGGCTGCAGGAGCAGGCGTTAGTATTTTAAGAGGCGGCGTCATAGGTCGGAACCCATCACAAAAATGTGGGCGCCCGTGTCAACCAGATTATAGACCGCAACTCCATCGACTTGTATGGTCAGTAAATTTCGCGGAGCACGATGAACTAAACGAGGTATTTGGGGCCGGTCGTCACTGCAGCATCACATCCAGACGCTGCAGAAGGTAGTTTTCTGCCGGTGATCGTCCGTAGGGGCTAGGCGAGGAAGCGCGTGGTTGTTGCGAAGAACGGGACTGGCGACGCTGTGGGCATGGTGAACGGCTGAAGCGGTCAGGCGAGACGTCGGTGGTGGGGCTTGATGGATCCAACGATCGCGAGAAAGAGCTTGAGCGGGCAGCGTCGGGGCGATAAGGGAGAGTAGAGGAACGGGTCCAAAGGGAGGTGTACCATCGACTACGGCAATGACGGGCGATGTGGCCTAGACGAGAACCATTGAAACATTTGGGCCTGTCGTCAGGCCTACGTCACCCGGAGGGGTTGCGCGGTCGAGGAGTGGCGTAAACAGGCCGGCCAGGAGAAATGGGAGGGACTTCAGGTACTTGCGGGGATGAATAGCGGCGACTGAGTTGAAACCCAAGTTAGCAATTTACTGTCGCACGACGGCTTGAATAAATGGAAGGGTCAACGGCTTGTAGGCCACAGGAGTTGCTAAGAGAGCCGGACCAATGCTTCAAGCTCACGACGCCCAATACGGGTCACGTTGTCAGGTGAGGTCGGCTGGCCCCGACAATAAAGATCTTGGCAGGAGGAAGACGCAGCCGTGTTCGTCAGGCGTGCAATATGCTGTGTGATCCAATTGGCTTTTGGCGTCCTCGAAGTGTCGGCATTCTTTTATGATGTCGGCAATCTTGTCGCCGCTTTTTAGATGAGCAGATTGAATCAGTTGTCTGGGATGCCCTTCAGCACATGTTCGACTTTGTCAGCCTCGCTCATCTCTGTATCCACTGTGTAGCACAGAGACAACACATCTTGAATATAAGAGACGTAAGACTCCATGGATGACTGGGTGCGACTAGCAAGATGTCTTTTAGCGGCAAGCTGCCGGCCGAGTGGTTTGCCGAAAAGGTCAAGCTTCTGCTTACACTCAGCCAAACTAGTCAATGTCTCTTCGTTGGTATCATATCAATTGCCGTGCCCTTAAGGTAAAAATCTATGTTCGCAAGTATAAAAGTTTGGTCCCAGCGGTTGTTACCGCCGCACCGTTCATACCTGCGAAGCCCACTCTCGACGTCGGCGTCATCGTCCCCAGAAAAAAGTCCAGGATCAGGCGGTGAATGAGGACGACGGAAGACACCGATGCTTCTGAATCTTGGGGGGATGCTTCTGTCATTGTTGGCCGTGGTAGATATCATCCGCTACGTAGTTCTGTCCAACCACGCACCTCCACCAACGATGTCACGAGAAAAAACTGTTTAGAATTATTTACAAGCGTTAGGGGTTGTAATGAAGAGTTCCTAGTAGGGAGCACCAACACGAACAGGGAGCCACATTATTTTCCTCTTCTTCTGCTTCCTTTCACGCGAGAGGATACTTCGTCTTCCACTGCCACGTCGTCGTCGTATCAATATGTCGACTAAGTCTGAGCGTTGAATAGATCATTCAAAACCTTTTCACACAATTTAGACCTGCTTAGACAGCAAAGTATGCCCAGCCTTCCATAAACCTCCTTCCCGTCTCAATCGCTATCCTTTTTGCTTTTTACGCACCTTGCATATACTTCCATTCACGACCCTGACAGCAACGAAAAACAAAAACGAATGTGATGAGAAGCTTCACAGCCTATGTGCCTAAAGTGTCTAGACGCAAAGTCTACGTACAGCCCTTTAGACGTCTGAGAAGCGAAAATGAATTTTATTTTGCATATTTCTTATTCCTGACTAACCTTCAGTAAATTGTGTAGTTTTCGTCCACTATTACCCGAACCCGCAGAGGATACTAAACTCTCTTTTTGCTTTCTCTTTTTTGGCGTACATCCAGGCATCTGTAGCGAATACCTGCTTTTTACGTCAGGGAGTAGAAACGAAAATGAAGATTAGAGTGAAACATGTGCCCTGCCCTCGAGGCTTGCGCAGCCTTGCAAGCCAATTCACTCGAACCTTCGCCCCGAAAGCCCGCCTGGAAGGTCACCCTAAGGGTTCAGGACAGCTTCCATCGACATCCTATCAAGAGACTTGACGGTGGTGAGCTTGTTGGCCTTCCTTGTGATCGAGCAGCCGCGAGCCATCCGGGTGCAAGGACAGGCTGCAGCCTAGAAGCTGCCTGGAGGAATAACATTGCTGCTGTATTCGGCAGTGCCAGGTATGGAAATGTACTCATACTGCTTTAATCTCCTTCGGGACATCTGACCGGGAAGCCGCAGCTGAAAATTTATTCGTGAAGGCACCGATACGTACAAGATGCAAAAGGCTGCAGATATTTATCAGTCAAATTTGCTAACATTTATTTAGACTTAATTTATCTCTCAACTACAGGGCGCTACAACAACGAAAGGTGCTTTATACTTCAAGTGTTTATCATGATTCAGGTCCAAGCCCGTTCGTGTTCTTGGATTTCACACCACTGAACACCATGACGAAGAAAAGAGCCCTGTAAATGGATAATGTTTTATTCTAGAATTGGACCTTCATTTATTTGCCCAGTCAATTTCATTTATAGGAAATCGGTCGCCAAAACTATTTTGAGAGGTGTGTCATTTACGTTATTTTGTTTGCTCTATGCCTCCTTAGTATACGTACGTTTCAGAGAGTGTGCCCCTTTTTCTGTACTTCACATATATTTATTATGATCGCAAGATGATCATTTACTGACACTTTGCAGAGCCACGAGAATGGCATCACACTGAAATCGGTGTGGCACTTAGGTTAAATGGATTGGCCCTCTTGTCAAGGTAGATTATAAAACCAAGCTTTTGAAATGCTGGTCAAACGATCAGGCATGTCTATTTCTTTCAAAATCTTGTTGCAATCGCCACGCTATCTTTAATGAAGGTCTAACGTAGTTGCTGCTGCTCGTTTTTTTAAAAACAAGAGCATATCCTAAACACATCCTTAGTACGTTATTATTCTCGTGTTTTGTGGTCCACCTTATGTCTTGAATAGGAGCACTGCGCACAGTACTGACCCTCTGAAAGACTGAAGTCAGCTTTCCAGTATCGTTATACCCCTCATCATGGCGGCGCGGGCCGTCTTTGGGGCCGAAATGAGGGGCAGCACTGGAGACTTCCAAAACCCAGAGTACCGGTGCGCATTGTGCATGCACACTCCTGCCCTGTATCGATGCCACCACCAAGGAATTAACCGTAGCTGTGCATATCCGCTGCTTGCCATGTGTATGGAGCAGAGACACTGCGCAGGCGTGAGTAGTGCGGCAGAAATTTCCAGCGCTGCACGCGACTACTGCCCCCAGGTTTGGTATTGTCGCCGTCGTAATTT
This sequence comes from Amblyomma americanum, assembly GCF_052857255.1. Taxonomy (NCBI): domain Eukaryota; kingdom Metazoa; phylum Arthropoda; class Arachnida; order Ixodida; family Ixodidae; genus Amblyomma; species Amblyomma americanum. The sequence continues at coordinate 392,309,634 of NC_135497.1, read as the reverse complement.
AATTTTCGCTTCGAAAGAAACATGCATTAAAGAATTTTGCAAAATATATGTAGTTCATTCCCATATTATGGTTGACTTATTAATTGGCGTCTCTGTTATAGGAATATTTGGGGTCTCCTGGACAGGCCTTCAACACTCCATGTAGAGTCATATAATACAGCCAAAAAATTCCGTTGGATAAGTGATAGCGATCAATAAATATCGCTGCGGAATTTGTGCTTTATCTTGTATTTCCACGCCACAGGTGTCGTCGCTAAAAAAACAAAAGAATTCTTTGCATGGTCCTACTTCTTCATGAATAAGAAAGATAAATTTCTTTTGAGTATTAGAGTGATGGCGGTGGTAAGAGCTGAGCATTTAATCATAGTCTAATGTTTAACAATGAGCAGGAGGTTTGTAATTTTTGCAAAACCCAGTCAAAACACACTACAGGATTCTGAGACAGAAAATTTCTGTAGTCTGTAGTCTTGCGGTATTTTAGCAATGTCTTGTGTAGTATGTCTTGTCTTCTGTAATCTGTCTTGGCTTTTGTAGTCTATCTTCTATAGTCTGTCCTGTCTTCTTTGTCTTCTCTATTGTAGTCTATCGTCTGCAGTCTGTCTTGTCTTGTGCAGTCTGTCTTGACTTCTGTACTCTGTCTTGTATTGTGTAGTTTGTCTTGTGTAGTGCCGGTATGCTGTGTCACAGGCGTTGCTATGTCACCTGTCAATTAACACAGGCTTTGTGTATTCTGGAGTAGGCAATGCACAAAAATGCACAGCTTGTTAATGGTCACCTATCAATTACCACATGTTTTGTGCATTTCAGTGTAATTCATGCATAAAGCATTAGAATTGAAATGCAAATAATTAATTTTATTTACTGTTATGTGCTTTTTTCCAAGCTTGCTGATGCACGCTGTCCAGCGTTGTCCTGGCCGATGGTTCCTAGCTACATCGCCCATGAGCCAAGAAAATTGGCCTTTTGTCCGGGGTGAAAAAAGAAAAAAAAGAGAGATTACTGCAGCTACGCACACAAAAAGAATGTGAAAGCTCTGATGCTTCCTCGACTCTGGTCGCCTTTCAAATTTGGCGCCATGGTTGTTTTCTCGTTCACTTGATTTGTCATCGATTAACTCTTATTTTACCCTCATTTCATCTCAGGAACCATTTCGAGTTTCCGCCGTACATCGTTCCCGCCCACACACTAAATACCCGTCTAGTCTATTTACCCATCCATTACCTTTTGCTTCTGAATAATTACCTAATTGCCTCTAATTTAACATTCCTTTTTCTATCTCCTGGTTACGTGTCGGTCACTAATCACTGCTCACGTGATTGCCCCCTTCAAGTTTTCAAAGATGGCGCCACGCTTTGGCTCCGTCAACACTTCCGGTTTATCAAATTTGATGCTACGCTGTAGTTCCGCCTATTTCCGGTGGTTTCAATTTTCGCGGCACCTTTGCTCTGGGCCGGCCACTTTTTGGGCATTTTTGGCTGTAATTATTTATCCGATATCAAAAAATGTTTTTACGCGCAGCATCCTCACATCCTGTTCCAATTACAACCACTCGTTTGGCGCTATCACTTCTGAGTTGCCCACAACTGCTGCGGACATGATCCCGGCAACATAGCCTAGTAAAGTTCTCGCTTTATTTAACATGTAATACTGAACAAGGCTCGCAACTGGGCGAGTTGGTACTGACTCTCCTTAAAACCAGCCAGAAGACGTAGCACAGGACAGACATGAGCTCAATAAGAGGCTTGGCTAAAAACTGAAATTTTACTTAACGAAAGCCGCAAAAGAAGACCCGCAAAAACATGCGTGCGCACAATTCCCCAAAGCAGTGAAAGGGCGAAATGCAATCGAAAGTCACTGGAATACTAATGAAACATCATAAAAAGCAAATTCCTTAAGGCGAAGGTTTGCCGGCGGATTAGCCACACGTGTCCTTATCTTTACTGATGCAGTAAGCTTCAACTATCTACCGACAGATTTCACCCTTCTGTAAACAACTGATGTGTCGCGGAAGTTAGGCGTGCAAAGGGACAAGTCATCCGCAGATTTGCATTCACAAGAATGAGCGTGCAGTGCCAGATTAGAATTTGCTTTTCCCCCTATAGAGTGATTGTGCTCAGTCAGGCGCAAATTCAGACATCTGCCTGTCTACCCATAGTAGTTGCAGCCAGAAGGCAGTGGAACGCAATAACCTTTATTACTTTTGCAGGTGGCGGACATTTTTTTTATGTGACACGGTCCATTGTGGACGATTACCTATACTTTTATCAAGCGTCTTTTTACTGGCGGCGCAAAGGCCTCTTATCTTGCACTTAGCTTTTAAGACAACAGCAACATTATATTTTGCCGCTGCTTTCTTGAGACTGCGTGAAATACTGTGGAA